>NC_091076.1:54706896-55017155 GCF_032405125.1 Capricornis sumatraensis
AAAACCCCTAAAGCATTCATGTATGATCTAAATCAAATCCCTTGGTTATACAGCGGATGTGAGAAATAGATTTAAGGGACTAGATCTGATAGACAGAGTGCCTGATGAACTATGGATGGAGGTTCATGAAATTGTATAGGAGACAGTGATCAAGACCATCTCCAAGAAAAAGAAATGCAAAAAAGCAAAATGGCTATCTGGGGAGGCCTTACAAATAGCTGTGAAAAGAAGAGAAGAGAAAAGCAAAGGAGAAAAGGAAAGATATATCCATTTGACTATACAGTTTCAAAGAATAGCAAGGAGAGATAAGAAAGACTTCCTCAATGATTAGTGCAAAGAAGTAGAGGAAAACAATAGAATGGGAATGGCTAGAGCTTTCTTCAAGAAAATTAGAGATACCAAGGGAACATTTCATGCAAAGATGGGCTCGATAAAGGAAAGAAATGGTAGGGACCTAACAGAAGCAGAAGATATTAAGACGAGGTGTCAAGAATACACAGAAGAACTGTACAAAAAAGACCTTCATGACCCAGATAATCACGATGGTGCAATCACTCATCTAGAGCCAGACATCCTGGAATCTGAAGTCAAATGGGCCTTAGCATCACTATGAATAAAGCTAGTGGAGGTGATGTTATTCCAGTTGAGCTATTTCAAATCCTAAAAGATGATGCTGTGAAAGTGCTGCCCTCAATATGCCAGCAAATTTGGAAAACTCAGCAGTGGCCACAGGACTCAAAAAGATCCATTTTCATTCTAATCCTAAAGAAGGCAATGGCAAAGAATGCTCAAACTACTGCACAATTGCATTCATCTCACACGCTAACAAAGTAATGCTCAAAATTCTTAAAGCCAGGCTTCAGCAATTCGTGAACTGTGAACTTACAGATATTCAAGTTGGTTTTAGAAAAGGCAGAAGAACCAGAGACCAAACTGCGAACATCCAGTGGGTCATCAGAAAAGCAAAAGAGTTCCACAAAAACATCTATTTCTGCTTTATTGACTATGCCAAAGCCTTGACTCTGTGGATCACAACAAACTGGAAAATTCTGAAAGAGATGGGAATACCAAACCACCTTACCTGCATCTTGAAAAAGCTGTATGCAGGTCAAGAAGCCACAGTTAGAACTGGACATAGAACAACAGACTGGTTCCAAACAGGAAAAGGAGTCCATCAAGGCTATATATATCGTCACCATGCTTCTTTAACTTATATGCAAAGTACATCATGAGAAACTCTGGGCTGGATGAAGTACAAGCTATAATCAAGCTTGCTGGGAGAAATATCAGTAACCTCAGATATGCAGATGACACCACCCTTATGGCAGAAAGTGAAGAAGAACTGAAGAGCCTCTTGATGAAAGAGTAGAGTGAAAAATTTGGATTAAATCTCAACATTCAGAAAGCTAAGATCATGGCATCTGGTCCCATCATTTCATGGAAAATAGATGGGGAACAGTGGCTGACTTTTGTGCTCCAAAATCACTGCAGATGGTGAGTGCAGCCATGAAATTAAAAGACTCTTGCTCCTTGAAAGGAAAGTTATGACCAACCTAGACAGCATATTAAAAAGCAGAGACATTATTTTGTCAACGAAGGTCCATCTAGTCAAAGCCATGGTTTTTCCAGTGGTCATTTATGGATGTGAGAGTTAGACTATAAAGAAAGCTGAGTGTTGAAGAGTTGATGCCTTTAAACTGTGGTGTTGGAGAAGACTCTTGAGAGTTCCTTGAACTGCACAGAGATCCAACCAGTCCATCCTAAAGGAGATCAGTCTTGGGCGTTCATTGGGAGGACTAATGTTGAAGCTGGAACTCCAATACTTTGGCCACCTGATGCGAAGAGCTGACTTAAAGACCATGATGCTTGGAAAGATTGAGGGCAGGAGGAGAAGGGAACTACAGAGGATGAGATGGTTGGGTGACATCACCAACTCCCTGGACATGAGTTTGTGTAAACTCCAGGAGCTGGTGATGGACAGGGAGGCCTGGTGTGCTGCAGTCCATGGGGTCACAGAGTCGGACATGACTGAGCAACTGAACTGAATGTGTATACCAACTCTGTGATCCCATGGACTGGCGCCATACTGCAGTGCACAGAGTTGCAAAGAGTTGGACACAACTTGGAGACTGAACAATAAAAACAACCGTGTATACCAAGTATAGAATTCTCATAGTATCAATAAACATTATTCCAGCTACTCACATATAGATTTACAGTAGTAGCAGAGTCAAGAGGACAATTTTCAGCAACAGTTTTTTGGTATTCAAATTCCGATTTACCAAGATTAATCTGTAAAATATAGGAAGTAATACTATTCAAATCATAGGGTCATTGTAAGGATTGAATTAATTAATATAGAGAAATCAATTACAGTAATGCCAGAGTAGCTATCATGATTATGTTAAGCATTGTTACTATTATTATCATGTGGATCACCATGAAGAAGTATGAGATGTTTCTGAAATGTGGATCTATAATGAAAATTGCATATTACTGGAACACTTTTCCATTTCAGAGTGCTTTCTTATTGAGAACTTTTACCAGGACAACTTTATTTAATCTATATCACTCTCCATATTGTATATGGAAAATAGATATACATAATGTACCATTTCCAAGGCTAACCATTCAACATCACAATAATCCACTAAGTCTATGCCCCAACCACTAATGCTGAAGAAGATGAAGTTGAATGGTTCTATGAAGACTTACAATACGTTCTAGAACTAACACCAAATAAAGATGTCCTTTGAATCATAGGAAACTGAAATGTAAAAGTAGTAAGTCAAGAGATACATAGAGTAATAGGCAAGTTTTGCTTTGGAGTGCAAAATGAAGCAGAGCAAAAACTAACAGAGTTTTGCCAAGAGAATGCACTTGTCATTGCCAAAACCTTCTTCCAACAACACAAGAGATGACTCTACAGAGGAACATAACCAGATGGTCAATACTGAAATCAGAGGATCATATTCTTTGTAGCGAATGATAGAGAAGCACCATACAGTCAGCAAGAACAAGACCGGAAGCTGACTGTGGCTCAGATAATGAATTTCTTCTTGCAAAATTTAGACTTAAATTGAAGAAAACAGGGAAAATCACTAAGTCATTCAGGTATGACCTAAATCAAATCCCTTATGTTTATACAGTGGAGGTGATGAATAGATTCAAGGAATTAGATCTGATAGAGAGAGTGCTTGAAGAACCATGGTTGGAGGTTCATAACGTTATATAGGAGGTGATGTTCAAAACCATCTCCAAGAAAAAGAAATGCAAAAAGGCAAAATGGTTGTCTGAGGAAGCCTTACAAATAGCTGAGAAATGAAGAGAAGTGAAAGGAAAGGAGAAAAGGAGAGATATAGCCATCTGAATGCAGAGTTCCAAAGAATAGCAAGCAGGAACAAGGAAGCCTTTTGAAATGAACAATACAAAGAAATAGAGGAAACTGACAGAATGGGAAACACTAGAGATCTCTTCAAGAAAATTAGAGATACCAAGGGAATATTTTTATGCAAAGACAGACACAATAAAGGACAGAAAAGGCAAGGACCTAACAGAAGCAGAAGAAATTAAAAAGAAGTGGCAAGAATACATAGAAGAACTGTACAATAAAGTTCTACATGACCCAGATAACCACGACAGTGTGATTACTCACCTAGAGCCATATATCCTGGACTGTGATGTTGAATGGTCCTCAGGAAACATTACTGACAATGCTAGTGATAATGGAATTCCAGTTGAGCTATTTCAAATTCTAAAAGATGATTCTGTGAAAGTGCTTCACTCAATATGCCAGCAAATTTGGAAAACTCAACAGTGGCCACAGGATTGGAAAGGTCAGTTTTCATTCCAATCCCAAAGAAAGGCAATGCCAAAGAATGTTCAAACTACCGCACAATTGCACTCATTTCTCATGTTAGCAAGGTAATGCTCAAAATCATCCAAGTTAGACTTCAACAGTACATGAACCAAGAACTTACTGGTGTACAAACTGGATTTAGAAAAGGCAGAGGAGCCAGAGATCAAATTGCCAATATCTATTGGATCATGGAAAAAGCAAGTAAATTCCAGACGAGTATCTACTTCTGCTTCACTGACTATGTTAAAGACTGACTATGTGAATCACAACAAGCTGTGGAAAATTCTTAAAGAAACGGGTTTACCAGATCATCTTACCTGTCTCCTGAGAAACTTGTGTGCTGATCAAGAAGCAACAGTTAGGACTAGACATGGAACAATGGATTGGTTCATAATTGGGAAAGAATTATGTCAAGGCTATATATTGTCATCCTGCTTATATAACTTAGATGCAGAGTACATCATGTGAAATGCTGGGCTGTAGAGGTCGAGCTGGAATCAAGATTGCTGAGAGAAATATCAATAACCTCAGATATGAAGAAGACAGCACCCTAATTGCAGAAAGCTAAGAGAAACTAAAGAGCCTCTAATAATGATGAAAGAGGAGAGTGAAAAACCTGGCTTAAAATCTGTCATCCAAAAAACTAATATTATGTCATCTGGTCATACCAGTTCATGGCAAATATATAGGGAAAAAATGTAAACAGTGACAGACTTTATTTTCGTGGGTTCCAGTATCACTGCAGATGGTGACTGAAGCCATGAAATTTAAGAAAAAAAAAAAAAAACCACTTGCTCCTTGGAAGAAAAGCTATGACAATCCTAGACAACATGTTAAAAAGCAGAGACATCACTTTGTGGATAAAAATCTGTGTCAAACCTGTGGTTTTTCCAGTAGTTTTGTATATGATAGCTGTGCCATAATGAAGGCTGAGCACTGAATAATTGAATCTTTTGAACTGTGGTGCTAGAGTAGACTCGAGAATCCTTTGGACTGCAAGGAGATCAAACTAGTCAGTCCTAGTGGAAATAAACCCTGAATATTCATTGGAAGGGCTGATGCTGAAGCTGAAGCACCAATACTTTGGCCACCTGATGTGAAAAACTGACTCATTGGAAAAGATCCTGATGCTGGGAAAGATTGAAGGTGGGAGGAGAAGGGGACGACAGAGGATGAGATGATTGGATGGCATCTCTGACTCAATGGGCATGAGTTTGAGAAAATTTTTGGAGGCATGAAGGAGAGGGAAGCCTGGTGTGCTTCAGTTCTTGGGGTCGCAAAAAGTCGGTTATGACTGAGGGACTGAACAATAATAGGAAGAGAATAGTTAAATTATTTCCCAGATCTTTTTATTGTATAATGAGTAAATGCCAGTCTATAAGCCCAAATCTGTTCCATGTTCAGTATTCATCCATCACACCACAAAAATGGGGATTCTAAACATGAGAAACAGGTGGAATAAAAACCTAAGTCACAGTCTGGCTACAGTGAGATAATTCACAATCGTTTCCAGTTTTGGCTGGATATTATCTTATACATCTTATCTCTTAGAGGTCAGACTGTCTACATAAGCATCACAAACCCACTCAGCTCAACATTTCATTTGAAAGATCAAAATGTCACCATGTGTAGATCACTGAGAATTAATTTTAATATGGCTCAAAATGTGGTAGCACACCTGTGAAGCATTTGTGACACTCTGGTTAGAAAGAAGTTACCAACGTCATAGCACTTAAATTTGCATTTGTTTCCATTTCTTCTTTGTCAAAAACTATAGCTTATTTATTCATTTGCTATTTTTATTTCAACATGTTACTTCTCTGGAAATATTTAAATATTGAGTAAGGAAAACTGCTAAAAAAAAAGAGTACTATAGGCATTCATAAAGATGTGCTATGAATAAATTTCTATTAATGCATAGCTTCATTTCCTACATTTTTCTTTTAGTTTTGTGTTAATTGAGTAGCATGTGTGATCTTCTCTGATAGGAACTGGTGATTTGCCATTAAATGAGGATGTGCTGACTGTCATAAACTTCAATAACACGCTTTAATTCATTTCATATTAATAGACCCCAATACATCTTTCCACATTTTTTGAAGATTTCTTTTTTTTTTCCCTATAAAATGTGATAAACACTGGTGTGACATTTAGGTCTGTTGTTAACTGTTAATCATATATATATTAAAGCTGTCTCTTAAAAACAGATGAATAATATGAACGCAGGGCTATTAAGCTCCAAGTATGGTGATGGGATGTTGCTAATTGACAAGCACAGATACATTCTATATTAGGAATGCAGAGGGCTTCATCCAATCCCCTGCAAAATTTGAAAGAAACTAGTGCATTTTGTTGCAATTTTCAAATTCTATTCTATAAAATAACCCAGAGATGAAAAGCCATGTGACAAATCTTGGTTGAAAGGACCTCTTTTGTACTGTCATTGCTTTCTTGTTATTTATGCTCTTCAATTTTCATTCTTAGTTGCAACTTACTCATTTTATCCATTCAGTCAATAAGTAATCTTTATGCAACATCTTCTGATGTGGCATCAAGTTACCTCTACGTCAGTGACTCCCATATCTCTAATTTTGAACTTTCTTCTATGATCCCAGCTATACAGCACACTGAATTGCTTTCTTGGGGATTCCACCAGTACCTTGACATTATAAACAGAACTGTTTTCTTCTGACACATCCAAATATGCTTCTCTTCTTAGTTTTTATTCCCACGTTCATCTCAGATCCACCTTTGCTTCTTTTCTCTATTCAAAACCCCTCTTAAGCTAAAACCTGTCAAGTCGATCTCAGAAATGTCATTCAAATCTGTTTGCTTCTATCTTCATTGCTAACGCTTTCCTTCAAGCCTCCCATCTCTTTGATCTTGGACTGGGCTGGGAGCTGTATCATTTATTTTCACATATCCTGTCACTTCCTCTTCTAAATCATTCCTCATATTGTGTTTCTAAGACAAAGATCTAATACTGTCATTTTTCCCTGCCTAAATAGCCTTTCTCCTCTTCCTTGTCCAGAAAATGTCTCCTCAATCTTTTAAGACCAAAGTCAACTGTTACAATTCCTCTATATTCTTTCTTAACCTACCCAGGCAGATTTAGTTTCTCTTGTCTGAATTCCATTTGCCCTTTTAAAAGTACCTGTTATAGTGTTGTTTCTTCCTTTCCATATTGAAGTGATCAGGATAATAGAGACTTTGAGAAGTACAACAAATGACAGTATTTAGAAATTTGCAGGATCACAGTCTCAGATCCACAATATCACTGTCCTTGCTAGGTACTGAGATTTCCACTGTTAGTCATTGATAGGAGGAAACTTCATGAGAACACAGAATTAGTCTGTATAAGGTGTTAAGAGCCTTTCTGCAATTGTACACCAGGAGTTACAAGCCCCAAGCTTAAAGTGCATTGTGTTGTCTGTCTATGTGTATCTGTATGCACATGAGCACCAGACCTAAAACTTTAGAATAGATTTCTCTGGACTTAATCTCATTTTCTTGTTGAGATAGATCCCAAAGGGTGTATTTCCTCAGACATTTTAACTTTTAGGTCATCGACTTCTGAAAGCTATTAATTAATTTTGGCCTTTTCCACATCTCACTTTTCTGTCCCTTGTCCCACTTTTTTCTTTACAACTAATTGAATATTTTCACCCTGCTTATTTAACTTATATGCAGAGTACATCATGAGAAATGCTAGGCTGGAAGAAGCACCAGCTGGAATCAAGATTGACGGGAGAAATATCAATAACCTCAGATATGCAGATGACACCATCCTTATGGCAGAAAGTGAAGAGGAACTAAAGAGCCTCTTTATGAAAGTGAAAAAGGAGAGTGAAAATGTTGGCTTAAAGCTCAACATTCAGGAAATGAAGATCATGGCATCTGGTCCCATCACTTCATGGGAAATAGATGAGGAAACAGTGGAAACAGTGTCGGACTTTATTTTTTGGGGCTCCAAAATCACTGCAGCCATGAAATTAAAAGACACTTACTCCTTGGAAGGAAAGTTATGACCAACCTAGGTAGCATATTGAAAAGCAGAGACATTACTTTGCCATCAAAGGCCCATCTATTCAAGGCTATGGTTTTTCCAGTAGTCATGTATGGATGTGAAAGTTGGACTGTGAAGAAGGCTGAGTGCCGAAGAATTGATGCTTTTGAACTGTGGTGTTGGAGAAGACTCTTGAGAGACCCTTGGACTACAAAGAGATCCAACCAGTCCATTCTAAAGGAGATCAGTCCTGGGTGTTCTTTGGAAGGAATGATGCTAAAGCTGAAGCTCCAGTACTTTGGCCACCTCATGCGAAGAGTTGACTCATTGGAAAAGACTCTGATGCTGGGAGGGATTGGGGCAGTAGGAGAAAGGGATGACCGAGGATGAGATGGCTGGATGGCATCCCTGACTCGATGGATGTGAATTTGAGTGAACTCCAGGATTTGGTGATGGACATGGAGGCCTGGAGTGCTGCAATTCATGGGGTCGCAAAGAGTCGGACGCAACTGAGCGACTGAACCGAACTGAATATTCCATTGTGTATATGTACCACAGCTTTCTCACCCATTCGTCTGCAGATGGTCATCTAGGTTGCTTCCATGTCCTGGGGTGCTATTATCAACCGTGCTGCGATGAATACTGGGGGTACACATGTCTCTTTCAATTCTGGTTTCCTCAGTGTGCATGCCCAGCAATGGGATTACTGGGTCATATGGCAATTCTATTTCCATTTTTTTTTAAGGAATCTCCACACTGTTCCCCATAGTGATTATGCTAGTTTGTATTGCCACCAACAGTGTAAGAATGTTCTCTTTTCTCCATACCCTCTCCAGCATTTATTGTGTGTAGACTTTTTGATCAGAGAAGGCAATGTCACCCTACTCCAGTACTCTTGCCTGGAAATTCCTATGGGCGGAGGAGTCTGGTAGGCTGTTGTCCATGGGGTAACTAAGAGTTGAACATGACTGAGCGACTTCACTTTCATTTTTCACTTTCATGCATTGGAGAAGGAAATGGCAACCCACTCCAGTGTTCTTGCCTGGAGAATCCCAGGGATGGGGGTAGCCTGGTGGGCTGCCGTCTATGGGGTCGCAGTGAGTCGGACATGACTGAAGTGACTTAGCAGCAGCAGCAGCAATAACAGCAGACTTTTTGATAGCAGCCATTCTGACTGGAGTGAGATTGTACCTCACTGTGGTTTTGATTTGCATTTCTTTGATAATGAGTGATGTTGAGCATCTTATGTGTTTGTTAGCCATCTGGATGTCTTCTTCAGAGAAATGTCTGTTTAGTTCTTTGGCCCATTTTTTGATTGGGTCATTTATTTTTTTTGGTATTGAGCTGCATGAGCTGCTTGTATATTTTTGAGTTATTTGTCAGTCCTTTCATTTGCTATTATTTTCTCCCATTCTGAAGGCTGTCCTTTCACCTTGCTTATAGTTTCCTTTATTATGCAAAAGCTGTTAAGTTTAATTAGATCCCATTTGTTCATTTTTGCTTTTATTTCCTTTATTCTGGGTGTTGGGTCATAGAGGATCTTTCTATGATTTATGTCAAAGAGTGTTTTGCCTATGCTTTCCTCTAGGAGTTTTATAGGTTCTGGTCTTATATTTACATCTTTAATTCATTTTGAGTTTATTTTTGCGTATGGTGTTAGAAAGTGTTCTAGTTTCATTCTTTTACAGGTGGTTGACCAGTTTTCCCAGCACCACTTGGTAAAGAGATTGTCTTTTCTGCCTTGTATATTTTTGCCTCTTTTGTCGAAGATAAGGTGTCTATAGGTGTGTGGGTTTATCTCTGGGCTTTCTATTTTGTTCCACTGATCTATATTTCTGTCTTTGTGCCAGCACAATACTGTCTTGATGACTGTAGCTTGGCAGTATAGTCTGAAGTCAGGCAGGTTGATTCCTCCAGTTCCATTCTTCTTTCCCATGATTCCTTTGGCTATTCAAGGTTTTTTGTATTTCCATACAAACTGTGAAATTATATGTTCTAGCTTTCTAAAAAATACCATTGGTAGATTGATGGGGATTGCATTGAATCTGTATACTGCTTTGGGTAGTATACTCACTTTCACTATGTTGATTCTTCTGATTGATGAGAATGGTATATTTCTCTATCTATTTGACTCCTTTTTGATTTCTTCCATCAGGGTTTTATAGTTTTCTATTTATAGGTCTTTCATTCTTTCAGTTCAGTTCAGGTCAGTTCAGTTGCTCAGTCATGTCCGACTCTTTGCGACCCCATGAATTGCAGCACGCCAGGCCTCCCTGTCCATCACCAACTCCCAGAGTTCACTCAAACTGACTTCCACCGAGTTGGTGATGCCATCCAGCCATCACATCCTCTGCTGTCCCCTTCTCCTCCTGCCCCCAAACCCCTCCCAGCATCAGAGTCTCTTCCAATGAGTCAACTCTTCGCATGAGGTGGCCAAAGTACTGGAGTTGCAGCTTTAGTATCATACCTTCCAGAGAACAACCAGGAGTGATCTCCTTTAGAATGGACTGGTTGGATCTCCTTGCAGTCCAAGGGACTCTCAAGAGTCTTCTCCAACACCACAGTTCAAAAGCATCAATTCTTCAGTGCTCAGCTTTCTTCACAGTCCAACTCTCATATCCATACATGACTACTGGAAAAACTATAGCCTTGACTAGATGGACCTTTGTTGGCAAAGTAATGTCTCTGCTTTCAAATATGCTATCTAGGTTGGTCATAACTTTCCTTCCAAGGAGTAAGCATCTTTTAATTTCATGGCTGCAATCACCATCTGCGGTGATTTTGGAGCCCCAAAAAATAAAGTCCGACACTGTTTCCACTGTTTCCTCATCTATTTCCCATGAAGTGGCAGGACCAGATGCCATGATCTTCATTACCTGAATGCTGAGCTTTAAGCCAACTTTTTTACTCTTCTCTTTCACTTTCTTCAAGAGGCTTTTTAGTTCCTCTTCGCTTTCTGCCATAAGGATGGTGTCATCTGCATATCTGAGGTTATTGATATTTCTCCTGTCAATCTTGATTCCAGCTTGTGTTTCTTCTAGCCCAGCGTTTCTCATGATGTACTCTGCATATAAGTGAAATAAGCAGGGTGACAATACACAGCCTTTATGTACTCCTTTTCCTGTTGGAACCAGTCTGTTGCTCCATGTCCAGTTCTAACTCTTGCTTCCTGACCTGCATACAGGTTTCTCAAGAGGCAGGTCAGGTCGTCTGGTATTCCCATCTCTTTCAGAATTTTCCACAGTTTATTTTTAGGTAGATATATTCCTAAGTGTTTTATTCTTTTCATCACAATGGTGAATGAGATTGTTCCCTTAATTTCTCTTTCTATTTTCTCATGCAAGAAATGCAAGGGATTATGTGTATTAGTTTTATATCCTGTAACTTTACTGTATTCATTGATTAGCTCTAGCAATTTTCTAGTGGTGTCTTTAGGGTTTTCTATGTAGTGATCACATCATCTGCAAACAGTGAGAGTTTTACTTCTTTTCCAATCTGGATTCCTTTTATTTTTCTTCTTCTCTGACTGCTGTGGCTAAAACTTCCAAAACTATGTTGAATAGTAGTGGTGAGAGTGGGCATCCTTGCCTTGTTCCTGACTTTAGGGGAAATTGTTTCAATTTTTCACCATTGAAAATAATGTTTGCTGTGGGTTTATCTTATAGAACTTTTATTGTGTTGAGGTATGTTCCTTCTATGCCTGCTTTCTGGAGGGTTTTTATCATAAATGGGTGTTGAATTTTGTCAAAGACTCTCTCTGCATATATTGAGATAATCAATGGTTTTTATCTTTCAATTTGTTAACGTGAGGTATCACATTTATTGATTAGTGAATACTGAAAAATCCTTGCATCCCTGGAATAAAGCCCACTTGGTCATGATGTATGATCTTTTCATATGTTGTTGTATTCTGTTTGCTAGAATTTCATTGTGGATTTTTGCATCTATATTCATCAGTGATATTGGCCTGTAGTTTTCTTTTTTTGTGGCATCCTTGTCTTGTTTTGCTATTAGGGTGATGGTGGCCTCACAGAATGAGTTTGGGAGTTTACATTCCTCTGCAATTTTCTGGAAGAGGTTGAGTAGGATAGATGTTAGCTCTTGTCTAAATTTTTGGTAGAATTCACCTATGAAGCCATCTGGTCCTGGGCTTCTGTTTGTTGGGAGATTTTTTATTATAGTTTTGATTTCCATGCTTGTGATGAGTCTGTTAAGATTTTTTATTACACCCTGTTTCAGCTTTGGAAGGTTATACATTTTTAAGAATTTATATATTTCTTCCAAATTGTCCATGTTATTGGCATATAGTTGCTAATTGTAGACTCATGATCCTTTGTATTTCTGTTTGTCTGTTGTGATTTCTTCATTTTTATTTCTAATTTTGTTGATTTGATTCTTTTCCCTTTTTTCTTGGTGAGTCTAGCTAATGGTTTGTCTATTTTATTAATCTTCTCAAAGAACTGGTTTTTAGGTTGGTTGATTTTTTGCTATAGTCTCCTTTGTTTCTTTTTCATTATTTCTGCTTTAGTATTTATGATTTATTTCCTTCTACTAACCCTGGGGTTCTTCATTTCTTCTTTTTCTCGTTGCTTTAGGTATAAAATTAGGTTATTTATTTGTTTTTTTTTTTTCTTGTTTTTCTTGAGGTAAGCCTATATTGCTATGAACCTTCCCCTTAGCACTGCTTTTACAGTGTCCCACAGGTTTTGGTTTTCTTGTTTTCATTTTCATTCTTTTCTATGCATATTTTGATTTCCTTTTGGATTTCTTCCATGACTTGTTGATTATACAGAAATGTGTTGTTAGCCTCCAAATGTTTGTATTTTTAATAGCTTTTTTTTCCCCCTGTAGTTGATATCTTATCTTATTGCATTGTGATCAGAAAAGATGCTTGAAATGATTTCAGGTTTGTTGTTTTTTTTTTTTTTTTTTTTTTTTTAATTTAGCAAGGCTAGATGTATGGCCCAGGATGTGACCTATCTCGGAGAAGGTTCCGTGTGTACTTGAAGAAAAGATGAAATTAATTGTTTTGGGGTGAAATGTCCTACAGTTACCAATTAATTCTAACTGGTCCATTGTATCATTTAAAGTTTGTGTTTCCTTGCTAATTTTCTGTTTGGTTTATCTAGCCATACGTGTGAGTGGGGTATTAAAGTCTCCCACTATTATTGTGTTACTGTTAATTTCACCTTTCATAATTGTTAGCATGTGCCTTACATATTGAGGTTCTCCTATATTGGGTGCATATATATTTATACTTATTATATCTTGTTCTTGGATTGATCCTTTGATCATTATGTACTGTCCTTCTTTGTCTCTTATTGCAGTCTTTATTTCAAAGTCTATTTTACCTGATATGAGTATTGCTACTCCTACTTTCTTTCAGTCTCCATTTGCATGAAATATCTTTTTCCAGCCCTTCACTTTCAGTCTGTATGTGTCTCTTGTTTTGAGGTGGGTCTCTTGTAGATAGCATATATAGGGGTCTTGTTTTTGTATCCATTCAGCCAGTTTTTGTCTTTTGGTTGGAGCATTCAATCCATTTACATTTAAGGTAATTCTTGATAAGTATGATCCCATTGCCATTTGTTTTGTTGCTTTGGGTTTGAGTTTATAATCCTTTTCTGTGTTTCGAGTCTAGAGAAGATCCTTTAGCATTTGTTAGAGAGCTGGTTTGGTGATGCTTAAGTCTCTCAGCTTTTGCTTGTCTGTAAAGATTTTGATTTCTCCTTCATATATGAATGAGATCCTTGCTGAGTATAGTAATCTGGGTTGTAGGTTTGTCTGTTTCATCACTTTAAGTATGTCCTGCCATTCCCTTCTGGTCTGAAGAGTTTCTATCGAAAGATCAGCTGTTATGCTTATGCAGATCCCCTTGTGTGTTATTTGTTGATTTTCCCTTGCTGCTTTTAATATTTGCTCTTTGTGTTTAATCTTTGTCAATTTGATTAATACGTGTCTTGGAGTGTTTTGCCTTGGGTTTATCCTATTTGGGACTCTCTGGGTTTCTTGGAACTGAGTGGCTATTTCCTTCCACATTTTATGGAAGTTTTCAACTATTATCTCATGCCCTTTATAATTGTCTTCTTCTGGGACTCCTATGATTTGAAATTTGGGGCGTTTAACATTATCCCAGAGGTCTGAGTTTGTCCTCTTTTCTTTTAATTCCTTTTCCTTTTAATTATTTTTTTTCTTTTTTCCTCTGTGCTTCATTTATTTCCACCATTCTATTTTCCACCTCACTTATCCTCTCTTCTGCCTCCGTTATTCTACTATTGGTTCCCTCCAGAGTGCTTTTGATCTCAGTTATTGCATTATTCATTATGGATTGACTCATTAATTTCTTCTTAGTCCTTGTTAAACATTTCTTGCATCTTCTCAATCTTTGTCTCTAGTCTATTTATCTGTAACTCCATTTTGTTTTCAAGATTTTGGATCATCTTTACTGTTATTTATTATTCTGAATTCTTTTTCAGGTAGACTCCCTTTCTCCTTCTCTTTGTTTGGTTTGGTGGGAATTTATCATGTTCCCTTGCCTGATGAATACTTCTCTGCCTTTTCATTTTGTTTAGATTGCTATGTTTGGGGTACACTTTCTGTAGGCTGGAGTTTCCTGGTTCCTCTTTATTGTGTAGCCTGCTCCCTGTGGGTGGGGTTGGACTAATGGCTTATCAGGGTTTCCTTGTTAACGGAGCCTGCGTCTTTGTTTTGGTGGGTGAAGCTGGATCTCTTCACTCTATAGTGCAATGAAGTGTCCAGTAGTGAGTTTCAGGGTGTCTATGGGTTTGGCATGGCTTTGGGGAGTCTGTCTTTTAATGTTCAGGGCTGTGTTTCTACTTTGCTGGAGAATTTGTGTGGTATACCTTGCTCTGGAATGTGTTGGTTCTTAGGTGCAACTTGGTTTCAGTGTAGGCATGGAAGCTTTGGGTCAGCTCTTGTCTATTAATGTTCCCTGGAATCAGGAGTCCTCTGATGTTCTCAAGTTTTGGAGTTAAACCTCCTGCCTCTGGCTTTCAGTCTTATTCTTACAGTAGCCTCAAGACTTCTCCATTCATACAGTATACAGTACAGATGATAAAACTCCAGGGTGTTCTGCAGGGGAACAGACCAAAGCAGGCCCTGCATTTCATGCACTTCCCAGGTCTAAGCTGCTCATGTTCTTGGGTACTCTGCAAGGGAACAGACCTGGTTAGGTGTGTGTTTTGTGCCCTTCCCAGGTCTGAGCAGCTCAGAAAACCAGGTGTTTGGCAAGTACATTGCTCCAGGTGGATCGTGTGTCTTAATCACCTTCCCCATCTTGGCCACTCGATTTCATGGGTGCACTGCAAGAGCACCACCTCAAGTGTCCTGTGTGTCTCCTCTGGGGAGCTGATCTCAGGCTGTGACCCTCCTGGCAGATGTCAGTCATCCAGGATCCCAGGAAGACATGGTTAGCGGCTGGAGCCTGCTCAATTTGGTGGAGGATGCCAGTCTCTGGGGCCCAGATTGTAGCAGCCCCTTGTCTTCCAGCTCTGGCTGCTGCCCACCTGGCTCTCTGCCTCTGGTGAGGGGGAGGGGGCTGTATGCAGCCAGTCAGCTCTCTTTTGGTGTTTGCTCAATCCTTTTTTCTGTGAGCGGGCCAGGCTGAGCCTGAGTCTTTCATGGGAAAGTTCTCTTTTTTTTCCTCTCTCTGGTGATCCCACATTTGGGTTGCTATCTCACTTTAGCTCCCTCAGATTGTCCTCAGGGCATTCAGGCCTGGTCCTTACCATAAGCACTGATTATGCAGCCCATGCCCCCCTGTCCAGCACCTGCTCGCTGGTGGTGGGCCCGAGCATCTGGGCTACTTCTCTGCTGGCAACCATTAGATGCGTATTCTGTGTGTTTGTGTGTGTGTGTGCGTGTGTGTGTGTGTGTGTGTGTGTGTGTGTGTGTGTGTGTGTGTTTTCTTCTTCTACTTTTCTTCTCCTAGTTATGTTGCCCTCTGAGATTCCAAAACTCCCCATTCATGACTCCCTCCCCAGGACAGGTCTCTGTCCCTAACTCTTTTGTCTCTCTGTCTTTTATATTTTGTCCTACTTCCTTTTAAAGGTAATGGACTGCCTTTCTGGGTGCCTGGGTGTCCTCTGCAGCATTCAAAAGTTGTTTTGTGGAAGTTACTCAGCATTCAAATGATCTTTTGATGAATTTGTGGGGGAGAAAGTGGTGTCCTCGTCCTATTACTCCATCTTGGGACTGCACCCCCATCTCTGTTTCACTTTAACTGTCTGGATAACAGTGAATAAGGGCTTTATCTCCATTATTCCATGGAGTCGCAAAAGAGTTGGACACTATTTGGGAACTGAATAACAGCAAACTCTAATGGAAAATACATGTAAACAAAGTATTGTCCATTCTGAGTGTTTGAAGAGGCTTTTCAGAGAAAATATGTCACTTTGGCCTGAGAGTTGACCTCTGAAGAAGAGTAAGATATATGAAGCAACATGAGTTGATACTTACCCCAAATCATTCATCCAGTCATGTGCTTGACAAATGTTTACTAAACATTTAACATGTGAAGTCCTATGCTGTGCTCAGTTGCTAAGCATTTCAGCTGAGCATTCATTCATTTCAGTCATGTCTGACTCTTTGCAACCCAATAGACTATAACCTACAAGGCTCCTGTGTCCATGAGATTCTCCAAGCAAGAATACTGGAGTGAGTTGTCATGCCATCCTCTAGGGCATCTACTTGACCCAGGGATTGAACCTGCATCCCTTACATCTCCTGTGTTGGAAGGCAGGTTCTTTACTTCTAGTGCCCACCCGGGAGCCCTGAGAGGCTTATGAAACAGAGGTAAGGAGAAATGTATGAAAGGTATCCATTATTTAAGAATGGAGAGTAACAGGAAATTCCTGGTACTTCAATGCAGCAAGAAGACCACTCTTCTTGAAATGAATGGAGATCTTGAAGGTCTTGTTAGGGAATTTCTAGTGCTAGCCATTATCCCAGACTGGATCTTGCAGGGCCAAAGTTGGGTATAGAGATACTAAAATGTATAGAGAAATTTTTAGGAATGAGACTGAGAAATAATTACTCCTCTGTGTGGAGAATCAAACCAGAAAAACCAAGGTGAATGAGAGATCAAAGGGCAGGAGTGTCACTCAGCATAGGTCTAGAAATCCAAGCCCAAAGCATCAAGCGAGGACTGGAGGAGGTGAGTTATGAACTGAGTCTAAAGGCTGACCACAGAAAAATCACAGCTGCTCCTCCAGAAGTCCATTAGGGCTTGTATTAGAAGCTGGAAGCAAAAGGGGATGGGAAAAAAAAAAAAAAATAGAAGGAGTTGGTGCAAACCTGAAAT
Source organism: Capricornis sumatraensis (assembly GCF_032405125.1). NCBI lineage: Eukaryota > Metazoa > Chordata > Mammalia > Artiodactyla > Bovidae > Capricornis > Capricornis sumatraensis. The sequence continues at coordinate 54,724,084 of NC_091076.1, forward strand.
GACCATTAGTAATCTTTTCAGGCTGTCTTTATCCCAAGTTAGAATTTGAAGAGAAGACCCACTCCACTTGGATTAGGAGAATAAACACAAATTGGAAATTCTAGAATGGAAAATTTTAAGTGTGTAAGCCAAATCCAAGATACTTATAAAAACTTTGTTCAAATAAGAGTAAGACCTAATTTCCAGAAAATGAATCTTGGGGTTAAAATATGAGAAAAAGATCTCATCCAATTGTTAATGTACATACCAGAGATTCCCTTCAAATACACAGTGCCTTATAAGAACAGAGAAATTTTTGGTGTCCAAATGAATGGAAATAAAAGAGACTTTTTCTCGCCTGGAATTATAGGATGGGAACATGAGTCAGTGATTCATTACAAAAGTGTCATCATGCATGTCTTTGGCATAAGTATTAATATCCAGTTCTACTGGTTTAGGTTGTAAAGACCCTAAATGCTGATCAAATGGAACTTCTTGTATCAATTTTCATTCATCTCATCCACTAGATTAGTGGTTTCTAACCCCAGTGCACATTAAATAAACTGCATACTTTTGTGTCATTAAAAAATATATATAAATATCTCATACTCTACCTACAGAAATTATGGCTTAATTAGCCTTGCTTGGACTCTAATATTTTTTAAACTTTCCTTGGTAATTACAATGTGTAATCAAAGTCAAAATTTTCATAGCACATTAAAACATCATTAACTAGTAATAAGAATCCTCAGTGGATTATTTGAGATAGTTGAAAAATGTAAAGCTAAAATTAAGAATCACTGCTTTTTAAAGCTTATCTTAGAATGAAAATAAAGATATTTTAAAGTGTTTTAAAATTTTCCTCAAAGGTAATAAGAGGCTAATGCATTGGGATATCTGAGAATAATCATTACCTCCTTCTTCCTCAAACTCCAAAAGAAATAATGGGAATTAAAGACTGAGGAGACTCCTGTTCGCATGCCAAAAAAATATAAAAATTCTGGAAAATTAAAAGATGTGATAAAGAAATTGAGATCTTGGGATGTGGCCGATGAAAAAGTACATTTTCACCCATAAAATCATGGAATAACAATAGATAAAAAGCAGCAGAAAATAGTAAGGGCCAGAAGGGAGGATTCAGCAAGTATTCAATTAAAGGACTGTAAAACTGTAACTCTGAATTTGGCTCCCAGAGCATCTGGCAATAAGAAGTGTTAAGAGAAAAATGGAGTAATAAGAACAAAGTGCTGAGAAGGTAATGAAAATAAATTTACTTTATGGAAAAAGAATGTATAAAACACACATGAACAGTTTAAGAATAATTAAAAGTGAATAATCATGTATTCAGCACCACAGTTAAGAACAAAACATTGCCAGTACCTTAGAATTTCTCTCCTGATAATTTTCATTTTCTCCCCCACTGAAAGAAACCACCAAATTAATTTGATGATCATCATTTATTTCCTTACACTCTAGAAAATAGTTTACTATCTATGATCACAACTATAATAATACATTATTTTCTGTTGTCTCTTCTTGAGCTCAGTATAAATGGATACTATATATGATTCTTCTGTGACTTGCATTTTTGACTCAACAATGTGTTTGATTAAAACTTGTTGATGTCTGTGTGTAGCTGTGAGTCACTCCTTATCCCTGCTAGATAGTAATCCACTTTATAAATTTGTCATTATTTTTTAGCCACATGATATTGAAAAACATATGGATTGCCTCCATCCTTTGAATTTGTTTTATGAACAGTTCTGCTATGACTATTTTTGTAATAATGCTTGATGCACATGTGTAGAACATTCCCCTTTGCTGTACACCTAGGAGTAATGTGTTCATATATTTCACTCTCCTAGAGCATGCCAAAATACTTGAACCAATTTATACTCCTACAAGAAGTATATGAAAGACTGTGTTGCTTTGCATTCTTAAATTCCCTACATGGTCAAAGTTTTAAATTCTAATCTTGTGTGTGCGCCTGGTGGCTAAGCGGAAAAGAATCCACCTATAATGCAGGAGCTGCAGGAGCTGCAAGTTTGATCCCTGGATCAGAAAGATCCCCTGGAGAAGGTCATGGCAAGGCACTTCAGTATTCTTGCCTAAAGAATCCCATGGACAGAGGAGTCTGGTGGGTTACAATCAATAGGGATGCAAAGGGTTGGACACTACTGGAGCAACTGAGCGTGCACACATGCACAAGCCATATCAAAATAGAAATGAGGAAGATAATAGTGGGAAATTGAAACATTCATCATCTTATGATAGACAGATCCCTTCCTGACCTATCCTGACATGTAACATGAGCAAAACAATTTGTTGTATTGCCCTATTGAGATCTACAAGTTGTTCTTCACTACATCATCACCTTATCCATCTTGCCTGAGACAGATAAAATGTGAGAAGCAAATAAAAAAGCCACTTATATAATCTTGGTGAATGGAGTCCTTAAGGAAAGCAGAAAAAATCAGAAACTCTTAAAGAAGAGAACAGATTTCATTACATAAAATTTAGAAACTCTGTATAGAAAAGGCACTATGAAAAAATATAAAATACACATTTTCAACATATTGTGACAAAATTGTTGATATAGACAAAGAACATTATGTTATTGAAACACAGACAAGGGCTGCTACTGCTACTGCTAAGTCACTTCAGGAAAGGCAATTTATAAATATCTGTATTTAGTAATATAAAAGAATATTCACAATACTACAGAAAAAAATATATATGTGTATATATATATCATAACAAAGTACATTAAAAAAAAATATTTGTTTGGCTGTGTTAGGTCTTAGTTGAGGCAAGTGTGGATCTTTAGTTGTGACATGAGAATTCTTAGTTGCTGCATGTGGGATCTAGTTCCCTAAAGAGGGATAAAACCTGGGTTTGCTGCATTGGGAGCATGGAGGGTTAGCCCCTGGAACACCAAGGAAGTCTTCTAGATACATTCTGAGTATATATGTGTTATATATGAATTAATATACAAATATATTCATACACATTTTATTTGTATGTGTAAAGAAAAGATTTTGGAAAAATATGCAGCCACCTTTCAACTATTAGAGTCTCAGAATTTTTTTAGCTGTTGTTGCTGTTCATACACTAAGTCATGTCTGACTCTTTGCAACGCTACAGACAGTAGCATATGTGGCTTCCCTGTTCTTCACTATTTCCGAGAGGTTGCTCAAATTAAGTTCCTTAATTTTATGAAACATTTTTAAAACCATCAACGTATAATAACATTTTGGTAGATGTACCATCAGTACTTAAAATCGCTTGTTTCTTCAGTTTAGATTCTTTTGTTCTACAAATGACAGTAAGTTCAGGTTGTTTCATGATATTGTTCAAAGCTTCTTTATGCTTATTGAGCTGCTTGTTCTAAAAGTTGCTGAGACGGGAATATTAGAACTTCAAAAACGTAGATTTGCCTGTATCTTCCTTTGGTCACATCAATTTTTTTTTTTAATGTATTTGCAGCTATGCAATTATGTATATACAAATTTAAGGTTGTTATATATTTCCATGAATAAGGCACATATTTATTTGTTTATATATATTATGGAATGTCCATTTAATTTGTCTGATAGTCTTGTAGCCACATCAGCATTCTTTTGCTTTTTATTTCCTCGTATATCTTTTTGTCCTTTTATCTTTAACCTATTTACATTTTTATTTCAAGTCTGTTTCTTGTAAACAGAATATAAATGAATCTATTTAAAATCTAGTCTGGCAAATTTTGTCTTGATACACTTAAATAATCCTTAAGGACATGAAAAGTTGTGCAGCATCATTAGTCACATGAAAATGTATTTTATGTAATTTGATGCCTCTACAATGCCAAAAGAATGGTTATGTTTTAAAAAAAAATGACAATAACAAGTTTTGCAGAGACGTGGGACAATTGGTATTCTCATACATTGTTGATGAGAGGGTGAATTGGTGAAGCTACTGAAGAAAATCATTCAGCGATATCTACAGCTAAACCTAAACACAGCAATCTCAAGACATACCCGCTCTGCTGCTAGGTATTAACCCAACAGAAAAGAGATGAGTGCATATGTCCAACAAAAGACGTGTACAAGATTATACATACCAGCTTTGCTAATCACAGGCAAAACTGAAAACAACTCAAATATCCATCAGTAGGAACATGGACAAATATATCTTGGCTTCTTTGTCCAATGATGTATTACCACACAACATAAGAAAAGAACTGTTGATGTGTGAAAAACATAGATCTCAAAAACTTGATGTTGAGTGAAAGAAGCCAGACATGCAAGTGAAAGTGCTGTGTGATTCAATCATGTGAAGTTTAATAAGATGCAAAATTAACCTTGGGTGATGGCTGTCAGAACTGTGATCTCTGCCAATAGAGGTTGTTTGGTAATGAAGGGGCCTGGCGTGAGGAAACCTCCTGCTGTGCTGAAGAGGCAGCACATCTTGACCTGAGAAATGGTTTCACAAATGGATCCAAATTAAAAACGTCATCAATCTGTGCACTTCATATATGCACATTTACTGTGTATATTATGATCAGAAAAAAGAAAAGAAATATGAAGTTCTGTTTACTTTTTCCTTTCTTAAAAATTTAAATTTAATTATTTTTCATTAGAAGATAATTGCTTTACAATATTGCATTGGTTTCTGCCATATATCAACACACCCCACCCCTCTATGTTGTCCAAGAGCACCAAATTTGAGCTCCTTGCATCATATACCAAATTTTCCCTGGATCTCTGATTTTACATATGGGAATGAATATGTTTCAATGATACTTTCTCTGTTTGTCCCACTCTCTCCTTCCCCCACTGTGTCCACAAGTCTGTTCTCTATGTCTACATCTCCACTGCTGCCCTGCAGATAGGTTCATCAGTACCATCTTTCTAGATTCCATATATATATATATGCATTAATATTTAATATTTGTCTTTCTCTTTCTGATTTGCTTCATTCTGTACAATAGGCTCTAGGTTTATCCACCTCATTATAATTGAGTCAAATGTGTTCCTTTTTACGGATGAGTAATATTCTACTGTGTATATGAACCACAACTTCTTTATCCATGCATCTGTCAATGAATATCTAGGTTGTTTTCATGTTCTAGCTATTGTAAATAGTGCTGTGATGAACACTGGAGTGCATGTGTCTTTTTAAATTATGGTTTCCTCAGGGAAATCACTAGTGTGATTCTTGGATCATATGGTAGTTTAATTTCTGTTTTTTAAGAACTCTCTATACTGTTCTCCATAATGTTTCTATCAATTTGCATTCCCATCAGCAGTGTAAAAGGGTTTGCTTTTCTCCACACACTTTCCAGTGTGTATTGTTTGTACACTTTTTGATGATGACCATCTGACCAATGTGAGGTGATACCTCAATGTAATTTTAATTTGCATTTCTCTAATAATGAGCAAATAGCTGAGAAAAGAAGAGAAGTGGAGGGCAAAGGAGAAAAGTAAAGATATACCCACCTGAATGCAGAGTTGCAAAGAATAGCAAGGATAAATAAGAAAGCCTTCCTAAGTGAACAATGCAAAGAAATAGAGGAAAACAATAGAATTGTAAAGACTAGAAATCTCTTCAAGAAAATTACAGATATCAAGGGACATTTCATGCAAAGATGAGCACAATAAAGGACAGAAATGGTATGGACCTAACAGAAGCAGAAGATATTAAGAAGAGATGACAAGAATACACAGAACTATACAAAAAAGATCTTAATGATAGCCATTAAGATCTTAATGATGGTGTGATCACTCATCTAGAGCCAGACATCCTGAAGTGTGAAGTCAAGTGGGCCTTAGGAAGCATAACTATGAACGAAGCTAGTGGAGGTGATGGGATGCCAGTTGAGCTATTTCAAATCCTAAAAGCTGATGCTGTGAAAGTGCTGCACTCAATATGCCAGCAAATTTGGAAAACTCAGCAGTGGCCACAGGACTGGAAAAGGTCAGTTTTTATTTCAGTCCCAAAAGAGGGCAATGCCAAAGAATACTCAGACTATTGCACAATTGCACTCATTTCACATGCTAGCAGAGTAATGCTGAAAACCCTCCAAGCTAGGCTTCAACAGTACATGAACTGAAAACTTCCAAATGTTCAAGTTGGATTTAGAAAAGGGAGAGGAACCAGACATCAAATTGTCAACATCTGTTGGATCATGGAAAAAGCAAGAGAATTCCACAAAAACACCTACTTCTTCTTCATTGACTATGGTAAAGCCTTTGACTGTATGGATCACAACAAACTGTGGAAAATTCTTCAAGATATTGGAATACCAGACCACCTTACCTGCCTCCTTCAAAACCTGCATGCAGTTCAAGAAGCAACAGTTAGAACCAGACATGGAACAATGGATTCATTCAAAATTGGGAAAGAAGTATGTCAAGACTGTATATTGCGACCCTGCTTATTTAAAATCTATGCAGAGTATATCATGGGAAAAGCTGGGCTGGATGAAGCACAAGCTGGACTCAAGATTGCTGGGAGAAATATCAGTAACCTCAGATATGCAAATGACACCACCCTATGGCAGAAATTGAATAAGAACTAAAGAGCCTCTTAATGAAGGTGAAACATGAGTGAAAAAGCTAGATTAAAACTCAACATTTAAAAGACTAATATGGCATCCAGTCCCATCACTTCATGGCAAATAGATGGAGAAACAATGGAAACAGTGACAGACTTTATTTTCTAGGGCTCCAAAATCACTGCAGATGGTAAATGCTGCCATGAAATTAAAAGATGCTAGCTCTTGAAGGAAAAGCTATGACCAACCTAGACAGTATATTAAAAACTGAGGCATTACTTTGCCAACAAAGGTTCGTATAGTCAAAGCTATGATTTTTCCAGTGGTCATGTATGAATGTGAAAGTTGGACTACAAAGAAAACTGAACAATGAAGAATTGATGTTTTTGGACTGTGGTGTTGGAGAAGATTCTTGAGAGTCCCTTGGACTGAAAGGAGAACCAATCAGTCAGTCCTGAAGGAAATCAGTCCTGAATATTCATTGGAAGGATTGACGCTGAAGCTAACGCTCCAATATTTTGGCCAACTGAAGCAAAGAGCTGACTCCTTAGAAAAGACCCTGATGCTGGGAAAGATTGAAGGCAGGAGGCGAAGGGGACGACAGAGTATGAGATGGTTGGATGGCATCACTAACTCAATGGACATGAATTTGAGCAAGCTCTGGGAGATGGTGAAAGAAAGGGAAGCCTGGCGTGCTGCACTCCATGGGGTCACAAAGAGTCAGACACAACTACGTGACTGAATAACAACAATAATGAGCAATGTTGAGCATCTTTTAATGTGTTTATTATACATCTGTATATCTTCTTTGGATAAATGCCTGTTTAGTTTTTCTGCTCAGTTTTTTATTGTTTTGGTGTTCTTGTTTTTGTTTTGTTTTGTTTTTCCTGGTATTGAACTGAATGAGTTGCTTGCATACTTTAGAGATTAATCATTTGCAGTTGTTTCATTTGCTATCATTTAATTTTTCCCTTTCTGAGGGTTGTCTTTTCACCTTGCTTATAGTTTCCTTCACTGTGCAAAAGCTTTGAAGTTCAGTCCCATTCATTTATTTTTGTGTTTATTTCCATTACTTTAGGAGATGTGTCATAGAAGATCTTCCTGTGATTTCTGTCAGAGAGTGTTCTGTCAATGTTTTCCTCTAAGAGTTTTATATTTTCCAGTCTTACATTTAGATCTTTAATCCATTTTGAGTTTATTTTTATGTATGGTGTTAGAAAGTGTTCTCATTTCATTCTTTTACACATAGCTGTCCAGTTTTCCCAAAACCACGTATTGAACAGACTGTCTTTTCTCCATTGTATATTCTTGCCTTCTTTGTCATAGATAAGGTGTTCATAAGTGTGTGGGTTTATCCCTGGGCTTTCTATAATCCCCAGATCTGTATATATGAAGTAATTTAAGATGTGCTAATTTGGATTTTATGTTATCTCCCCATAATGTAAGGTTGGATAAAATGAGTTACTTTCGTATACTACTGCTCAGCAGTGCACACAGGTTTTGGGTGGTCTTGTCTTCAAGGTTTTGAACAGTGAGGTTAAGCCTTTGATCCTCATGGAGGGTTGTGCTTCTGCTGCTGCTCAGTCACTTCAGTCGTGTCTAACTCTTAGTGATTCCATGGACTACAGCCCACCAGGCTTCTCTGGCCACAGGATTTACCTTGCAAGAATACTGGAGTGTGTTGCCATGCCCTCCTCCAGGGGATCTTCCCAACACAGGGATCAAATCAGTGTCTCCTGAGTCTCCTGCACTGGAGGTGGATTCTTCACTGCTGAGCCACTGAGGAAGCCCAGAGGGTTGTGCTAAGACAACTTAATGAGGTGGAATGAGAAGGAATCATCACAGTTTTTTGGCCGTTTCTCCTCTAGAAAGGATTTGCCCAGATGACTTATTGGGAATGATAATTTTTGTTTATATTCTCAATTTTGTTGCCAGTTCTTTCTGCCACTTTTGAGATGGCCAACTAATAATAATGATTTTTGGAAGTATTGCGATCATACGATAGAGTAGCAGTTATTTTCATGCTGGTAAAATATGTACTATTTTCTGTTTAAGATGCGATGCCATTTGTTCTTTTCCATAAACCCTGAAGTTTCTTTGAAAGCTCAGCTAAACACACACTATCTTATGAAATATCATTTCTGCTAGACAGAAGACATTTGGAACCTCTGAGACAGTTTAGCAGATGAGGTGTGAGAACAGAGGCTGCTGTTTAAATGATTTTTTTGAGCTCTATGGGATTATTATGCCAAGTATTCTGCTTGTCTGAGTTTGATCTCATAGTGGATAATTTTGAGAATGAATACTGGCAATAGTCCCTCTTGACAGCATATAAGCAACTTAGTACAGTTTCAAGAGTACCTGGGCTGGAGACCGACTGCTCAGGTTCAAATGCTGTCTTCATCAATTCTGTTCTGTTAAGACATAGGCAATTTACTTCAGCTCTCTGAGCCTGTTTCCTCATCTACAGAATTGGGGATAATAGTACACTGCACAGAGGCTTATTGTGAAAACTAAATAAAACAGCTTATGTGAAAGCATCTGAGGAAAAAAAAAGAGGCTCTGGAGTATTTTTTTTTTCAGCCATTTGTTTACACTTTGTATGCACAGCAAGAAGTAGGAGAGGTACAGAATCCAGTTGAGACTGAAATGTTGTATAGAGGATTTGATTAACCAAAACAACTGGTATAAATTGTTTAGAATAGTACCTGGCATGTAGTATTTGATTAATAGGGTTAGCTCTCCTTTATTGGCACTTTGAAAAAACAGGTTCACGTTTGCAATCTAGACATATCTTAATCATTGAATAGATTCAGCAAAGATATTGATTTATTTTTAATCTCTTTATTATTCATTGATGACAAAACATTAGAGTGGAGATTCAAAAATTACTTGTTGATGAGGAACAAGAGATGCTTTCTCCACTTTAATTTTTCTTATGTGGGTTCTCTGTAAAAATCTGTGCTGTGCACAATCAGACTACATGATTCCCTATTTCTCACATGGCAGAAAGCTGTTGTTGTCCAGTCTCTAAGTCATGTTTGACTCTTTAGGACCCCATGGGCTGTAGCATGCCAGGGCCCTCTGTCCACTATCTTCTGGAGTTTGCTCAAATTCATGTGCATTGACTTGGTAATGCTATATAATCATCTCATCCTTTGCTGTCCTCTTCTTTTGCCTTCAATCTTTCCCAGCATTGGGGTCTTTTCTAATGAGTTGGCTCTTCATATCAGGTGGTCAAAGTATTGGAGCTTTAGCTTCAGCATTAGTCCTTCCAATGAATATTCAGTGTCAATTTCCTTTAGGATTGATTGATTTGATCTCCTTGCTGTCCAAAGGACTCACAAAAGTATTGCCCAGCACCACAGTTCAAAGACATCAATTCTTTGGTGGTCAGTCTTCTTTATGGTCCAACTCTCACTTCCAGGGATGAGCACTGGAAAAACCATAGCTTTGACTATATGGACCTTTGTGCACAAAGTGATGTCTCTGCTTTTTAATATCCTGTCTAGGTTCTTCATAGCTTTCCTTTCAAGAAGCAAGTGTCTTTTAACTTCATGGCTTCATTCACAATCCACAGTGGTTTTGGAGCCCAAGAAAATAAAATCTGTCATTTCTTCTACTTTTTCCCCATTTATTTGCTATGAAACAATGGGACTGGGTGCCATGATTTAGTTTTTTAAATGTTGCATTTTAAGTCAGCCTTTTCATTCTCCTCTTTCACCCTTATCAAGAGATCCTTTAGCTCCTCTTTGCTTTCTTCCCTTAAAGTGATATCATCTGCAAATTTGAGGTTGTTGATATTTCTTCCAGTAGTCTTAATTCCAGCTAGTGACTCATCCAGGCCAGCATTTTGCACGATGTACTCAGCACAGAAATTAAATAAGCAGGGTGACAATAAATATACATACAGCTTGTCATATTCCTTTCCCACTTTGAACCAGTCAGTTGTTCCATGTCCAGCTCTTACTTCTGCTTCTTGACCAGCGTACAGGTTTCTCAGGAGAAAGGTAAAGCGGTCTGTTACTCCCATCTAAGAATTTTCCACAGTTGGCTGTGATTCACAGCCAAAAGTTCTAGTGTAGAACCTTTGTAGAACCATGTAGAACCTAATATGAAGCTGAAGTGGATGTTTTTCTGGAACTCTTGCTTTCTCCATGATCCAATATATGTTGGCAATTTGATCTCTGATTCTTCTGCCTCTTCAAAATCCAGCTTGTATATCTGGAAATTTGCTAGCATGTGAAATGAGTGCAACTGTACAGCAGTTATATGTAATTGCTACTGTACATGGCAGAATAGGTGACCATTAGAATATTCTGTAGTCCTCCATATTATTTCTAATTCCACATTTGTAATTTTATTTTTTTCAATTTAGTTGCAAGTTCCTTCAGATGAATTATAAATTTGACCTCTGAATTCAAAAGAAGCTCCCATGTTGCATAATGCCCATGTGTTCCAACTTCTCAGGTATCTTGCAATTAATCTTTTCATCATCTTTGTGTAAAGAGAGATGAATTTTTAGAATCACAAATAAATTTAGCAACTTCTCAGAAACTCATTTTGCATTTTTTAAAAAGCCACAGTAGCTGAATGAAAAATCCTCAAGGACTACAGTTCATTTTTTTTTGCCTAGTGGCAGATATTACTTGATTATGCTGGCAGTTAGAATGGTTTAGCTTTCATCTAATTTTTCTGCAAAATGGCGTGTAGCCTACTGTCTATAGATGAATCCCAAAAGCCTAATTACAGGTAAACACCCTCCCTGTCCATCTGGATAGCTACTAAATGCCAATCATTCGGTTCAGTTCAGTTCAGTTCAGTTCAGTCACTCAGTCGTGTCTGACTCTTTGCAACCCCATGAATCGCAGCATGCCAGGCCTCCCTGTCCATCACCAACTCCTGGAGTTCACTCAGGAATGCAAAAAGGGCTGAATGGGTTACTGAAATTTTACTTTTCTTGCAGCTTTATGCCTTTTTTCCTAAATGTTGTCCCTTTCACTGTTCTAATTTCCCTTTTGATTTACCTGTGATAGCAGCCTTTGGGCATCCTTGATTTTTATTTAAGAATGACAACATCTCTTACTATTCTGCCAGAGTTTCATTCTCTGTTCTCCATAGGATTTACGTCAACTGAGGATTTAAGCAATTGATAAACTGTAACACACATCTCACATATAATTGATGTTGGTATTTATTTAGGGCTTGCCATGTGAGTTTGATGTATCAATGTAGCTGCCCAGTAAAATACACTGTTTTCAAAGCTCTGAAGACACAATCAGTTTCCCAGGTTAATGATATCTTTGGTGTTTTTAATCTTGATTATAGAAAGAGATGATGATATGTAAATATCTTGAATTTAAATTCCTTGTCTCACATCCTACCTTGAATTTAGTTTCCTTATCTTCACATCTTGTTCTGTATAGACTTTAAAAAACACTCTGAGCTTTCTTTTTATACTCAGGAAAACCAAAATTACCTGTGAAGTTTGCTGTGTGGACCAAATGAGATACCATAATCTGAGAAAGTGCCTTGGAAACTATCAAGGGATTTATCACTATAAAATATAAGGATGTACAATAGTATTTATTATGTTAAGAAGGATGGCATCAGACACTGAATACAAAGTGGAGACTTAAAAGCTTATAAGAACGTCTATGACAGGAATCATGCCATTGTATTATTCTGTGCTCCATTTATTGTCTGAAACGAGGTGCACCTCATAAATGTTTGCTAAATGGGAAAAAAATAACAACTATAATTTTCAAGTCCTACTGCTGAACTCTAATAGATTCACTGTCTTGTAGAAAGTGATTGTTTTCAACATGCTGAAAATCAATCAATACTTATTTCTTAAGGATTTGCTATGTACCAAGCACTTGGTTTGAATCATAAGAAACATAAACAAATTATCCAAAATCAAGGAGGGAGCATTCTGATTTAGAGTAGTAAGTTCAGGCTATGTGTTTAACTCTCTGATCCCCTTCACCCACAGCCCCTTCTAATTAGTAAATTTTATCAACATCAGGAAGCAGAAATGGCAGAAAACTATAAGATTTTAGTAGAAGTAAAACAGAGTTGAAAAGAAAGTTTTCCAAGCTCCAAGTCACTAGATGCAAATAGAAAACTGAATGTGTGTAAAAGGAACCCAAGAAGGTCTTTATGCAACCAAAGTCAGAGAGATGAGCTGTCTTTCTTGCTCTCTCCTCCACATATATTTGGGTATGCAAACATGCATTCACATGCATTTATCTCTATCTGAAGGAAAAAACAGAACAGTGGAGGAGGTTAAAAAAGAAGCCATTATAAAATTTAAAACTAAGATAAATTAAAAACAAGAATTTATATCATTCAAAGAAAGGGGATATAAGCATAAAAGGAAAATATCTCCATTCAGTTCAGTTCAGTCACTCAGTCATGTCCAACTCCATTACATTGATCTAAATTCTATAATATTTTAAAGCATGTATATGTTATATAAAAATTCATGGTCATATTAAAAATCTTACTGAAAAAAACTCTATTTCCAAGGGAAATGTGTATTATCAAAGCTGACTTTAAAAAGTAAAGAAATTCAAGTAGATAAATAGTTCCATAGGAGTTAAGAAACTGTGGAACAATATCATCTATGATATAACCATATGCAGATGAGGTACAGGATATTTCCATCAAACTTTCAAAAGAAGCATGCATTTTCTGTGATCTTGAAACTATTTCTGAGCATGAAAAACAACTTATCTAATTTATTCAATGAGAAAAGTAAAACCAAAACCTAAAAATGAACACAGAAACATACAGGCCAATATAAGGTACTAATACTGTTGTGGCTATTCTAATTTTTTGCCTAATGAACTTGTGAGTCTTGTTCTTATATTTAAAAAATTATTTGAATTATGATAGATATTTTATTTAGAATATAGATTGACCATTGAATAACAAATTCATTTACCTGAAGTAGTTGAATGACAAAATAAATATTCTGACAAAAATATTGAAGCAAGAGGAATTTTATAAGAAAAAATATGTAAATATATAAAAATTCCAAAAATATGTTTTCATATCTAAATAATTTGATGTTAATGTGACCACTGAGTCTATTTGCTTAAAATAGGCTTTTTCACACCAGGACAGATGGATGATTGAACACTTTAAAGGGTCATTTTGAACATCAGTCTTGTGCCTGTCCAGGGATGCTTGATAACAAACATCTCTAAAATCTCAGTACTTCTTGTGGCACAGATGCTTTTCTCACTTATCCTCTCAGCCCATAGGCTGAGACTCTGTTCTACCCAGTCTTCACTCCAGGTCTCAGGCTGATGGTGCATCACGTGTCTGACCCATGGCTGGGTTGAGTTATGTTCTCCAAAAATTCCATGCCCACCTGGAACCTCAGAATGTGACAATATTTGGAAACAGGGGCTTTGCAGACATAACTAGTTAATAATATTGAGATAAAATGATCCTGGATTTAGGCTGGGCCCTAAATTCAATTCCTGATTCCCTTATAAGAAGAGGAAAAGGCACAGAGTCACAGAAAAGTAATGTGAAGACAGAGACAGAGCTTGAAGTGATGTATCTACAGGCAAATGCCAAGGGTTGCCAGCAGTCACCAGGGTCTTACCCACAGGCATAGATGGAATGGTTTCTTCCTTTGAATCTCCAGAAGGAATGAAGCCTGGTAACTCCTTGATTTTGTTCTTCTCGCCTCCCCAGCTGTGAGATAATAAATTCCTGTTGTTTTAAGCCACCCAATTCTGTGGTAATTTTTTATGACACTTCTAGGAAACTTATGTGGCAGGTAACTGAGGCCATGGGAAAGAGTGTTCTGGAGTGTCTCACTTTGGCATTAAAGGTTCAGCTGGAAGTGGTGTGTCTCCTTCCCACTCATAACTCACTAGCCAGAACTATTCACAAAGCCTCATGCAAGCTACAGGAAGTCAGGAAATGTAATCTTAACAGGTATTGAAAAAAAAAAAAAAAGAGCCAGAAGTATTTGGTAATGATACTAAAGGCCATTCTTGAGCCAGCTGTACTACTTTGCTTTCAGAGGCAGAAGTACAGGGAGAAAGAAAGAACTTTGCAAATGTATGCTGATGAAAATAGATGGCACTCAAATCCTCTTCTCTTGTTACAGAGATAGTTTGCCCCCCAAATCTCTGAAATGATGTTCCATATATTTTGTTGACAATTACATCAAATTTGAATTCTAAAACTCCTCTTAAAATCTGGCAATGACTCAATGTTAGTAAGAAAAGGATTCCTTATAACCTTCTAAATAGCATTTTCAGGAACAACATCAGGAAAATATTGTCTGAGTTCATCCTGCAGAGATTGCATTTGGGTATTTTCTTTGACACAGTTTTTAAGAACCTTGTCTTTGTAAGCTTCATTAAGACAAGAAAATGCTGAGGCATTTTAAGAGACAATTTGCTGGATTCTGACTCTGTACATTCAAGGTAAATTATAGGAAGAAATAATGCTTGTGTTTCAGATATAATGTATTCAAAACTTCAATATATCAGAAAACTTTACCAAGATTTGCTAAAAGTTCTACTTTTTTCATAATTGGGGCACTTAGTCTTCAACTTAGCACTTCCTAGTTTTAGGAAAACCAAAAGGAAAATGTGTTTCAATTTTTAAATCCAGCAGCCAGGGTGTATCCTGTTGACAACTGAAGAACCTCGTACAGAAAAAATCCTTCGTGAGTGCATTCAAATCTTCATAGAGTAAGGCAAATATCTTGTGTGCAGCAATCATCACTTCATCTAATTCACCCCCTTATGACATTGTTAATATCTTAATGGGTTCCTGGGCTGTTTTTTGGAAGGCAGTGCATAGATGTAGTGATGTAGGCAGGTCTGGAAGAGAGTGAGAATTGGCCCCCTCACTCCTCCCAGGGGGCCCAGAGCCACCCTTCCTACCAGCTCCTCAAAAGCAGCTAATCCCAAGCTGGCCTCATCCCACAAGCTTTTCTAATTTTGAGTTTTATCCAGCATGTAGGCCAAGCTAGTGGCCTCGTGGTTGAAAAGAAATGAAAGAGAAAGAACAATGTGACTGATGGCATTCAGCCCTCCTGCATGAGGCTAGGTTAGCAATTGTGGAGACTATACATCAAGAAAACCTTCTCAGAGGTTAAGAGCAGCTAGAGTTGCAGAAGTCCTAAGCTAGGAGGAAGCTCTGAATCACCTCAGTGACAAGAAACTGAGCCCTCAATGTCAGCAGTTATGTGCAATATGTATTTAGGACATGACTTAGTCTTTATTCTGTAGCTTCCTTTAAAAATCAGTGGAGAATTGACCCTCCCTTCACCTCTTTAAGGGCTTTCCTGGTGGCTCAGATGGTAAAGAACCTGCCTGCCATGCAGGAGAACCAGGTTTGATCCCTGGTAAGGGAAGATCTCCTAGAAAAGGGAATGGCTACCCACCCCAGTATTCTTGTCTGGAGAATTCCACAGAGGAGCCTGGTGAGCTACAATCCACAGGATCACAAAGAGTTAGACACAACTGTGCAAAGAACACTTTCACTTTTTTAACTTTTTCACTTACCACTTTAAATAGTGGTAGCTCACTTTTCTCCTGAAATTTTGGAAAATGATAAAAGAGGGGAAATAAGTGTCACAGCACAACTCTGTCACCAAAGTGGTGATTACCTCAAGGCAAGTGGGCAGGCAGTGATGGCCCTTTCACTGGTCCCAGCAGGTCTGAGAGCTGCCCCACACCCAGTCCAGACTTCTCTCCAGCTGCAAAGTCAGTTCATCCTGGAGCCCAAGCAACCCTAATTGGATGAAGCTGAGGCTTTGAGGCTGGGGTGCATGCTTACAGTTGCACTTTTTCTGCATATGTATCTTCAGCTAAACAAGGCTATTGCTTTATGCTGAGCAACAGGAGTCACAAAAACAGCCATAGCATTTATGTCATCTCAGCATCTGGCCCCAGTCTCTTCTGCCCCATCTTATATGAAGCCTGCTTGGCATCACAAGGGGCTTGTTACCCTGCACAATAACATTCCAGCTACCACCAGCCAGAGGCTACAGCCAGTCCAGTCAGCTGTCACAAGCAAGACCTTGGACACTGGCACTATCGACGGAGCAAATAATCCCTTGGTAAGAGATAGAAATTACCCTCCGTAAATCTGCTTATGAAAAAAGTTGAAAGTCACTTATTCATGTCCGACTCTTTGTGACACCACAGACTATACAGTCCATGGAAGTCTCCAGGCCAGAATATTGGAGTGGATAGCCTTTCCTTGTGCAGATGGCACTTCAAAGGTGTCCCCATGAACTTGGAGTCCACGAGCCAGAGGCATTACACAAAGGTGCTTGACATTTCAAGACTGATTTCTCTGTTCATACCCAATTCTGCAATTCTGGAGCCTTGGAACAGGAGTTATGCTGATGTCCAAGAGGCACTGATGCTGGAAATCATTTCTCTGAATTTTCCCTCATCAAAGAAAGTCACTATTTCACCTGCATACATGAAGGATAGTTTCACTGAACATAGACTTCTAAGTTTTGTGGGTTTTTTGTTTGTTTGTTTGTTTGTTTTCTGGTTGCATCACTGTTACTGAGTCCAAGCTCATACTACTCACCACACAACAGGCCAATAAGTGTTGGGGCAAAAAATAACATCTTTATTCCAAAAGCCAGGAAACTGAGAAGATGGCAGACTAGTGTCCTAAAGTAACCATCTTAACTCGGAATATAATTCAGTCTTCTCTTACATTAAAGGAACAGGGAAGTGGCAAGGTTCAAGATTAAACTGTAAAGCTGAGTGCAGACTTCTTGGAACCACCTAGCCTTCAAGGGAAGCAGAGCATCTCTTTGTTCTGCTTGCTCATGTAGGCTGGATCCCAAGTCCACAAAAACTTCAAATTGTTAGCAGTTATCTTTTACTCTGCCATTCTTAGCTCTGCTTATTAGCAAGTTTCTGGGCTGAGAGCAAACTTATCTGTAACAAGTAGTGGCCATAACATGGGATGGAAACTGTCTTGAGAGAACTTAATGAGTTACTTGGGCACAAGCAACATTTCTGTAATATTTAACTCTTTATATGCAGGGCCAGAGTACTAGAGTACATAATCTAAAGAATGAGGGAGGAAGTTCCAACACGGTGTTAGTTCTGTGCTTCTTCTGTTACAGCACTTTAATGTGTGGGACTTCCTTCTTATCTTCATGGTTTTCAGTTTGGAAGCTGAAATTTGCATCATTGCTTCCCTGTAAGTAACACTTTCTATATATTTTATTCCTTTTGTTTGCTTGATTTTAGTTTTTAACACTGATTGCCTGAGCATGAGTTTATTTCTTTTGTCCTCCACCTGGATTGGGGTTCACTGAGCGTCTTGAATTTATAGGTCTTTTGCCAAATTTGGGAAGTTTTGAGCCATATTTCTTCAGATATTTTTTCAGCACCACACTCTTTCTCCTCTTCTTCTGAAACTCTGAGCTAAGTTAGAATTTTTAAAATTGTCACACAAGTGTCTGAGGGTCTGTCCAACTGCAATACTTTGGCCACCTGATACAAAGAGCTGACTCAATGGAAAAGACCGTGATGCTGGGAAAGACTGAAGGCAGGAAGAGATTGGGGTGACAGAGGATGAGATGGTTGGATGGCATCACTGACTCAATGGACATGACTTTGAGAAAAATCTGGGAGCTGGTGAAGGACAGGGAGGTCTGACGTGCTGCAGTCCATGGTGTCCCAAAGAGTCAGACATGACTGAGCAACTGAACAACAATCCCTCTATTATTCAGATAGAATAATTTCTATTGATGTCGCTTCAAGAGGACTGTATCCTCTCTCATTCCCATTCTGCTCTAGTGTATATCCAGTGAATTTCTTTTTTTAGAGGGAGAAGGATATTACTTTCGTTGCTTCTGAAATTTCCTATTGTTTCTTCTGTTTCTTTACTAAAACCTGCTTTCTTATTATTTTTTTTTTCCTTTTGAAAATTGAACTGATACTAGAACCACAGCAGAAGATGGGTCAAAATTTGCAAACTGAACTTAAATTAACCATAACAGTTGCTTGCTAAAACAAATATCAATATTTTGTCATGATTTATACAAGACTGAGAATCTCATAACACAATCAAAATGTCCAGAATATGTTTGGAAATTGCTTGGCAAATGAAGAACCACAGAAATCCCAACTCACAAGAAAAAAGGCAGTAATTAATAGACACCAAAGATTTTAAAGATGTTGGAATTATCTGACAAAGACTTATACATGTATTATAGCAATGCTCCAACAAGGAAGGCCAAAATCTCTTCAAAAGAACATACTCCCATGAGTACAAAAAGAATAAGCTGTCTCATAAATGTTCAGTCTGGGACCTCAGTGGTGATCTATCTTTTATTTAGTTTCTCAGTATCTTGGGTAGGCTTGTTAGAACTAGACCCAGGCATGACAACTTCAGCTACACCCAAGAGTTCATAAACAGTTTTATGAAAACAACTTCCCAAGTTTCTTCCTCTTTGTGATCTTCCCCTACTTCCCACTTAAGGAATCCTTTACAGTTCTCCAGCCAGCATGTAGCCTAACTTGTCTTGCAACTGCAACTCTGCCTGTGAACAATTAGTGGGAGACCTCAAAAAAAAAAAAAAGGTAAAGTTACCTGCATTTTGGCAGTACTTTGAATTCTGGTATTCTTTCCCAATCCATCTGCTACTGTTTACTTCTCAAAGTCATCAAACAACTTCTCCATGCCTTTTGTCCTGGTTTTATATCTCTATTTATTGATAAAAGCAGAATGGACTATGCTTACTCCATCTAACTCACAATCAACACGTGAACTTGATTTTTTAAAAAAATAAATGAATGGTTTCTGAAAAACTGTATTTATATATGCAAGAACTGCAATACAAATGACAGTATAAATTATACTGAACACCTTGGAAAGCATTTCAGGTAACTAATATGTCTCCTACACTGCTCACTCAGAATTGTTTCTTGCTCTGTCTTGTAAGTATGCCTACCAGCTACGATTCCTCAGAGAGAGATTTGCTCTTTATAATTTGCATTATAAAAGCAAGAGATATCTTTTCATTTTTCCAATATAAAATTATGTTAAAATATTGAATATTCTCTTTCAAGCTAGACCTGACTAATATTCTGCTGTGTCCTTTTGATTGAAGTGGTTTGCCATTCCCTTCTCCAGTGAACCATATTTTGTCAGAATTCTACACCCTGACCCGTTCATCTTGGGTGGCCCTGGCTCTTAGTTTTATTGAGTGACACAAGGCTGTGATCCATGTGATCATTTTGGTTAGTTTTCTGTGCTTGTGGTTTTCAATAAAATCATGTTAAAACACTGAATAGTCTTCTTTAAGACACACCTGACCCTACTGTTCATCTGTGTCCTTTTGACTTCACCTCCCAATTGAGAATTGCTGTCCTGACATATACTGACTATATGCAGGCTACACATAGCCTTAAAGTATTGTTTGTTGAATATTTGGCACTTGTGGAAAAGATACTGAACAAGTAAAGGCAACTTGAAGATTGAAATATGGTTCACAAAATCTATCATGGGGGTATCCTGCATAAGAAACTTGAGAATTTTCTGTAAATAAAATTCAACTCATATTGAAGGCTTTTTCAGTTCAATTCAGTTCAGTCACTCAGTCATGTCTGACTCTTTGCAACACCATGAATTGCAGCATGCCAGGCCTCCCTGTCCATCACCAACTCTGAGAGTTCACTCAGACCCACGTCAATCGAGTCAGTGATGCCATCCAGCCATCTCATCCTCAGTAGTCCCCTTCTCCTCCTGCCCCCAATTCCTCCTAGCATCAGAGTCTTTTCCAATGAGTCAACTCTTCACATGAGGTGGCCAAAGTACTGGAGTTTCAGCTTCAACATAATTCCTTCCAAAGAAATCCCAGGGCTGATCTCCTTCAGAATGGACTGGTTGGATCTCCTTGCAGTCCAAGGGACTCTCAAGAGTCCTCCATCACCACAGTTCAAAAGCATTAATTCTTTGGTGCTCAGCCTTCTTTGCAGTCCATCTCTCACATCCATACATGACCACAGGAAAAACCATAGCCTTGACTAGACGGACCTTTGCTGGAAAAGTAATGTCTCTGCTTTGAAATATGCTATCTAGGTTGGTCATAACTTTCCTTCCAAGGAGCAACCGTCTTTTAATTTCATGGCTGCAGTCACGATCTGTGGTGATTCTGGAGCCCAAAAAAATAAAATCTGACAGTTTCCCATGAAGTGATGGGACCGGATGCCATGATCTTCGTTTTCTGAATGTTGAGCTTTAGGCAACTTTTTCACTCTGCTCTTTCACTTTCATCAAAAGGCTCTTTAGTTCCTCTTCACTTTCTGCCATATGAGTGGTGTCATCTGCATATCTGAGGTTATTGATATTTCTCCCAACAATCTTGATTCCAGCTTCTGCTTCTTCAGCCCAGAGTTTCTCATGATGTACCCTGCATAAAGTTAAATAAGCAGGATGACAATATACAGCCTTGATGTACTCCTTTTCTTATTTGGAACCAGTCTGCTCTTCCATGTCCAGTTCTAACTGTTGCTTCCTGACCTGCATAGAGGTTTCTCAAGACGCAGGTCAGGTGGTTTGGTATTCCCATCTCTTTCAGATTTTTCCACAGTTGATTGTGATCCACACAGTCAAAGGCTTTGGCATAGTCAATAAAGCAGAAATAGATGTTTTTCTGGAACTCTCTTGCTTTTTCCACGATCCAGCAGATGTTGGCAATTTGGTCTCTGGTTCCTCTGCCTTTTCTAAAACCAGCTTGAACATCAGGGAGTTCACAGTTCACGTACTGCTGAAGCCTGGCTTGGAAAATTTTAGGCATTACTTTACTAGCGTGTGAGATGAGTGCAACTGTGTGGCAGTTTGAGCATTCTTTGGTGTTGCCTTTCTTTGGAATTGAAATGAAAACTTATCTTTTTAGTCCTGTGGCCACTGCTGAGTTTTCCAAATTTACTGGCATATTGGGTGCAGCACTTTCACAGCATCATCTTTTAGGATTTAAAATAGTTCAACTGGAATTCCATCACCTCCACTAGCTTTGTTTGTAGTGATGCTTTCTAAGGCCCACTTGACTTCACATTCCAGGATATCTGGCTCTAGGTGAGTGATCACACCATCATGATTATCTAGGTCATGAAGATCTTTTTTGTATAATTCTTCTGTGTATTCTTGCCACCTCTTCTTAATATTTTATGCCTCTGTTTAGGTCCATACCATTTCTGTCCTTTATCAAGCCCTTACAAAGTAAAAAATTACTCCAAATGGCCATCTTTTCACCTTTAACATTGTAGCACTTTCTAAATTATGGTGGAAAGCAATATTGTTCATAAGAGTTTAATCTGTTTTAACAATTTATTCTCCTACTCCTATCTGTCTTGTGAAATATTTCTCACTCTTTAAGTTCAAGTTGAATGTTACCTTTACACTAACACCTTCACTGATGTCACCAAAGTTCTTCTCTTTTCTATGTTCTTATACTACTTTGTTCATACCAAAATTTTTATGATGTCTATTATATTTTATTTATTTATTTGTTAGAGGATAATTACTTTACAATATTGTGATTTCTGCTGTATGACAACATGAAACATATATATATATAATCTCCACTCCCTCTTGAACCTCCCTCTCACCCCTCCTTATCCCAGCACTTTAGGTCATCACAGTGCACCAGCAGCTTCACACTAGCTACTTATTTTACACAAGGTAATGTAAATATGTAGTGCTACTATCTCAATTCATCTCTACCCTCTCTTTTGCCCCCTGTGTCAAAAAGTCCATTCTCTATGTCTGCGTCTCTATTCCTCCCCTGAAAATGGTATCATTTTTCTAAATTCTATATATATGCATTAGTATATGATATGTGTTTTTCTCTCTCTTACTTCACTCTGTATAACAAGCTCTAATTTCATTCACATCACTATAAATGACCGAATTTCATTCCCTTTTATGGCTGAGTAATATTCCATTATATATATGTACCACAACTTCTTTATCCATTCATCTGATGATGGATCTCTAGGTTGCTTCCATATTCTAGCTATTGTAAATAGTGCTGCAATGAGCACTGAGATACATGCATCCCGTTGAGGTATGGTATTCTCAGGGTATATGCCCAGTATTGGGATTGCTGTGTCATATGGTAGCTCTATATTTAGATTTTAAGTAGTTGTATCCATTTACATTCTGATCAATAGTGAAAGATGGTTCTCTTTTTCTCTAGCACTTATTATTTGTAGATATTTTGATGATGATGACCATTCTGGCCAGTATGAGGTGATATCTCAGGGTAGTTCTGATTTGCATTTCTCTAGCAATGAGGGATATTGAGTATCTCTTCATGTGTCTGCTGGTCATTTGTATATCTTTTCTGGAGAAACATCTATTTAGGTCATTGGCCAATTTTTTGATCAGATTGTTTTTCTGATATTGAGCTGCATGAGCTTCTTATATATTTTGTAGGCTAATCCTTTGTCAGTTGCTTCATTTGCAAATATTTTCTTCCATTCTGAGGATTGTGTTTTCATTTTTTTCATGTTCTCATTTGCTGTGCAAAAGCTTTTAAACTTAACTAAGTCCCATTTGTTTAATTTTATTTTCATTATTCAAGGAGGTGGGTCAAAGAGGATCTTGCTGTGATTTATGTCAAAATGTGTTCTGCCTATGTTTTCCTTTAAATATTTTATAGTATCTGGCCTTATATATTATTGCAGTTGAAAACTGAGAGGCTCTATACAGTCAGCAAAAATAAGACTGGGAGCTGACTGTGGCTCAGATAATGAACAACTTATTGCAAAATTCAGACTTAAATTGAAGAAAGTAGGAAAAACCACTACTCCATTGAGCTATAACCTAAATCAAATCCTTTACAATTATGCACTGAATGTAGCAAATTGATTTAAGGGAATAGATCTGATAAATAGAGTATCTGAAAAACTATGGGATGAAGTTCATAACACAAAAGAAGTAGTGATCAAACCCATCCCCAAGAAAAAGAAATGAAAGAGGCAAAAAGGTTGTATGAGAAGGCCTTAAAATAGCTGAGAAAAGAAGAGAAGCAAAAGGCAAAGGAGAAAAGGAAAGATACACCCATCTGAATTCAGGGTTCCTAAAAATAGCACAGAGAGATAAGAAAGTCTTCCTAAATGAACAATGCAAAGAGAGGAAAACGATAGAATGGGAAAGACTAGCGATCTCATCAAGAAAATTACAGATGCCAAGGGAATATTTCATGCAAAGATGAGCAGAGTAAAAGACAGAAATGGTATGGATTTAACAGAAGCAGAAGATATTAAGCAGAGGTGGCAAGAATACACACAAATGCTATATAGAAAAGATTTTAATGACCCAGATAACGACAATGGTATGATTAGTCACCTAGAGCCAGACATCCTTGACTACGAACTCGAATGTGCCTTAGGAAGCATCACTATAAGCACAGCTAGTGGAAGTGAAGGGATTTCAGCTGAGCTATTTCAAACTCCAAAATGATGATGCGAAATGCTGTACTCAACATGCCAGCAAATTTGGAAAACTCAGCAGTGGCCACAGAACAGGAAAGAGTCAGTCTTCATTCCAGTCCCAAAGATTGTTCAAACTATGCACAATTGCACTCATTTCACATGTTAGCAAGGTCATGCTCAAAATCCTCCAAGCTAAATTCCAGATGTACAAGTTGAATTTAGAAAAGGCTTGAGGAACCAAATCAGGAAGCAACCGTTAGAACTGGACATGGAAAAACAGACTGGTTCCAAATAGGAAAAGGAGTACATCACCCTGTATATTGTCACCCTGCTTATTTAACTTCTATGCAGAGTACATCATGTGAAATTCTGGGCTGGAAGAAGCACAAGCTGGAATCAAGATAGCTGGGAGAAATATCAATAATCTCAGATATGCAGATGACACCACCCTTGTGGCAGAAACTGAAGAGGAGCTAAAAAGCCTCTTGATGAAAGTGAAAGAGGAGAATGGAAATGTTGGCTTAAAGCTCAACATTCAGAAAACTAAGATCATGGCATCTGGTCCCATCACTTCATGGGAAATAGATGGGGAAACAGTGAAAACAGTGTCAGACTTTGTTTATGGGGGGCTCCAAAATCACTGCAGATGGTGATTGCAGCCATGAAATTAAAGACACTTACTCCTTGGAAGGAAAGCTATGACCAACCTAGGTAGCATATTCAAAAGCAGAGACATTACTTTGCTAACAAAGGTCTATCTAGTCAAGGCTATGGTTTTTCCTGTGGCCATGTATGTATGTGAGAGTTGGACTGTGAAGAAAGCTGAGTGTTGAAAAATTGATGCTTTTGAACTGTGGTGCTAGAGAAGACTTTTGAGAATCCCTTGGACTGCAAGGAGATCCAACCAGTCCATTCTAAAGGAGACCAGTCCTAGGTGTTTATTGGAAGGACTGATGCTGAAGCTGAAACTCCAATACTTCAGTCACCTCATGTGAAGAATTGACTTTTTGGAAAAGACCCTGATGCTGGGAGGGATTGGGGGCAGGAGGAGAAGGGGACAACTGAGGATGAGATGGCTGGATGGCATCACCAACTCAATGCACATGAGTTTGGGTGAACTCCAGGAGTTGGTGATGGACAGGGAGACCTGTGGTGCTGCAATTCATGGAGTTGCAAAGAGTTGGACATGACTGAGAGACTGAAATGAACTGAACTGAACTGAGGAACTAGAAATCAATTTGCCGAAATCTGTTGGATCATAGAAAAAGCAAGAGAATTCCAGAAAAATATCTATTTCATGGACTATGATAAAACCTTTGACTGTGTGTATCACAAGAACCTATGGAAAATTCTAAAAGACATGAAAATAGCAGACCACCTTGCCTGCATTCTGAGAAACCTGTATGCAGTTCAAGAAACAACAGTTAGAACTGGACATGGAAAAATGAACTGCTTCAAAACTGGGAAAAGATTTCAGTTTAGTTCAGTTCAGTCAGTTGCTCAGTAGTGTCCGACTCTTTGTTATGCCATGAACTGCAGCACACCAGGACACCCTGTCCATCACCAATTCCTGGAGTTTACTCAAACTCATGTCCATTGAGTCGGTGTTGCCATCCAACCACCTCATCCTCTGTCATCCCCTTCTCCTCCCACCTTCAATCTTTCCCAGCATCAGGGTCTTTTCAAATGAGTCAGCTCTTCACACCAGGTGGCCAAAGTATTGGAGTTTCAGCTTCAATGTCAGTCCTTCTAATGAACACTCAGGACTGATCTCCTTTAGAAAGGACTGGTTGGATCTCCTTGCAGTTCAAAGGACTCTCAAGAGTCTTTTCCAATACCACGGTTCAAAAGCATCAATTCTTCGACACTCAGCTTTCTATATAGTCCAACTCTCACATCCATACATGACTACTGGAAAAACTATAGCTTTGACTAGATTGACTTTTGTTAGCAATGTAATGTCTGTACTTTTTAATATGCTATCTAGGTTGGTCATAACTTTCCTTCCAAGGAGTAAGTGTCTTTAATTGCATGGCTGTAATCACCATCTGCAGTGATTTTGAGCCCCCCAAAATAAAGTCTGACACTGTTTTCACTGTTTCCCCATCTATTTGCCATGAAGTGATGAGACCGGATGCCAAGAACTTAGTTTTCTGAATGTTGAGCTTTAAGCCAATTTTTTAATTCTCCTCTTCACTTTCATCAAGAGGCTCTTTAGTTTTTCTTCACCTTCTTCCATAAGGGTGGTGTCATCTGCACATCTGAGGTTATTGATATTTCTCCTGGCAATCTTGATTCTGGCTTGTGCTTCATCTGCTTGGCATTTCACATGATGTACTCTGCATATAAGTTAAATAAGCAGAGTGACAATATACAGCCTTGATGGACTCCTTTTCCTATTTGGAACCAGTATGTTGTTCCATGTCCAGTTTTAACTGTTGCTTCCTGACCTGCATACAGATTTCACAAAAGGCAGGTCAGATGGTCTGGTATTCCCATTTCTTTCAGAAATTTCCACAGTTTATTGTGATCCACGCAGTCAAAAAGTTTGACATAGTCAATAAAGCAGAAATAGATGTTTTTCTGGAACTCTGTTGCTTTTTTTGATGATCCAGGAGATATTGGCAATTTGATATCTGGTTCTTTTGTCTTCTCTAAAACCATCTTGAAAAAGTGGAAGTTCATGTATTGTTGAAACAATTTTGAGCATTACTTTATGAAAAGAGTATGTCGAGGCTACATATTTTCACCCTGATTATTTAACTTATATGCAGAATACACGATGCACAATGCCAGGCTGGATGAAGTGCAAGCTACAATCAAGATTACCAGCAGACATATCAATAACCTCAGATATGCAGATGACAGCACCTGTCTGGCAGAAAGGGAAGAGGAGACTAAAGAACCTCTTAATGAAGGTGAGAGAGTGAAAAAGCTGGCTTAAACTCAACATTCAAAAAATTAAGATCATAGTATCTGGTCTCATCACTTCATGGCAATTAGATGGGGAAACACCGGATGCAGTGACCGACTTTATTTTCTTGGGTTCCAAAATCCCTGCAAATGATGACTGCAGCCAGGAAATTAAAAGAAACTTGCTCCTTGGAGGAAAAGTTATGACCAACCTAGACAGCATATTAAAAAGCAGAGACATTAGCTTGCCTACAAAGGTCAATATAGTCAAAGCTATGATTTTTGCAGTAGTCAGGTATGGATGTGAGAGTTGAACCTTAAAGAAGATTGAAAGCTGATGAATTGATGCTTTTGAACTGTGGTGTTGAGAAAGCTCTTGAGAGTTGTTTGGACAGCAAGGAGATTAAAACAGTCAATCATAATGAAATCAGTCCTGAAATTTCATTGGAAGGACTTTTGCTGAAACTGAAGTTCCAATACTTTGGCCACCTGATGTGAAGAGTTGAGTCATTTGAAAAGACCCTGATGCTGGGAAAGATAGAAGGCAGGAGAAGGGAATGACAGAGAATGAGATGATTGGATGGCATCACCGACTCCATGGACATGAGCTTGAGCAAGCTTCAAGGGATGGTGAAGGACTGAGAAGCCTGGCGTGCTGCAGTCCATTAGGTTGCAAAGATTAAGACATGACAGAGCAACTGAATAACAAAAACAATTCATTTTGAGTTTATTTTTGTATATGGTGTTACAAAGTTTTCTAATTTCATTCTTTTACATGTAACTGTCCAAATTTACCAGCACTAGTTATTGAAAAAGCTGTCTTTTCTCCATTATATATCCCTGCTTCCTTTGTCAAAGCTAAGATGCCCATAGTTGTGTGCTTTATCTCTGGACTTTCTATCCTTTTCATTATCTATATTTCTGTTTAGATGCCACTACCATACTGTCTTGACTACTGTAACTTTGTAGTATAGTCTGAAATCAGGCTGCTTCATTCTTCCAGCTCCACTTTTCTTTCTCAAGATTGCTTTAGCTATTCAAGATTTTTTATTTTATATAGTTTTGCTTTTCAGATAAGTGTCAGCTCCGTGATGACATTGACCTACTACCATCTTATATTTTCATCCCCTTCCTCAGTTGCTGATAATATCTAGATATGTATCTTTTTAAATAATGCTCAAAGGCACTTTGCATATCCACATCAGTGTTTGCAACAGATAAATAATTTCTAAAATAATAATTATTTTTTATGAGAACTGAAATGTTGACTAGCAAATCAGATGCAGATTCAGCAGAAGAGATCAGCTAAAATATGAGTTATCATTTGTTCTTTTCCTTTTTTTCATCATCCTTTGTCACTATTTACCTAATAAAATTTGTCACCACTGAGATACCCCTCTTAGGAGTTGCTATAACTCTCAGATCTCTGGATAACACATGAAAAAGGCCAGAGACTATTAGACTGACACAAAGCCAAAGAGAATTTACTAGATTCATGATGCCCTTCCACTTCATGGGACATACTGGTGTAATATCTCAAATACAGCTGGAAGAGTAAGTTGTTAATCAAGTTTGTGTGGTTTAAAAACCTCTTTCCCATTGTACTATTGTTCCCAGTCATCTCTCAATCCAACCAGCTTTCATTTTCATAACAAACACCCCATTTCAGGGAGGAAGGGCATTTTTCAGAGAGACAAATGAGTATTTCAAACAAATACAGAGGTATTTCTGTTAAAGTGATCAGATAAGAGGTCTGAAAATTATTTTTTGATATTTTGAACTCAATTTACCCATAAACAAGGAACTATTAATGATTTATGAATATAAAGAAAGGAAATTAATATTTATTATTGGCAAAATGCAGTCAATGTGATTTCAAAAGTGACATTTTTTTGTAGCATTCTTTTGTCACAACTCTGCTCTTCTGACTTTAAGGTCAAAAGTCTTTCAGAGCTTCCCCTTATGGCTTTACAACATCTGACATTTCAAAGACACCAGAGACCCATAGCTTTATTTTCTTCTGTGGCTACAGCTTGTGCTGCCCTGAAGTGAAATGAAGTGAAAGTCGCTCAGTCATGTTTGACTCTTTGTGACCCCATGCACTGGAGACTGCCAGGCTCTTCTGTCCATGGAATTCTCCAGGCAATAATACTGGAGTGGGTTGCCATGCCCTTCTCTGGGGGTTCTTACCAACTCAAGGATCAAACCCAGATCTTTCACATTGCAGGTGGATTCTTTACCCTCTGAGCCACTAGAGAAGCCAAAGAATACTGCAGTGGGTAGCCTATGCCTTCTCCAGGGATCTTCCCAACCCAGGGATCAAACCAGGTCTTCTGCATTGCAGGCAGATTCTTTACCAAGTGAGCTACTAGGGAAGCCCTGCCCTAGTGAGAGTCAATTACTTCATATTTACATCTTCCAAACTAATCAGAGGCTATTATCTTCCAACGTGTTAAGACAGAACTTGTCAAAGTGTGACTCCAGACCGCTGCTATCACAGCCACCAGCTGTAGGTGTCTGAGGTAATGATTATCCAGTATCACTCTAGCCACACTAATACAAAATCTCTGAAAACCAAGGATCTATATCTCAATACTTAGCTAATTCTTGTGTACTATTAAGTGGATAATAAATAATTTGGAGGTTCATATAAGCCTATTTTTTAAGGACAAGATCTTCAGTGATAAGTGTAAGGAGGTCCTTACTAAATATGCTCTGAAAAGTGGGATGCTCAGACTCATGGCCAACACTCATGCCATTTCTCCTCATAATCCTAGTGTTTCAAGTTTAGATATAGATATGGATATAGGTATTGATAAATCCTCAGGTGTCACATTCTACTCACCTAATCAGTTAACTAATAGTCATCTAATTTCTATTCAGCAGAAACTGATTCAACTTACATCATAACAAATAATGGCCTTTTGGAACTACAAGGGACAGAGCTAAACTCTAATACTTATATCACTTATTTTATTTATTGGATCCACAAACCAATAATATTTCTTACCACATTTATTTACACCTATCATAAAACTTTCAATAATTTAAGAATATATGCATATATATATATATATATATACATATTAGTTGTAACCTGTGTAGAGAAGAAATCCAAAATGTCATCTCAAGCCACAAGTTTTTTTTGTAAACCTGACTGGCAATTTTATCTTCTGCTCTCACTCTTAAACCCTGATGTGGTTCTATGAAAAGTGATGATATACAATTCCCCAAAAACCATAGAGCACAGAAGTCTCTGATCATCAGAGTGGTGGTCAGGCCTGGGAGCAGTGTCTTAGGGAGGTGCACAAAATGCTCCCCCTGTATAAACAACAGGGCAGACATAGGAAGAAATAACCAAAGAAGGAATTAAAGAAATGTGATATCTCATTCCTTGGGAGAAGGAAGAAATCAGGAGGGCTGATCTTTGAGTCAGATGAGGTCTTCTTCTGTTCACAGTTTGCATAGATGATGGTTTTTCATTCTTCCATTTTCAGTCAATTTATGTCTTTAGATCTAAAGGGAGACTCTTGTAAGCAGCATGTAGTTGGATCATGTTTTTTTATTTTTAAATTCATTTTACTAATCTTTCTCTTAATTGGTAAACTTAATTGCTTCACATTAAAAGTAATGATTGATGATGAAAGATATGTCTTTTTCCATTGTGTTATTTAATGGACATTAGTTTGAGCAAATTTCCAGAGATAGAGAAGGAGAGGGAAGCATGGTGTGCTTCAGTCCATGAGCTCACAAAGAGTCAGATCAAACTTAGCTACCGAATAACAATTACAACTTAGCTACAACAACAATTAGCTAATGAAAACAACACTTGCATATATATATATATAAAGATAGATATATAGATAAAGATATAAAGATAGATATATTAGATAGATAATTTTGGTTCCTCAATTCCTCTAATACTGCATTCTTCTATAGTTGATTTTTTTCTACTTACCATTTTGATTCTTTATTCATTTCCTGTATATTTTTAATCACTTTATTATGGTTACTAAGGAGATTACATTTAAAATCCTAAATTTATAGCAATCCAGTTTAAATTGATAAAAAAATATTAACTTCAATAGCATACAATTAGTCCTGTAACTATGTAACCTCATCCTCTTTTATGCTGTTATTGTCACAGATTATATCTCTATACAGTGTGTGCCCATTAACAAAGATTTATAATTATTGTTTTATGCATTTATTCTTTAATTCCTTTAGGAAGCAAAGAGGAGTGTCATACCAAAATATGTAATACAGGGATTTACATTTACTATGTAATTATCTTTCCCAGCAACCCTTATTTCATCCTTCCTTTAGCCCTTCTTATAGGCCAAGTCTATAAGCAACAAACTTCCTTAGATTTCTTTGTTATTGTTGTTATTCTTGTTGATAATGAGAGGTTGTTATCTTTTTTTAAGATTCTATGTGTGTATGTAACAATCACTTTCCTCTTGCTGCTTTCAAGATTCTTTCTTTGTGCTTGTCTTTTTATTGTTTGATTATAGTATCTCAGTATGGATCTCTTTATTCTACTTAGAATTGATTGAGATACTTAGATATGAGCATTCATGGTTTTCATCAAATTTGAGATGTTTTAAGCCAAAATCACTGCAGATGGTGACTGCAGCCATGAAATTAAAAGATTCTTACTCCTTGGAATGAAAGTTATGACCAATCTAGATAGCATATTCAAAAGCAGAGACATTACTTTGCCAACAAAGGTCCGTCTAGTCAAGGCTATGGTTTTTCCAGTGGTCATGTATGGATGTGAAAGTTGGACTGTGAAGAAAGCTGAGCACTGAAGAATTGATGCTTTTGAACTGTGATGTTGGAGAAGACTCTTGCAGGTCCCTTGGACTGCAAGGAGATCCAATCAGTCCATTCTAAAGGAGATCAGTCCTGGGTGCTCTTTGGAGGGAATGATGCTAAAGAGGAAACTCCAGTACTTTGGCCACCTCATGCGAAGAGTTAATTCATTGGAAAAGACTCTGATGCTGAGAGGGATTAGGGGCAGGAGGAAAAGGGGAGGGCAGAAGATGAGATGGCTGGATGCCATCACCGACTCGATGGACATGTGTTCGAGTGAACTCCGGGAGTTGGTGATGGACAGAGAGGCCTGGCGTGCTGCAGTTCATGGGGTCGCAAAGAGTCGGACATGACTGAGCGACTGAACTGAACTGAACTGAAGCCATTTTTTCTTTCAATATTATTTCTGCTTCTTCAATTCTCTTCCTGGAACTCCATCATGTATGCTGGTTAGATTTATAGCGCTTTAAAACTCCCTCAGATTCTGTTCTCTTTTCTTCATTAGTTTTTCCTTCTGCTTCTTAAACTACAGATTCATTCTCATGCCAATTTGATTCTGTAGTTATACTCCTTGTTATTGTTGTTCAGTTGCTAACTCTTGTCTGACTCTTTGTGACCCCATGGACTGCAACATTCCAGGCTCTTCTGTTCTCCATTATCTCCCAGAGTTTGCTCAAATTCATGTCCATTGAGTCTGCGATGCTATCTAAAAGTCTGCTATTGCCTTTAATCTTTCCCAGCATCAGTTTTTTTTTTTCTTCCCCCCCCAGCATCAGTCAATGAGCCCACACTTCACATCAGGTGGTCTAAGTATCGGAGTTTCAGCAACAGTCCTTCCAATGAATATTCAGGGTAGATTTCCTTTAGGATTGACTGGTTTGATCTCCTTGCAGCCCAAGGGACTCTCCAGTACCACCATTCAAAAGCATCAGTTTGTCAACATTCAGCTTTCTTTGTGATCCAGCCCTCACATCTATACCTGACTACTGGAAAACACATAACTTTGATTTCATGGACCTTTGTTGACAAAGTGATGTCTCTGATTTTTAATATGCTGTCTAGGTTTGTCATAGTTTTCCATTCTAGGAACAAGCATCTTTTAATTTCATGCCTACAGTACCACCCATAGGGATTTTGGAGTCCAATAAAATAAATTCTGTCACTGTTTCCACTTTTTTTGCCATTAAATTGCCATGAAGTGATGGGACTGAATACCATGATCTTCATTTTTTGAATTTTGAGCTTTAAGCCAACTTTTTCACTCTCTTCTTTAATTTGAACCAAGAGGCTCTTTATCAAGTTTCATCAAGTTCCTCTTCACTTTCTGCTACTAAGGTGGTATCTTCTGCATATTTGAGGTTGTTGATATTTCAGTTGGCAATCTCGATTTCAGCTTGTAATTCATTCACCCTGGCATTTTGCATGACATACTCTGCATATAAGTTAAATAAACAAAGTGACAATACACAAAGTTGTCACAATACTTTCTGAATTTTGAACCAGTCAGTGATTCCATGTTCAGTTCTAACTGTTGCTTCTTGATTGCATAAATGTTTCCCAGGAGATGGGTAAGATGGTCTGGTATTCCCACATCTAAGAATTTTCCAGTTTGTTATAAGGGCTTCCCAGGTGGCTCAGTGGTAAAGAATCTGCCTCCAATGCAGGAGACCAGGGCCCAATCTCTGGGTCAGGAAGATTCAGTGGAGAAGGGAATTGCAACCCATTCTAGTATTCTTGCCTAGAGAATTCCATGGACAGAAGAGCGTGGTGTGCTACAGTCCATGGGATCCCAGAGTCAGATACAACTGAGAGACTAACACTTTCATTTTTTCTTTCACACAGTCAAATGCTTTACATAGGCTATGAAACAGATGTTTTCCTGGAACCCCATCCATGGTCCAACAAATGTTGACAATTTGATCTCTGGTTCCTCTGCCTTCAAAACCCAGCTTGTGCATCCAGAAGTTCTTGGTTCACCAACTGCTATAGCCTAGCTTGAAGAACTTTAAGCATAACCTTGCTAGTATTGTGAAATTGTATGCTAGTTTAAACATTCTTTGGCATTACCCTTCTTTGGGATGGGAATGAAAACCAACATTTTCCAGTCCTGTGGCCAGTGCTGAGTTCTCCCAAAGTGATAACATATTGACTGCAGAACTTTAACATCATCATTTTTTAGGATTTTCAATAGCTTAATCAGAATTCCATCTCCTCCACTAGCTTTGTTTGCAGCAATGCTTTCTAAGGCACCATGACTTCACACTCCAAGATGTCTGGCTCTAGATGAGTGACCACAGCATCGTGGCATAATTCTATAGTTCTTCTGTGTATTCTAGTCACCTCTTCTTAATCTCTTCTGCTTCTGTTAGGTCCTTACTCTTTTTGTCCTTTATCACGCCCATCCTTGCATGAAATGTTCCTTTGATCTCTCCAATTTTCTTGAATTGATCTGTATTCTTTCCTATTCTAGTGTTTTCCTCTATTTCTTTGCATTGTTCACTTAAGAAGGCCTTCTTTTCTTTCTTTGCTATTTTTGGAACTCTTCATTCAGTAGGGTATTTCTTTCCCTTCTCCCTTGCCTTTCATTTCTCTTCTTTCCTTACCACTAAAAAGGCACCTCAGAAAACCACTTTACCTTCTTGTATTTCTTTTTCTTTGGACGGGTTTTGGTCACTGTCTCCTCCATAGTTCTTCAGGTGCTCTGTCTACTGATCTAATCTCTTGACTATTCAAGACTTCTACTATATAATCATAAGGAATTTGATTTATGTCATACCAGAATGGCCTAGTGATTTTCCCTAGTCTTTAATTAAAGTCTGAATTTTACAATAAGGAGCTCATGATCTGAGCTACAGTCAGCTCCAGGCCTTGTTTTTTTATAGAGCTTCTTCAACTTTGACTGCAAAGAACATAATCAGTCTGATTTGTGTATTGATCATGTATGGTCAATGTCCATGTATAAATTTTTCTCTTGGGTTGTTGGAAAGGAGTGTTTACTGTGACCATCATGTTCTCTTGACAAAACTCCGATAGCTTTTACCCTGCTTCATTTTGTACTCAGAGGCCAAATTTGCCTGTTATTCTTGATATCTCTTGATCTCCTACTTTTGCTTTCCAATCCCTTACGATTAAAAGGGTATCTTTTTTGTTTTTCTTTTTTCTAGAATGTCTTGTAGGTCTTCATAGGACTGATCAACTTCCACTTCTTCAGCATCAATGGTTGGGGCATAGACTTGGATTGCTGAAATACTGAATGATTTGCCTAGGAAATGAACTGAGATCATTCTGTAATTTTTTAGATTGTACCCAAGTACTCTTTTTTGGACTCTTCATTGATAATGAGGGCTACTCCATTTCTTCTAAGGATTCTTGCCCACAGTAGTAGATATAATGGTCATTTGAATTAAACTAGTCCATCATCTGCTTGGGTCCAGCCCCAGTGGATCCAGGGTAATTTGAAGCAGGGATGGTGTGGTGAGGAAAAACTTATTTATTTAGAAATATAAAAGAGAGATTAGGAAAGAATAGTGTAGTAGGAAAATTTAGTGGAGAAAAGAGGCTGAATAACTTGGTTTACGTGGAGAACTAATAAAATCTCAGGACAAGAGATATGCACCATCTACGTTAGGCCACTGGCACCTGTTTGAATAGTGGAGGGTGCCTCGCCTTGGGCTCCCTCTCTCATGGATTTTAGAAGCTGGGGCAAGTAAATATACATGGCGAGCCTCCACACCCCAGATGGGAATTCAGCCAGAAAATAGAGTAAAGAAGACACGGGAGAAACCAGTCTTTCCAGTGACTGGCCCATCCTGTATTGTCTGGAAAGGCCTTATATACTCTTGATTTCACATAGAAATCAATGGATAATACAAAATTATGCAGCATCAGCAGCCCTGACTCTTATCAAGACCAGGCTTTCTCTCTGCATACCTAATTGTATACATAAGTCTTAGGTGATTTACATCATCTTCTGGCCAGAAGGCCAATTAACATTTTACAGCCCTTTTCTGATAAGGGTTTGTCAACCAGAAGACTTATTTGCCTTGACAGTGTTGTTCTTCCCAAAGTCTGGTGCCACTATCAGAAAGCAATAAATAAAGTTGCATTCTTACATAGCAAGGATACAACATTTTATAACAA
This sequence comes from Capricornis sumatraensis, assembly GCF_032405125.1. Classification (NCBI taxonomy): domain Eukaryota; kingdom Metazoa; phylum Chordata; class Mammalia; order Artiodactyla; family Bovidae; genus Capricornis; species Capricornis sumatraensis. The sequence goes on from NC_091076.1 coordinate 54,759,931, forward strand.
GAAAGTGGAGTACAGTGATTTGTAACAAATAGAAAATTAATTAACTCAAAAGTCTAGTATTGCTAACATCAAAACTACTATATTCCTATTTCTGCATCCTGATTACATTGATTAATATCCTCCCAGGTGCCTAAAAGATAAAGGATATGTAGGCCTGGTGGCAAACATTAACTCAACAAACTCTTCACCAAACTAATTCTTAGCTCCAAAAGGCTCTATATCTTTAAGATGTTTTAAGCTTTGTGCCTCTCACGGTTGGAGGCTGTAAACAATCCATCAATTGTAAAGTTGGGCAGACCGGTCAGATAAGTTAGAAAGCCATCAAAGGGGTTTAAGCTGAGAAATTCTTTTTATATGCAGGAGACTGTTAACTGGAGCCCTAAGTTAATTCCTTTTAGAGGCAAAAGAGTGGAAAGCATAGTACAATAAAGCAGGCAGACTCTGGTTTTTTGGGGTAAATGTTCAGGAAAACCCAGGGGGAACCCCTGAAGCCTGACTCACCTTGCCCATCAGGCCTCTCTGCATGACCTTGTCATGGGTGGGATCTCCCGTGCTGGCTCCCAGCACCCATCCATTTTAGTTCACTGATTTCTAAGACCTTGATTCATGGACCAATGTTCCAGTTTCCTATGTAATATTGTTCCTTACACTATCAGGCTTTTCTTTCACCACCTGGCACATCCATAGCTGACTGTCATTTCCACTTTGGCCCAGCCATTCTGCTCTTTATGGAGCTGTAAATAATTGCCATCTGCTCTTGTATCCATGTGTAGTAAGTTGCTTCAGTTTGTTTGAAACTGTATGACCCTATGGACTGTAGCAGACTGTAGCCCACCAGGCTCCTGTGTCCATGGGATTTTCCAGCAAAAATCCTGGAGTGGGTTGTTGTGCCCTCCTCCAGAGATCCTCTGCTCTTCCCCAGTAGCATACTGGGCACCTTCCAACCTGGGGACTCATCTTCCAGTGTCATAACTTTTTGCCTTTAACACTCTGCATGAGATTCTCCCAGCAAGAATACTGGAATGGTTTGCCATTTTCTCCTCCAATGGACCGCATGTTTTCAGAATTCTTCATTCTGACCCTTCTGCCTTGGGTGGCCCTGCACAGGCAAGTCCCTTCAGCACAACAAGACTGTGGTCCATGAAGGGGATTACACCCCTTAATAAACTTTTATTTCAGATATTGTACTTTTCAGATCCAGAATTTCTTTTAAGTTTCTATCTCTTTATTGATAGTCCCTATTTATTCATACCTCATTCTCCTGATTTTCTTCAGTTCTTAGGTCATGGTTTTCTTTAGCTCTTTAAGCATACTTCAGAGTGCGGGCGGCTGCAACCACTCACAGAGCATGGCCAAGAGGAGCTACCCCACGTCCAAGGTCAAAGGCGGTGACTGAGAGTGCCAGGCTGTGACAGTGCAGGAGCAGCCGAGAGGAGGTACCCCACGTCTGAGGTCAGGGGTGGTGCCCGGGAGGAGCTACCCCACACCGGAGGCCAGGGGCAGGGACCGGGAGGAGCAACCCCCTGACCAAGGAACGGTTGTTGTGTGGGCACCAGAGGGCCTAAGGAGCTATCCCACGTTCAAGGTCAGGAGGGGCAGCAGTGAGGATTTACCCATCGTCCAAAGTAAGGAGCAGCAGCTGCGTTTTGCTGGAGCAGCCGTGAAGAGATACCCCACGCCCAAGGTGAGAGAAATCCAAGTAAGACAGTAGGTGTTTTAAGAGGGCATCAGAGGGAAGACACACTGAAACCATAATCACAGAAAACTAGTCAATCTAATCACATTAGGACCACAGCCTTGTCTAACTACATGAAACTAAGCCATGCCTTGTGGGGCCACTCAAGATGGGCAGGCATGGTGGAGAGGTCTGACAGAATGTGGTCCACTGGAGAAGGGAATAGCAAACCACTTCAGTATTCTTGCCTTGAGAACCCCATGAACAGTATGAAAAGGAAAATGATAGAATACTGAAAGAGGAACTCCCTAGGTCAGTATATGCCCAATGTGCTAACAGAGATCAGTGGAGAAATAACTCCAGAAAGAATGAAGGGATGGAGCCAAAGCAAAAACAATACCCAGTTGTGGATGTGACTGGTGAAAGAAGCAAGGTCCAATGCTATAAAGAGCAATATTGCATAGGAACCTGGACTGTCAGGTCCATGAATCAAGGAAAATCGGAGGTGGTCAAACAGGAGATGGCAAGAGTGAATGTCAACATTCTACGAATCAGTGAACTAAAATGGACTGGAATGGGTGAATTTAACTCAAATGACCATTATATCTACTACCGCAGGCAGGAATCCCTTAGAAGAAATGGAGGAGCCATCATGGTCAACAAAAGAGTCCAAAATGCAGTACTTGGATACAATCTCAAAAACAACAGAATGATCTCTGTTCATTTCCAAGACAAACCATTCAATATCACAGTAATCCAAGTCTATGCCCCAACCAGTAATGCTGAAGAAGTTGAAGTTGAACAATTCTATGAAGACCTACAAGACCTTTTAGAACTAACACCCAAAAAAGATATCCTTTTCATGATAGGAGACTGGAATGCAAAAGTAGGAAGTCAAGAAACATCTGAAGTACCAGGCAAATTTGGCCTTGGAATACAGAATGAAGCAGGGCAAGGACTAACAGAGTTTCACCAAGAAAATGCACTGGTCATAGCAAACACCCTCTTCCAACAACACAAGAGAAGACTCTACACATGGACATCAACAGATGGTCAACCCCGAAATCAGACTGATTATATTCTTTGCAGCCAAAGATGGAGAAGCTTTATACAGTCAATAAAAACAAGACCAGGAGCTGACTATGGCTCAGATCATGAACTCCTTATTACCAAATTCAGACTCAAATTGAAGACAGTAGGGAAAACCACTAGACCATTCAGGTATGACCTAAATCAAATCCCTTATGATTATACAGTGGAAGTGAGAAATAGATTTAAGGGACTAGATCTGATAGACAGAGTGCCTGATGAACTATGGACGGAGGTTCATGACATTGTAAAGGAGACAGGGATCAAGACCATCCCCATGGAAAAGAAATGCAAAAAAGCAAAATGGCTGTCTGAGGAGGCCTTACAAATAGCTGTGAAAAGAAAAGAAGTGAAAAGCAAAGGAGAAAAGGAAAGATATAAGCATCTGAATACAGAGTTCCAAAGAACAGCAAGGAGAGATAAGAAAGCCTTCCTCAGTGATCAATGCAAAGAAATAGAGGAAAACAACAGAATGGGAAAGACTAAAAATCTCTTCAAAAAAATTAGAGATACCAAGGGAATATTTCATGCAAAGATGGGATCGATAAAGGACAGAAATGGTATGGACATAACAGAAGCAAAAGATGTTAAGAAGAGGTGGCAAGAATACAGAGAAAAACTGTACAAAAAAGATCTTCATGACCAAGATAACCACGATGGTGTGATCACTCATCTAGAGCCAGACATCCTGGAATGTGAAGTCAAGTGGGCCTTAGAAAGCATCATTATGAACAAAGCTAGTGGAGGTGATGGAATTCCAGTTGAGCTATTTCAAATCCTAAAAGATGATGCTGTGAAAGTGCTGCACTAAATATGCCAGCAAATTTGGAAAACTCACACGTGGCCACAGGCCTCGAAAAGGTCACTTTTCACTCCAATCCCAAAGAAAGGCAATGTTAAAGAATGCTCAAACTACCACACAATTACACTCATCTGACATGCTAGTAAGTTCAGTTCAGTTGCTCAGTCATGTCCGACTCTTTGTGACCCTATGAATCGCAGCATGCCAGGCCTCCCTGTCCATCACCAACTCCCGGAGTTCACTCAGATTCACGTCCATCGAGTCAGTGATGCCATCCAGCCACCTCATCCTCTGTCATCCCCTTCTTCTTCTGCCCCTAATCCCTCCCAGCATCAAAGTATTTTCCAATGAGTCAACCCTTTGCATGAGGTGGCCAAAGGACTGGAATTTCAGCTTTAGCATCATTCCTTCCAAACAAATCCTAGGGCTGATCTCCTTCAGAATGGACGGGTTGGATCTCCTTGCAGTCCAAGAGACTCTCAAGAGTCTTCTCCAACACCATAGTTCAAAAGCGTCAATTCTTTGGCACTCACCCTTCTTCACAGTCCAACTCTCACATCCATACATGACCACTGGAAAAACCATAACCTTGACTAGACGGACCTTACTTGACAAAGTAATGTCTCTGTTTTTGAAAATGCTATCTAGGTTAGCCATAACTGTTCTTCCAAGGAGTAAGCGTCTTTTAATTTCATGGCTGCAATCACCATCTGCAGTGATTTTGGAGCCCAAAAATATAAAGTCTGACACTGTTTCCACTGTTTCCCCATCTATTTCCCATGAAGTGACGGGACCGGATTCCATGATCTTAATTTTCTAAATGTTGAGCTTTAAGCCAACTTTTTCACTCTTCTTTTTCACTTTCATCAAGAGGCTTTTTAGTTCCTCTTCACTTTCTGCCATAAGGGTGGTGTTATCTGCGTATCTGAGGTTATTGATATTTCTCCTGGCAATCTTGATTCCAGCTTGTGTTTCTTCCAGTCCTAGTAAAGTAATGCTCAAAATTTTCCAAGCCAGGATTCAGTAACATGCGAATTGTGAACTTCTAGATGTTCAAGCTGGTTTTAGAAAAGGCAGAGGATGTAGAAATCAAATTGCCAACATCCACTGGATCATGGCAAAAGTAAGAGAGTTCCAGAAAAACATCTATTTCTGCTTTATTGGTTATGCCAAAACCTTTGACTGTGTGGATCACAATAAACTGTGGAAAATTTTGATAGAGATGAGAATACCAGACCACCTGACCTGCCTCTTGAGAAACCTCTATGCAGGTCAGGAAGCAGCAGTTAGAACTGGAGATAGAACAGCAGACTGGTTCCAAAAAGGAAAAGGAGTATGTCAAGGCTGTATATTGTCACCCTGCTAATTTAACTTATATGCAGAGTCCATCAAGAGAAACGCTGGACTGGAAGAAGAACATGCTGGGTTCAAGATTATAGGGAGAAATACCAATAACCTCAAATATGTAGATGCCTTCACCCTTATGGCAGAAAGTGAAGAGGAACTAAAAAGCCTCTTGAGAAAAGTGAAAGAGGAAAGTGAAAAAGTTGGCTTAAAGCTCAACATTCAGAAAACAAAGATCATGGCATCTGGTCCCATTACTTCATGGCAAATAGATGGGGAAACAGTGGAAACCGTGTCAAACTTTATTTTTGGAGGCTCCAAAATCACTGCAGATGGTGACTGCAGCCATGAAATTAAAAGATGCTTACTCTTTGGGAAAAAAGTTATGACCAACCTAGATAGCATATTGAAAAGCAGAGATATTAGTTTGCCAACAAAGGTCCATCTAGTCAAGGCTATGGTTTTTCCAGTGGTCATGTATGGATGTGAGAGTTGGACTGTGAAGAAGGGTGAGTGTCAAAAAATTGATGCTTTTGAACTGTGGTGTTGGAGAAGACTCTTGAGAGTCCCTTAGACTGCAAGGAGATCCAACCAGTCCATTCTGTAGGAGATCAACCCTGGGATTTCTTTAGAAGAAATGATGTTAAAGCTGCAACTCCAGTACTTTGGTCACCTCATGCAAAGAGTTGACTCATTGGAAAAGACTCTGATGCTAGGAGGGATTGGGGGCAGGAGGAGAAGGGGACGACAGAGGATGAGATAGCTGGATGGCATCACTGACTCAATGGACATGAGTCTGAGTGAACTCCGGGAGTTGGTGATGGACAGGGAGGCCTGGCGTGCTGCAATTCATGGGGTTGCAAAGAGTCGGACACAACTGAGCAACTGAACTGAACTGAAGTATACTTCAGACAGTAACTTTAAGTATTTGTCTTAAATTCAATGTCTGTGTTTCTTCAATGATGGTTTTATCAGTTTGTTTCTTTTTTGTCTGTGAGTGGGTCATGCTTTCATGTTTCCTTGTATCCTTTGTAAATTTTTGTTAATCACTAGACATTTAAAATTTATAATGTGGTATCTGAACATGAAATTATTCTCCCTCTCTTGTAATTGTTATTATTTCTTAATGAAGACTCGAGCCATTCTTTTATTTATTGATTCTTTCAAACTATTTTGCAAAGGCTATATTCCTTGCCATGGGTGACCACTGCAATCTATGTTCTGTTATCTCCGCAGTCAGCCTGTGACCTTACAGAAATTTTCTTAAATGCCAGTTAAAAAAAAAAAAAAAAAAAACAGATTTCCTATATCTAAATACCCTCAAATAACAGTGTTGAGAAGCTGCTTCTGTCTACAAGAGTTCAAATAACTGTCATGTCCTGCCCTGCTCCGGAGATGTGTACCACCAGTTTCACAACTATCCGTTGGTTTTGTTGTTGTTGTTGTTCAATTGTTCAGTCATGTCCAACTCTTTGTGACTCCATGGACTGCAGCACACCAGGTTTCCCTGGACAGAGGAATCTAACGTGCTGCAGTCCCTGGGGTCACTACTTGCAATAGTCACTGTATAAAATACCAATAAAATACCAAAATTCACCCAAATTTAACCAGCCATTTCCTTTACCAGGCACTGCCCTGTCTGCTGCAAGCATTTGACTCAACACCAGAATTCTGGAATAATTGATTTTGATAGTTTTTGCCAACTCAATAATTATTTTAGTGGGTAGACCAGTTGTAGGAGCTTCCTATTCTGCCATCTTCCATGACATCACCATGTCTTGAATTTTTGAGCATTGAATGCTTTATCTATTCAAAATATAGGAGAAATATGAAAAGGAAGGATATCAAAAGAAAGGAGGACAAAGAAAGAGAAGGATTTCTCACTGTTCACTGTTGCTTTCAATGTGAGTGCCTTAATGTAATTTAACCAAGTGCTTATTTCAGCATCCCAGTCACTATAGGGTAAGCACAGATTTCTAGGAATCAAATCTCACAAAAATGCAAGATAATGACATCTAAGCTACAGAACAAAAGGTGACTGATACGTGTACTTGGATTACTTTGTTAGAATTTCTGCCACATAAACGTGTGCTCTCCTGCAGTCAGTGTCACTTTGAAAAAGATTATGCAACCGTTGGAACTATTGTATTGTTACAATTATATATGTTTGTATTTTCCTAGAATTGCTATGCTCTCTCACTATAACTGGTCATGATGATGCAACTTACAGCATTGATTTTCTATCAGCATTTTTAGCTAGTCTGATTCTTTCACTTAAATGGCATTTTTCCTAGGCTGTATGACTATACAGTCCTAATGGACTGATTCTGATGAGGAGCTTTGCAATTGCATTCTCCTTTTCAAATCCTCTGTCTTTGTAGTTGATTTTTTAAAGTCAAAAGAAAAACATCAAGCTCCCCAAACCCTAAATGATTAATGCACAGATCTAATTACCTGATATTTAAAAATATATATAGTATTTTTGGGGGGAAGAAAATAAAACCTTCAAAACTATTCTAAGGAAAACAACTTCAAATTGCACTTATTAAGCAATATGCTAAGTCCCAGCAGGAGATTTCTGCCTACAGAGCTGAAGACGCCTATGAGAGACATGGTTAGGCATGCTGCAGAATGCACAGGTCTTCAAAGGAGGCTCTGACCTACTTTGTTTCTGCCTTGTCTCATGCTGATTCTTGCTGCTGTGGCTTTCTGAGCCAAGTGGAATCAGTTATTGCAGCATTTTTTGATGGCCGGTCAGCCCACACAGAAAGTACAAGGCAGATTCATAACACAGAAACTTCTGACCTCCTGACAATAATTAGAAGCATTGTTACAGCATTTCACTGGGAGTAGGAGAAGGTTTCTATTTTCATTATTTCAGTGTTTGGCTCCTCTAGAGAAAGGACTTTATTTAAACATGGGGAGCAATGTAATATTTCAAAATATCTAACAGGGACATAACATAAGCAGTAGATAGTGATTTCTAAATATACACCAGAAAGATCTCATAAGAATCTGCTTATTAATAACAGCCTCAGGAAACATTTTCTGCCATAACCTAATGAGGTTAATCACAAGGAAGCTGCCTCAAAATAAGGAACTTCATTGTTCTCAATATGCAATATGTATTGTACCCCACTAGTATAGACTTCCAGTTCACCTAGATTAAGAAGCTGAAGAGTGAGTAGAGAAGCTTGAGACTTAACTGTGTGATAAGAGAAAATTTCAAAGATGAGTTTGATCCTAAAACTAATCTGAAGAAAGGCCACACAAACCTTAAAAATATTTTTCTGCCTTCTATTTCTGTCTGCCTTAGTCTTAGTTTTGCTTTGTTTGATTTAATGAGAATATTTGGTTTCATTCATTCATTTATGCAATCATTCTGTGGATGTATCATTCCAGTGTACAGAGAATTTTCTCACCTTTTCTCTTGTGTGCCCATCAGTAGGTATGACTTTAAATTAAATGTCTAGCATAACTTAAAACATAGCCTGTACTGGTAACTGAAACAATTGCTTCAGGTAAAACTCAAGCTATTCTTTGGATAATGATGCTTGTATCTCCTAGGAATTCCCTGTCCCTTTGCTTCTTTCTCTATTTATTATATGTGGTAGAATCTTTTGTTATGCTCAGTCGCTAAGTCAGGTCTGACTCTTCGAGATCCCATGGACTGTACGACACCAGGCTTCCCTGTCCTTCACTATCTCCCTGAGTTTGCTCAAATTCTTGTCCATTGAGTTCATGATGCCATGCAACCATTTCCTCCTCCGTCACCCCCTTCTCCTCCCGTCCTCAATCTTTCCTAGAATCGGGGTCTTCTCCAATGAGTCAGCTGTTCCCATTAGGTGGCCAAAGTACTGGAGCTTCAGCTTCAGCATCAGTTCTTCCAATGAATATTCAGGACTGATTTTCTTTAGGATTGACTTCTTTGAACTCCTTGCTGTCCAAGAGACATTCAAGAGCCTTTTCCAGCACCATTGTTCAAAAGCATCTATTCTTCGGCATTTAGCTTTCTTTGTAGTCCAACTCTCACACCCATACATGATTATTGGAAAAGCTAAAGCTTGGACTATGTGGACCTTTGTTGGCAAAGTGATGGCTCTGCTTTTTAATATGCCATCTAGGTTTCTCAGAGCATTTCTTAAGTGTTTTTTGATTTCATGACTGTGGTCACCATCTGCAGTGATTTCAGAACCCAAGAAAATAAAGTCTGTCACTGTTTTCATTGTTTCCTCATTTGTTTGCCATGAAGTGATGGAACTGGATGCCATGATCTTCATTTATTAAATGTTGAGTTTAAGCTGAGTTCAGCTTTTTCACTCTCCTCTTTCACCTTCATCAAGAGGCGCTTTAGTTCCTCTTTGCTTTCTGCCATAAAGGTGGTGTCATCTGCATATCTGAGGTTGTTGATATTTCTCCCAGCAATCTTGAGCTTGTGCTTCATCCAGCCAGGCATTTCACATGATGTACCCTGCGTGCTGTGATTCATGCGGTCGCAAAGAATTGGACACGACTAAGCGACTGAATGAACTAAATAACTAACTAACTAATCCTGCAAATAAGTTAAATAAGCAGGGTGACAATATAAAGTCTCGATGTACTCTTTTCCCAGTTTTGAACCAGGTTCTAACTGTTGCTTCTTGACCTGTATCAGGTTTCTCAGGATGCAGTTAAGGTGATCTGGTATTCCCATCTCTTTAAGAATTTTCCACTTTGTTGTGATCCACATAGTCCAAGGCTTTAGTGTAGTCAATGAAGCAGAAGTAGATGTTTTTCTGGAATTCCCTTCCTTGATGAATATTTTTAATGATAAAAGGTACAATTCACAAAGAAAATGGACATCTTAACAACAAAGGAACAAAGATACATAAAGCACATATCAGAAGAAATATAAGGGAAAAGAAAGAATATATAATCATGGTGACACATATTAACATTTCTCTGAGAATATTCTGTCAAGTGCAGAAAAAATAAAAATAGTAACATCTTGAATGATGTCATTAATAATTTAAAGTAAATAGATTTACATTTAATTAATTTATGTTAATCATATCCTACACAAATATACTTAAAATGTTGTACCTCATATGTTGTCAGGTGTCCACAGGACATTTAGAAAAACTGGCAAAAAGACAAACAGCACTAAATTTCAAAAAAGTAGAATTCTTTTTTGTCTGTGTGATTAGATTACATGTATACACATCTTTTTCAATTATTTTCCATTATAGGTTATTACAAGATATTAACTATAGTTCCCAGTCGATTCACATATTGTTGAAACCTAATTTGAAGAACTTTGACCATTAGGTTGCTACCAAGTGAAATGAGCATAATTGTACAGTAGTCTGAGCATTCTTTGGCATCTCCTTTCTTAGGGATTGGGATTCCCTGGTGGCTCAGAGGTTAAAGCATCTGCCTGTAATGCAGGAGACCTGGGTTTGATCCCTGGGTTGGGAAGATCCCCTGGAGAAGGAAATGGCAACCCACTCCAGTATTCTTACCTGGAGGGTCCCATGGACACAGGAGCCTGGTGGGCTACAGTCCACAGGGTCGCAAAGAGTCAGACACGACTGAGCTACTTCACATTCACTTTCACTTTTCTTTGGGATTGGAATGAAAACTGACCTTTTCCAGTCCTGTGGCCATTGCTGAGTTTTCCAGATTTGCTGGCATATTGAGTGCAGCACTTTCACAGCATCATCTTTTAGGATTTGAAACAGTTTAGCTGGAATCCCATCACCTCCACTAGCTTCCTAAGGCCCACTTGCCTGACTCTTGGTTGGCCCTTTTTGCATTATTGGAAGGAGAGATTTTCCGGCTTGGGCCAGTGTTTGAGTTTGATATCCTTTTATCTCTGAGGCACTGTCCCTCATCCACATGGTTTTGCTTCTCCCAATACTATTATGAGATAAAATCTGTGGTAGAAATTATTTATCTGTTCTGATGCATCAAACCATTTTTGCAGTGGATCCCTGGCTAACCTCTCTTGACCCTGGCACTTTGGGTACTATGGATCTATATGAGGTCTTACTTTGACTTTCAATTTTTCTGCCTAGAGAAATATGTTCTTCAGCTTTTATGACATAGTATTTTTTGCCATGAATACAATACCTTTCTGGCAAGTTCTTGGCAACTTTGGCGTCCCATTTAGGATACAGAGAAGCAGGAGGCTGCCAGGAAAACAAGAACCTCAGGATTACTCTCTCTCTGAAAGCACTACCAAGTTAACTTTGCAGTGACAAAGCCATTTGCAAGGTGCCCTTTACTCTGAGCCTTAAATGGAAAGTGAACAAGAGTCCCTTGCTATCAGTGCTTCTCTAAGATAAGAGGAGAAATTGGGAGAAATTTCTGTGACTTCTGCTTCCCTGTCTATAAATCTTTCTTTCCCCACACCAATTGGCTGGAAAACGGCCTGAATTTCTTTTTCTTCCTTCCATCTGAAACTGACCTGTAAAAATTTTGAGCCAGATCTCCAAATCTAACCTTTGATTCATAGAAGAAGAAGTTAACAATACTCCAAACCATTCGTTCTGAACACAGAAACCTGGTTCACAAGATTAATTGGAAATTTTGTTTTAAAGGTTAATGAATACACGGAGTTTCATTTCTGATAATGGTAAAATAGCTTGTAGCAGATGAAATCTTCCACAAAGAATAATTAAACTATCTGGGTTTTAAAAAAATGAAACAAGAAAATCTTTTGATGATTTCATGGAGCTAGCAAAATAGCCAGCATTTGAGGGAACAAAATCATGGATGAATGGGAAACTCATTGTGGTAACCTGACATTCCATGGCCTTTTCACTTTCAGCATTCACCAGTTCCTGATTTGAGAGAGGCTGGAAAATCAACCAAAAGAGACTTTGAAGTTGAGATTATGTGCAGAACTTTTGGCAATTCCATTGGGTCTATATAAAGACTGGATTTCAAGGCTAATAACAGCAAAAACTTAAAAGCTAAAATTCCACGGAGAAAAAAAAAGAGTAGAGATGTGAGCGAAGCAATCTGAGCTGATTTTCTTGGCAAGATATTCATGATTCATAGGTAAGTAATGAGGACAGAGAAAAATTCAAGGGAAATTGGCAGTGAAGAGAGGGAAGACCTAAGTGAACCTTTGGCAGTCTCATGGTGCTAAAGAAATTTTTAAAAAAATTAGAGTTATGATATACCAAGAAAGAGAGATTATGATAAATATCTCAGGATTTTAGTTTGGAAACTAATTTGCTTTTGCTTTAATTTTGCTTTAATTGGCAAAGAAACTAACAGCTAATTCAGACTCTTAAAATATTATTGTATACAATATGTCCATTCAATAAGATAAATTCAAGCATATTATGATAAAGGACTAGAGAAAATAGAAGGAGATTTATGGGTAATACATAAGTCAGAGTTTTTAGACACAGATAGTAAAATAATTGTGATTTATATATTTAGAAGCATGGAGGTCATGGTGAGGAACTTCACCAAAAAACTGGGCTCTATGATCATCAAACAGACACTCTAGAACTGAAAAATTCATGTATTGTCTGAGATTGATATGAACTTGGTAACTCTCTTTGAATTCCTTCTATATCAAATCTTAATCTTAGCTCAAGATCATCATTCAGGAAATGCCCTGGACATCTCACTTCTTAGATTCTTAAAGTTAGTAATAATACCTGTTTTCAGAGTTTGTGTGGAAAACTGAACACTCTAAATAGTGGTAGGGCTACAGTTTAGGGTAAGACTGCTAAAGGATATTCTAAACATTAATTAAAAACATAATATGAGACTGAATAATGTAGAAATTGACAGGATGGGTTCGGAGCAAAACTCCTTGGGTTTGAATCATGGCATGTCAGCTTACACATTTGGTAAACTTGAGCAAGTTATGTCTACTCTCATTGCAAAATCTCCTGTGGTCCAGAATTTCTCAGAAGTTTGGTTCTCCTGCCAAAAGGTGAGTCCAGCATCTCCTGGCTTCACTTGTGCTCATGTCTACACTCAATGGCTCCAGTCATGTCCAACTCTTTGTGACCCCACGCACTGTGGCCCACCAGGCTCTTCTGTCCATGGGATTTTTCAGGAAAGAATACTAGAGTGGGTTGCCATTTCCTTTTCCAAGGGATCTTCCCAACCTAGGGATTGAACCTGCATCTCCTGTGTTGCCTTCATTGGCAGGTAGGTTCTTTACCACTAAACCATTGGGAACTGTCTTCACTATGTCCACACTTTTCCTTCAGGGTCTTTGACATGGAGAGTCAAAAAGATATTCACTGATCAGAATGACGCAAACTGCTTGCTCACGGTCCATTGGCCATGACTCCATGTACACACAAGGAGTCTGGGGAACATCATCTTGTTAGAAACTAGGATGGAAAGGAGATGGGCATGGGCAAGGGCACTAGCAACCTCTCCCTTACATGCAGGAATCATGCAATGACTTAGCCATTAACACTACTGCATTCCTTTTAACCTAGGAATTCTATTTCTTGAAACTATCCTAGAGAAATATTTGGCATTGCATGTTAGAGGATTTTATTTATAGTGTTCTCTATATTATTGAAAATTTCAAATTAGACTACTACTTTGAAATATTAATTAAAAGCTACAGTAAAATAGAGGTGTGTTTATATGTATTTCTGCATGTCTATGTGAATATACAAAAAAGTTTGTGAGATAGATCATGAAAGTTGTCACACTTACATAAGTAAATTAAAATTTTACTGTTTGCCCTTAGTGGGAAAATAAAAATATACTTTAAAAAATATCTTATCTAATATTTAAAAGCAAAAGTACACTTTGATTTCTGTTTGTATCCTTTCATATGTTTCACAAAGGAAAAAATGTATTGCATCCATCAATTCACCATAGAAACATGTGTATCAGAACTAACGTAAATTTAAATCTAAAATTGAAAATGGGAAACATGTTTCATTCAGTATACATTGAAAACTTTAAAATACAAATGAAACAAGAAAGAAACATGAAATAAATGAGAAAAACAGTAAAATTTTGTTGTGGAATATAAAATTATACCTGAATAAATGGAAACATTTATCATGCTATTTAAGAAAGAATTTGCTATCATAAGCCTATTCTCCCTAAATTAACAGCACATTAACGCAGTTCCAATTGGAATGCTAAGAGATGTTTAAGTTGAATTTCATGAATATATCTAAAGTTCATATGGAAGAAAAAATATTTAAGAGTAAGGAAAAAAAAAAAAGACAGTGAAAATAATAAAGAGGGACTTGCCTTAACAGATGTCAGGATATCTCAAAGATTTGAAAGTTTTTAACGGAGGTCTTAATATTTCTTATCTCAAAAAAAAAAAAAGATTATAACTATGTGTAGTGATGGATGTAATTAGTAAGTAACTAAACTTACTGTGGTGATCCTTTCTTAATATATAGAAATACTGAATCATTAAGTTGTGCATCTGAAAGTAATACAGTGTTAATGTCAATTTGTTGTTGCTCAGTTGCTAAGTCATGTCTGACTCTTTACGACTCAATAGGCTGCAGCATGCCAGGCCTCTTTGTCCCTCACCATTTCCCAGAGCTTGCCCAAGTTCATGTTCATTGTATCAGTGATGCCATACAACCATCTTATCCTCTGCCATCCTCTTCACATTTTGCCCTTCATTTTCCCAGCATCAGGGTCTTTTCCAATGAGCCAGTTTTTGCATAAGTGGCCAAAATGGAGCTTCAACTTCAGCGACAGCTTTAGGATTGACTGTTTGATCTTCTTGCAGTCCAAAGGACTCTCAAGAATCTGTGGCTTTCCCTTGAGGCTTTCCCACAGGGCTGTCACACGTGCCACCGTGGTGTGAGTCGATATTCGGCATGAAAGTCGAGGCAGTGCAGGGAAATCAGGTTCCTCTGGAGTGAACTGAGACATTTGGGGCACTTTGGGAATGGTGGCACAACCCCTTGAGTTCCTGTCGACTTTCCTGTTGAGAGCGCCTCCTCCTGAGATGTGACAGGAACGCCGGCAATCCTTTCCCGACGAAGCAGGAAAGGAACCCTCATCTCGAGCTACCAGCTATAAAAAATATTTAACAGAAAAGGGTTTGCTATCTTTAAGAAAGAATTTTGCAAAAGTAAAATAATTTCCCATAATGTATACTTAAAAAACAAGACCTAAACACTAACCACAGAGGAGAATGAATGTAGGCTGTTTTTAGAGCCTGAGAACAAAGCCATAACATTTAATGAATCATTATGCATTCAGATCTAATGCTACTTCTTCTTGTTCTGCGTAAAGCTCTTCTACAAAGATTTAGGCTGAATAGGCTGAATTATCTCTATGTACACATTTTGACATACCAAACTTTTGACATTCATAATTTTTCTTTAGTAAAATACAAAACTCTTAAATATTGACTGAATAAAAGCAAATAACAATAAATGTGAGCAAGAGATATGTGTGCATGTGTGCTCAGTGACTTCAGTTGTGTCTGATTCTTCATGATCCTATGGACTGTACCCCGCCAGGCTCCTCTATCCATAGATTCTCCAGGCAACAATGCTGGAATGAATTGCCATGCCCTTCTCCAGGGAGTCTTCCCAACCCAGAGACTGAACCAGCATCTCCTGCATTTCAGGCAGGTTCTTTACCACTGAGCCACCAGGGAAGCCTGAGCAAGAGATGTAAGAAAACAAATGCCTCAAAAGCAAACCTTGAGGTCAAGGTATATATATATTTGAACTCACTGATAGTTGGGGAAATGAAATTAAATTAAGATATCACTTTACTGTCATGAAATAGCCACACCTTAAGAAAAGGCAATAACACGTTGTTGGAGAGGATGCTGGTAAAGGATGCCCTCATGGTACAAAGGAAAAAAAAGAAACTGTTCAGTTTTTCCAGAGAGCAATCAGGCAACATCTATTAAAATTAAAAATAAACATGCCATTTGAGCTGTCAATCCCACTTCAAGGATTATGTCTACAAAAATAAAGGCACAATTATTCAAATGTAAATATACACATACTTTATTAGGGTACAGGTCAGAGTGGGAATGATTGAAAAACTTTGTTATGTCCATATCATGAAATACAATGCAGATAAAAAGACAAATGAGGATTGTAACTTTGACTCAAATGAATTTCTATAAGGTAGTCTTAAGTGATTAAAAAGCTGAGTTCAGAACTTTTGCATGTAGTCTCATATTGCAGGAAAATAATAACCTATTTGTCTTTGTATGAATAATTAATATTTGCATGTTATCATAGGACTATGAACAAAAATTTGTAAAGATAATTATTAAGCTATTACTATGAGTTTTCTAAGGGTGGAGGTGAGGAGACCTGACGGAAGAGGAAAGAATGGACAATGTGGGGAAGCAAAAAGGAAAAAAAATAATGACAGATTTTAAGGGCTGCAATTTTACACGTGGTTGTACACAACTGATCAGGAAAATCATTAAGAATTGTCTCAGTTCAGGCAAAAGAGATTTCATAAGCCACTAGATGGAAATCTGCATAATAGAGTAATACAAGTATCAACTCAGGAATAAAACATCTCGGTATAAGATGTGGGATCTTAGAAAGTTTCTTAATATATCATATTGTCACTTTCCCCAACGTGTAGAGACATAGCTACTGACAAAGTTGTGGAGGTATTAAGGTAAAGAATGTAAAATGCTTAGGAGAATATAGGCACACACCAAGTACTCAAAAGTTCTCTCCTTTTCATGTCAATCAAATTATGTCTCTTGCTAGTCAATGGCAGTCACATAAAATCAACTGCTAAAACTGAGTAAGGCTGATAAATCAACTTAGTGTTTAAAAGCTTAAATTTTAAATAATTCAAAAAAAAAAAGAATACAAAAGTTTTATTAGACACCAAAGAGTACACAACACTTCCCGGGGTAATTAACTTATGTCTTCTAATATAGTCACTGACAATTTCCAGGCCTGACTTTTGAAAAAACTCACAAATTCTAGTTATCCTGCCAGAGCAGATATTGTTTCATTATTCGGTTGGATGCAGACGGTTGGTTTTCATATCTTTTCACAGTTCTTGCCACCAGGCTTACAGAGAGTAAATGAACAGAATTGATTGGGGGAACAGGACCAAGGAAGAGCTGAACAAGTCAGGCAGAAATAAACTTTACCAGGAAATACACACCTTCTGTTACCCTTTCCCAATTCTACTGTGTGCTTTAATCTCATTGAACACAGCACTGTTTCCAGAGCTGGCGTGCACACTATCACAGGAGCTGGATAGAAAAATGGAGGCAATAGGTTGAATGTGGACCTGTACTCACACCTACCATATCCTCTGTCATCCCTTCCCTGGGGGTCCCTGGCTGTCCTTTAGTTAGGGCTTGTAGGAAAATATAGTTTGCATAGCTTGCCTATCTTCTTCACTGAAAACATTAATAAACTTACATAAACAAATTTTGAATTTCATCATCTGAATTAGTTCACAGAGTAATAGGTGAGAAAACAACACAAGTTAAATCACAATAAATACAAAGAATGAAATACTATAAGTACATAATGCAAGGCAATATGGAACATAGAGACTGTAATATATATCAGACTGGATGATTTCTGAAAATTTAAGCTATTTTATATTTTAGAAAAATTTTATGTTCTAGAAAACTGTACTGGTACAAATACACAGAAATTCTGGTAGCCTCCACTCAAATGCAAAGCTACACTTTCAGAAAATTAAGGAAAGTTCATGTGGTATATAAGTAGCACACCAGCTAAGCCACAGGCTGCCTTAGGGATATCTGTTGATTCTTTAAAGAATCAGGTTTAAAATATATGTGCATGTATATATATACATATATACTTGGCTGTGTCAGGTCTAAGTTGTGGCCCATGGGAGCTTTGTTGCATCATGCAGGATCTTCTGTTGGGGTGCACGGACTCCACAATTGTAGCATGTGGGTTTTGGTGTCTGCAGGCTCAGTAGCTGCAGTGTGTGGGGTTAGCTACTATGCAGCATGCAAGATCTTAGCTCCCTTACCAGGGATCGAACCCTTGTCCCCTGCATTGCAAGGTGGATTCTTAACCACTGAACACCAGAGAAGTCCCTTGAAAGTTTCTGTTTCTCATGATTCATATTAGAAGGAAAGAAGTCTCTAATTAAGATGAGAAATGGCACTAGGACCCGTAAACTTGCAGCTGTTCCCACAAAGGAAAAATTTAAATCTTCTATATCCTAAATGAAAGGCTAGTCTAGTGAAAAAATCTATCTACAGACAAGAGGAGATTACAACAGAATTTTGGATTGAGGAACAGAGTAGAGTTTGTTTGTTTGTTTTAAACTCACAATTATAATCCTGCTGTCATATGGATTGTGAATTTGCATTTACACTGCCTGCGTGGTTCAAGAAACTCTAATGTGAGAAATTATTAAAGTGCTTTCATATTCATAGCAGTTCAGAGATATTAGTGAAGTTCTCTCAGCTTTAGTATCCACTGTATCCAAGTCCATTAATATTTCTAGCATGAAGACCAAACAAATAAGATATTACAATAAATAAATCACTGTATATACCAGAAACAAGTCACTGAAAGTTTGCAGAAGCTAAACAGAAGAATAGGATCCCAAGAATTATAGATAATAGGATTACAGATACAGACTCTGAAGCATATTTCAAAATTTAGGGCTTCCCTCATAGCTGAGTCAGTAAAGAGTCTGCCTGCAGTGCAGGAGACCTGGGTTCAATTAGTGGGTTGGGAAGATTTCCCTGGAGAAGAGAATGGCGACCCACTCCAGTATTCTTGTCTGGAGAATTCCATGGACAGAGGAGCCTGCCAGTCTACAGTACATGGGATCACAAGAGTTGGACATGATGAGTGACTAAGCACAGAGCACACAAAATTTATAGAAATAAAATAAGTTAAAATAATAAGTGAAGAAGAAAAAGAATAGAAAATGACCAGGCAGATCTGAAAGAGAATCAAAATGGAACTTCCTCAAAAGAAAACTAGTGTTGTTGAAATTAAAACACACACATGTGCAAGCCTGCATATACATGAACATGTGCACACACAGAATGAATTGAATAACCAAGCTGAAGAGAGAAACAGTAAACTAAGAGAAAGATATGAAGATATTATCCCAAAGAGGTCCAGAGACACAAGAGGTATCATGTTTCAAATATGAGAGAGTAAAAGACTTGGAAGACTGAGTGAGGAAGTCTCACACACATCTATTTTGAGTTCCAGAACAAAGATGAGATAGATGGGAGAGGCAGGATTTGAAGAAACCTTGGCTAAAAATTTTCAGAAATAAAACAAACAAACAAACATGAATTCTCAGATTCAGAAAATGTGATAAACGGCAAATGAGATACATAAAAAGAAATCTACACCTAGGCATATCATATGAAAAACACAGAATACCAAGAACCAAGTGGAGTTCTAAAAGCAACTGCAGAAAAGCACATTTTCTCTACAAAAAGGTAGATAAAGGCATAAAGGCAACAAAGGCATTAAAAGAGCAAAGAGAATGAAATAACATCTCCAAAGAGCTGAGAGAAACACAGCTACCTAGAAGTATGTGCCTCGCTAATAAAACTCTCTAGAGAAACAAGAAGAAAGATATTTTCATGGTTTTCAACAAATACTGAACCTATACTTAACAAACTCTCATTAAAATAATTTTAAAGGATCGATTTTACGGTTGAAGAAATTGACTTCAAAACAATGTCTGGGAAACAAACAGGTAGAGCACTTAGTTTAATTATGAAAGTAAACATAAGCCAATACTGACATGAGTTAGAAAACCCAGCTGCTGTGGTCTTAAGATCACATTGGCCTGGTCTCTTGTATAAAAGATCTAGTCTCTTTCCGCTTTGTCACACCATGCTTCTATTTGCTGCTGCTAAGTCGCTTCAGTCGTGTCTGACTCTGTGTGACCCCATAGACGGCAGCCCACCAGGCTCCCCTGTCCCTGGGATTCTCCAGGCAAGAACACTGGAGTGGGGTGCCATTTCCTTCTCCAATGCATGAAAATGAAAAATGAAAGTGAAGTAGCTCAGTTGTTTCTGACTCTTCGCGACCCCATGGACTGCAGCCCACCAGGCTCCTCCGTCCATGGGATTTCCCAGGCAAGAGTACTGGAGTGGGTGGCCTGTGCCTTTTCCACTTCTGTCTGCAAGTAAACCTATGGTTCAGGCAGAAGGAGAAAAGAAGACACAGAAAGTCTCACTTTCATAAGAAAACCTCCACAGAATTCCACATAGCATTTCCACTCAATAGTTGAGTGATACTGCTACTTTTAGAAGTAGGGGAAACCAAAATGAAGGCATTTAGCTGGAGTTAGTCATTGTTAGGATTTAGGCTCCTTTAAAAAATGAGAAAACTGGAGTGCAAACAGTCAAGGAACAGATCATTCTTATGTAAATTATCTCAGAAAATATATATGTTTATGAGGAAAATATAAACTTAATTACTAAAAGCAGACAAGCATAGTGTAAGAAATGAAAATTAATTAAAAATTTCACTTGACTATATAAGCAAAAATTCCGAATAAAATATTAGTAAATTAATCCAGCCATATGCTGAAAAAAAAGAAAAAAAAAAAAACCCTTGTCATGCCCAGATATAACTCAGCATGGGGAATCTAGAAATGTGAAGCCCAAACTACATTTCAAGAAAAAACGTGTTGCTCTCCAGCTCTTTGGAGTGCTGTCAGCAGACATCTTTCACCTGGCATCCCATTCAGAAATTGACTCTGCTTCAGAGACATCTTGTCGAAAGTCATGCACTTACAGGAATGGCCTACATCACATGGACAGCCAAAGATATGAGATTTACATGAAGTCTTGACTTACAACTTCACCAATCCCTCTACCTCTTCATTTGAACCCTAGGTGTTGGTCCCACGGCTGAAAGTGAGAGTCACTCAGTCGTGTCCGACTCTTTGTGAACCCATGGACTGTAGCCTGCCAGGTTCTTCTGTCTATGGAATGCATTATCCAGGCCAGAATACTGGAGTGGGTAGCTGTTCCCTTCTTTAGATCTTCACAGCCCAGGGATTGAACCCAGGTCTTCCTCATCACAGGCATATTCTTTACTGTCTGAGCCACAAGGGAAGCAGTCCCATGGCTACTCCCTAATAAATATACTAAGCACTATAGCTTAGAGTCTAGTTCCATGAGAACTGGTAATGCTCAGGAATGCAGAAATGGTTTAAGACAAAATCCATTAATATAATTCACATTGACTGATTTATGGAAAAATAGCATCACTGTGATTACACAAGGACATAGAAATCATTTAATAAAATTAAATATTTCATTTATTATAAGAACTCTTAACAAACTTGGAATAAAGGGAGAAGTCTTTAACGTGATAAATGTTTTTACTAAAATATACAACAAACATCATATTTTATGGTGAAATACAAACATTTCTTAAAGGAGTACAAATAAGGTATTGATAACCACTATTATCATTAATGCTGTGATCATGCCAAGGGTAGAATTGCAAAGTAGGGTTATATTGAATCTATACATCAAGTTGGAAAGAATTAGTATGTACAAAAGATTAAGCCTTCCAAACAATGACTATGGCATGTCTTTCCACTTATTTAAGGTTTTTTTTGTTTCTTGTCACCAATGTTTTGTGGCTTTTGGTGTATAGATTTTACACATATATTGCTGATATCTACAAAAAAAATATTTCTAGGATTTTGATACGTATTTCATTAAAACTGTTTATAAATTTGAGAATTGACAGTTTTACTATGTTGAATCTTCCAACCCTTGACCCTGGTATATCTACTCTATTATTCTGAGCTTTTTTGACTTATTTTATGAGCATCATAGAGTTTTCAGCATAAGGCCTTGAACATGTTTTTGTTAGATAAACACATAAATATTTCTTGTTTTGTAGTTGTAAGCAATACTATATTTTAAAATCTGTGGCATACTGTTTATATAGTTGATTTTTGTATGTCTATCTTGTATTCTGCCATCTGCTAAATTCATTTAATACTTGTTTGTTTGTTTTTCCCAGTTATAGTTGATTCCTTAGAATCTTCTTCATAGACAATCATTATGTGCAAATAAGGACAGTTTTATTTCTTCTTTACCTATCAACTTGAATGTCTTTCCATTTCTTACTTTATTTCATTGGCTAGAACTTCCAGCACTGTGCTGAATAAAAGTGGTGAGAGTGAACATCCTTGCCTTCTCACTAGTCTTTGGAAAAAATGTCATTGAGTATTCATGATTAAATATGTTAACTGTAAGCATTTTTAGTTCTTTATCAAATTGAGGATGTTTCCATTTCTAATTTTTCAAGAAACTTAATCATGAATATTTTCAATTTTCTCAAGTGCTGTCTCTGCATCAATTGGTTATAATCATATGTTTTTTTTCTTCTACAGTCTCTTTTATAATTGGCAAATTATATTGATTGTATTTTTCTTTTTTAGTATTGCATGCCTAGAATAAATTTCATTTGATTATAAAGTATAGTTCCTTTTATATGTTACTGAACTATATTTACTAATATTTTGCTATGGGTATGCCTCTGTGCTCATGAGGGATATTTGTTCTAATTTTCTTTCTTCATATTGTTTTCCTGTAACTTTGGAATCATGGTAACACTAGCCTCACAAAATGAATTGCAAAGTATTCACTCTTCAATTCCTGGAAAAGATTGGGTAGAATCAATGTTAATTCTTCTTTAAGATTTCATAAAATTCAGTGAAAGTATCTGGGTTCATTATTATCTTTTGTGTGTTTTTAAATAAGGAATTCAATTTCCATGATAGTCATAGGGGTATTTAAATATTCTGTTTCATATTGGATAAATTGGGATCATTTTTATTTTTTGAGGAATTAGTCTACATTTAGAATTGTCAAAATTTTATCTGTAGATGTTAGAGTTGTTCTTGGTAGTCCATTGTTATTCTTTTGATAAACACAGAGCCTTTAGTGTTCTTTATTCCACCCTGGTGCTTTGATGTTCCTTCTTTCATCATTTCTTTTCTGTTTAGAGAACCCCCTTTATGCATTCTTCTAGGGTAGATCTGCTGATAAATTCTCTTAGGTTACTTTCATTTAAAGATCTTTTAGTTTCTTTTTCATTCCTGAAGGATATTTTTGTTTTGTATAACCTCTAAATTGACAGTTCTTTTCTTTTATCACTTGAAAGGTATTGTGTCACTTCCTTCTGGCCTCCCTGGTTAATAATGGAAAACCCACTGTCGTTTGAATTACTTTCTCTGGGTAAGACTTTTCTCTGGCTGATTTCAAGAGAGGTAGAAGTTCAGGTTTACTATTTGGACTCTACTGACACCTGAGAGTTGGCCACTCCTTGTTACTGCTGTGTAGGGATGAGTCTTAACTTTTCATGTTGTCTCCTCTGACACTCTTGTGGATGAGATCTTATTCCAACCAGACAGTGGTAAAGCTCTGAGTCTCCACTTGGCTTCCTCCAATGTCACTCCAGAAGGAAGGTAAAGGGACACTTTGCTACTGCTGAGGTGCACGTTCAGGCTCCTCACCTAGCCTTCGCTGATAGGCCAATCAGGGCATGAGGAATGAAAATTCCAGCTTCTTCCTTGGCCTCTTCTGACACAATCTCTGCAGGAGTGGTGGGCTTGGTACCTCCATACCGTCTTTCATGGGTAGAGGTCTATCTAGACTCCCCACTCATTCTGCCTTTGCTGTCATGGATGGGTATTTGACCACAGATTTTTTTTTTTTTCCTATGATATTTGGCATGAGTAGAGTGGTTATTGTCTAAAGACTTCTGTTTGGTTAGGTTGTTACTTTATGGTCCTTTGGCTAGAAAGAGCAGGCTCCTCTTGGAGATGTTTTTCCTTCTGTGCTTTTTGACATTTTGATTTGCTGTATTCTTCAGCATCAACTCTGAGACATATGAGGCAAAAAGAAACCCAGAGAACATGATGCTGTTCTTTGAGCACTTAATTCCCAGCTGATCTGCTTTCTCCTCACCTATTAAGATTATCTTTATTTTTATTTTATATGTAATATCCAGAGCTTTTAGTTATTCTTAGTGGGAAGTATAGGAAAAAGAAGTTTTATTCTATCTTCCCAGAAGCAGAAGTATGTCCATATCATTTTTTTTTTGCCTCTTCTTATTCTAATATAAGCAATAAAACTATAAAATTTCCTTTCAGCACTACTTAAGCAGCATTCCATAATTTTTATATCTTGGATTATGATTATAATTCAGTTCAAACAATTTCCTAATATTTCTATGAGTTCTTCTTTGATCTTAAATTCCAAATATTTGGATTTTTTAAAGATGCCATTTGGCTATTGATTTATAATTCAATTTCATTTGATAAGAGGGAATACTTATTTTTCAATCTAATTAAATTTATTATGACTTGTTTTAAATCTCTCAATGTGATCATTCTTTGTGAATGCTTCCTGTGTATTTGAAAAGAATGAATTCTGATATTATTGTATGCAGAAATGATTGTTATTTGAATCTTCTATATATTTATTAATTTTCCATTTTTTTAATTTCTAATTTTCTATTTCTGATTATTTTCTTCTTTTCTGATAACATTTTCCTCACCTTAATGAGATTATCTTAGAATTTCTTATAATACTTTAAACTGTGCCCATGATTTCATGTTTATTTGGGCTGTGGTGAGGACAACAGGGCAGAAAGTGACTCCACTGTTTGAGGTTCGGTCCCTTTGAGGAAGGGACACCGTGCTGCGCAGGGGCATGTAGCACCAGAGTTAGTTAGAGGGCAGAGTGAGTGAGATTACGTGTGGGCAAAGGCCTGTTTTATATTTTTTGAAAGAAGGAATGGAAGAAGCATAGTACAAACCTGAGCAGGTTTAGGATAGGATAGTTTGAATAATATTGGTGTGGTCCAGACTACAGGAGTGGTTGCTAGTTGTTCAGTACATGGACCTAGGTAATTAAGGACAGGGCATAGCATTCTGGACTGTTGGTGCCTGATAAGAACAAGTTATTGGTGGGTTTGCACATCAAAGGTGTGCTACAGGTGAGTTATTTTCTGTCTCTAGGAATTAGCTAACTGCAGGAGATGTAATCTCTCCTTGGATCTGTAAAGCCCAGGATGCCAAAGCATCATTAAACATAGTAAATAAGAAATGTAATGAATATCTCTATCTTTGAGACATACTATTTTGATGACTGTAACTTTATGGTATAGTCTGAAGTCGTGGAACCTGATTCCTCTGTTTTTCTTTCTCAGGATCACCTTGTCTATTCATTGTCTTTTGTATTTCCTTGAAAGTTGTAAAATCTTTTGTTCTGTTTCTGTGAAAATGCCATTGGTAATTTAATAGGGATTGCACTGTGTCTGTACATTGCCTTGGGAAGTATAGTCATTTTGATAATATTGATTCTTCCAATCCAAGATCATGGTACATCTTTCCATATGTTTGTGTCATCTTTGATTTCTTTCTTGAGCATGTTATGGTCTTTTGTTTCCTTACATAGGTATAATCCCAGGTATTTTATTCTTTTTGATGTGACAGTAAGTGAAATTGATTCCTTAATTTCTATTTCTGATTTTTCATCACTACTGTAAAAAGATGCAAAAGATTTTTGTGTATTAACATTGTATTCTGCAACCATACTAAAATCATTGATGAGATCTAGTAGTTTTCTGGGAACACATTTAGGGTTTCTATGTATAATATCTTGGTATCTGCAAACAGGGACAGTATTATGTCATCTTTTCCTATCTGGATTCCTCTTATTTATTTTCCTTCTCTGACTGCCACTGCTGGGACTTCCAAAACTGTGCTGAATAATAATGGTGAGAGTAGGCACCCTTGTTTTGTTCCTGATCTTAGAGGAAATGCTATCACATTTTTACTGTTGACAATAATGTTTGCTATGGGTTTGTCATATATGATCATTATTACTTTCTGGAGATTGTTTTATTTTTGTAATCATAAATCTGTGTTGAATTATATCAAAAGCTTTTTCTGCATGCTGAGATGCATGCAGATGCAGCACTGAGATGACCATATTCTTTTTATTCTTCAATTTGTTGATGTGGTCTATAGCACTAATTGATTTGGGGATATTGAAAACTCCTTGCATCCTTGGGATAAATCCCACTTGATCATAATGTATGATTCTTTTACTGTGTTTTTGAATTCTGTTTGCTAGTATTTTGTTAAGGATTTTTCTATGTTCATCAGTGATATTGATCTGTAATCTTTCTTGTGGCATCTTGGATTTTGATATCAAGGTGATTATGGCCTCAGAGAAAGAACCTGGGAGTGAATGTTCCTTCCTCTGCCATTCTTTTGGAAGAGATTCAGAAGGATAGGTGTTAACTTTTCTCTAAATTCTTAGTAGAATTTTCCTGTAAAGCCATTTGGTCCTGGACGTTTGTTAATTAGAAGCTTTAAAACCACTGTTTTAATTTTCAAAACAGTATTGTGTTGGTGCAAGGCTAGAAATATGTATCAGTGGAACAAGGTAAGAAAGCCTAGAAATAACTATGGTCAATTAAGGTATGACAAAGGAGGCAAAAATATACAATGAAGAGAAGATAGTCTCTTCAATGAGTGGTGCTGGGAAAACTGAACAGCTACAAGTAAAACAAATGAAATTAGAACATTCCCTAACACCATACACAAAAACAAACTTAAAATGGACCTAAGACCTAAACATAGGGCAGAAACTATAAAACTCTTAGAGAAAAACATTGGCATACCACTCTTAGACATAAATTGCAGCAATATCATCTTTGACCCACCTTCTAGAGTCATGAAAGTAAAAATTAACAAATAAGATCTAATTAATCTTAAATTTTTCTGCACAGCAAAGGAAACCATCAAAAATGAGGTACGCAAAGTAATGGAGTTTCAGCTTCAGCATCAGTCCTTCCAATGAATATTCAGGACTAATTTCCTTTAGGATGGACTGGTTGGATCTCCTTGCAGTCCAAGGGACTCTCAAGAGTCTTCTCCAGTCCTACTGTTCAAAAACATCAATTGTTTATTGCTCAGCTTTCTTTATAGTCCAGCTCTCAAATCCATACATGACTACTGGAAAAACCATAGCTTTGACTAGATGGACCTTTGTTGGCAAATTAATATCTCTGCCTTTTAATATGCTATCTAGGTTGGTCATAGCTTTTCTTCCAAGGAGCAAGCATCTTTAAATTTTTTTTAAGCATCTTTTAAAGCCAAGATATGGAAGCAGTCTAAGATGAATATGAAGCAATCATATTCATTGTCAGTTGAATGGATTAAGATGATGTGGTACATATATAAAATTTCATTTCAGCCATAATGAAATGAAGAATGAAATAATGCCATTTGCAACAACATGAGTATACCTAGAGATTATCATATGAAGTGAACTATGTCAGACAAGAGAAAGTCAAATATATGATGTTACTCATATGTGGGATCTAATTTTTAAAAATGATACAAATGAACTTGTTTACGAAAGAGAAACAGACTTACACATATTGAAAACAAACTTATGGTAATGAAAGCTGAAGTGTTGGCAGGGAGGATAAGTCCCTGGAGCTTGGGATGAACATACACACACTACCATATATTAGATAGATAACCAACAAGGACCTGCTGTACAGGACAGGAAACTCTATTCAGTATTCTGTGCTAATCTATATGAGAGAAAATAATCTAAAAAAGAATGAGTGTATGTCTATGTATAACTGAATCACTTTACTGTATACCTGAAACACAAAATTTAAAATTAACTATACTCCAACAAAATTTTATTTTTTTTATTTTTTTTATTTTATTTTTACTTTATTTTACTTTACAATATTGTATTGGTTTTGCCATACATTAACATGAATCCGCCACAGGTGTATACGAGCTCCCAATCCTGAATCCCCCTCCCACCTGGAATTGTAATTAATATGTGCAGATCTGCAAAAGAATCATCTCAAGTTATGTTTTTCTGACAATGTATTTTGTTTTAATTTGATATAGAATTCTGTCTCCCACCCCCCTTTGGCACTAAAGGTGTCAATTCATTGTCTTTTTTTAGATAATCAGTAGTAATGCTGATCATTGTAATGTGAATTCTTCCAATCTCTTATAAGATTTTATTTCTGCCATTGGTTGTTAGCAAGTTAATTAGATTATCCATTGGTATGGTTTTCATTTTATTTCCCTCTTGGGTTTGGTTAAATTTATTTGATACGTGGGTTTAAATTTTCATCAAATTAGGAAAATTTTTAGTTTTTATACACTCAAATATATTTTGTGGCATACTTTGCTTCCTTGTGTAGTTCTAATTGGGCTCCTGAGGTGGTGCTAGTAGTAAAGAACTTACCTGCCAATGAAAGAGCTGTAAGAGACCCCGTTCAAACCCTAGGTCAGGAGATTCCATGGAGGGCATGGCAACCCACTCCAGTATTCTTGCCTGGAGAATCCCATGAACAGAGGAACTTGGTCTATAGGGTAGACCAGGTGAGTCATGGTTGATAGGGTAGCAAAGAGTAGGACACAACTGAAGTGACTTAGCATGTATGCATGCAGCTCTAATTATACAAGTTGCTAAAATCCCAGGTCACTGAAGCTGTGTTAATTTATTTTAAATATTTTATGCTATCTCCTTCAGTTTGGATTTCTATTGATATTTCCTCTGCAATAACTAATCTATTGACTGTATAGAGCTTCTCATCTTTGCCTGCAAAGAATATAATCAATCTGATTTTGGTGTTGACCATCTGGTGATGTTTATGTGTAAAGACTTCTCTTGTGTTGTTGGAAGAGGGTGTTTGCATTCTCTTGGCAAAACTCTATTAGCTTTTGCCCTGCTTCTTTCTGTATTCCAAGGCCAAATTTGCCTGTTACTCCAGGTGTTTCTTGACTTCCTACTTTTGCATTCCAGTCCCCTATAATGAAAAGGACATCTTTTTTGGATGTTAGTTCTAAAAGGTCTTGTAGGTTTTCGTAGAACCATTCAGCTTCTTCAGTGTAACTGGTTGGGGCATAGACTTGGACCAGGAGCTGACGGTGGCTCAGATCATGAACTTCTTATTGCCAAATTCAGACTTAAATTGAAGAAAGTAGGGAAAACCACTAGACCATTCATGTATGATCTAAATCAAATCCCTTATGAATATACAGTGGAAGTGAGAAATAGATTTAAGGGACTAGATCTGATAGATACAGTGCCTGATGAGTTATGAACTGAGGTTCATGACATTGTACAGGAGACAGGGAACAAGACCATCCCCATGGAAAAGAAATGCAAAAAAGCAAAATGGTTGTCTGGGGAGGCCTTACAAATAGCTGTGAAAAGAAGAGAAACAAAAAGCAAAGGAGAAAAGGAAAGATATACCCATTTGACTATAGAGTTCCAAAGAATAGCAAGGAGTGATAAGAAAGCCTTCCTCAGTGATCAATGTAAAGAAATAGAGGCAAACAACAGAATGGGAAAGACTAGAGATCTCTTCAAGAAAATTAGAGATACCAAGGGAATATTTCATGCAAAGATGGGCTCAATATAGGACAGAAATTGTATGGACCTAACAGAAGCAGAAGATATTAAGAAGAGGTGGCAAGAATACACAGAAGAACTGTACAAAAAAAGCTTTTCGTGACGAAGATGATCATGATGGTATGATCACTCACCTAGAGCCAGACATCCTAGAATGTGAAGTCAAGTGGGCTTTAGAAAGCATCACTATGAATAAAGCTGGTGGAGGTGATGGAATTCCAGCTGAGTTATTTCAAATCCTGAAAGATGATGCTGTGAAAGTGCTGCACTTAATATGCCAGCAAGTTTGGAAAACTCAAAAGTGGCCACAGGACTGGAAAAGGTCAGTTTTCATTCCAATCCAAAAGAGAGGCAACACCAAAGAATGTTCACACTACTGCACAATTGCACTCATCTCACATGATAGTAAAGTAATGCTCAAAATTCTCCAAGCCAGGCTTCAGCAATACATGAACCGTGAACTTCCAGATGTTCAAGGTGGTTTTAGAAAAGGCAGAGGAACCAGAGATCAAATTGCCAACATCTGCTGGATCATGGAAAAAACAAGAGAGTTCCAGAAAAACATCTATTTCTCCTTTCTTGACTATGTCAAAGCCTTTGACTGTGTGGATCACAATAAACTGGAAAATTCTGAAAGAGATGGGAATACCAAACCACCTGACCTGCCTCTTGAGAAACCTCTATGCAGGTCAGGAAGCAAAAGTTAGAACTGGACACGGAACAATAGATGTATGTCAAGGCTGTATATTGTCACACTGCTTATTTAACTTATTTGCAGAGTACATCATGAGAAACGCTGACTGGAAGAAGCACAAGCTGGAATCAAGATGCTGGGAGAAATATCAATAACCCCAGATATGCAGATGACACCACCCTTATGCCAGAAAGTGAAGAGGAGCTAAGCAGCCTCTTGATGAAAGTGAAAGGGGAGAGTGAAAAACTTGACTTAAAGCTCAACATTCAGAAAACTAAAATCATGGCATCTGGTCCCATCACTTCATGGAAAATAGATGGGGAAACAGTGTCAGACTTTATTTTTTGATGCTCCAAAATCACTGCAGATGGTGATTGCAGCCATAAAATTAAAGGATGCTTACTCCTTGGAAGAAAAATTATGACCAACCTAGATAGCATATTCAAAAGCAGAGACATTACTTTGTCAACAAAGGTCCGTGTAGTCAAGGCTATGGTTTTTCCAGTGGTCATGCATGGATGTGAGAGTTGGACTGTGAAAAAAGCTGAGCACCGAAGAATTGATGCTTTTGAACTGTGGTGTTGGAGAAGACTCTTGAGAGTCCCTTGGACTGCAAGGAGATCCAACCAGACCATTCTAAAGGAGATTAGCCCTAGGGTGTTCTTTGGAAGGAATGATGCTAAAGCTGAAACTCCAGTACTTTGGCCACCTCATGCGAAGAGTTGACTCATTGGGAAAGACTCTGATACTGGGAGGGATTGTGGGCAGGAGGAGAAGGGAACGACAGAGGATGAGATGGCTGGATGGCATCACCGACTCAATGGACATGAGTTTGAGTGAACTCCGGGAGATGGTGATGGACAGGGAGGCCTGGCGTGCTGCGATTCATGGGTTTGCAAAGAGTCGGACACGACTGAGCCTCTGAACTTATCTGAACTGAACTGAACTAATCTACTAAATTCTCTAACTAGTCAAGAAAGGCCTTCTGACTGGTGAGTACTTACCTATCTCCTAGCCTTGTATATTCTCTGGGAATTTTCAGGTTATGATCTACCAGAAGTTATTCATTCCCAGTATTTTTTGTCTGACCTCATATAAACGCTCAGAATCTTGCTCCATTCATGTTCAGCTTTGTTTTCAGCCAAAGACTGGTGCTGTTTCCATGCTCAGCTGCTTGCTGTGTTAGTCTTCCATCTGGTTTCCAGCCCCTGGAGATACCCTCAAACCCTGGTATTTGTGTCCTCTACTCAGTAATACCGTAATGTTTCACGGGCATTCCCCTTTTTGCTGCTTCAAACTAGGAAGTGCTTTTACAGACACATCTCATTTTGTTGCATTTCTTTTACTGCCACTCTGCAGCTATTGTATATTTTACAAGTTGAAGGTTTGCAACAATCTGACAAACAAGTTCATCAGCTCCACTTTCTAAAAACATTTCTTCACTTTATGTCACTGTGTCACATCTTGGTAAGTCTCACAGTAATGTAAACATTTTCCTTTATAATTTTATTTGTTATTGTATCTGTGATCAGTGATATCTGATTTTAATATTTTAATTATTTGGGGGCAACATAATTCACATGAAAGCAAGTTTAATCAATAAATGTTATGTGTGTTCTGACTGCTCCACCAACAAGCCATTCCCATTTTCTCCCCTTTCCTCAGACCTTCTTATTTCATAAGATGCAATATTGAAATCAGGCAATTAATAACACCACAAGGACCTCTGAGTGTTCAAGTAAGAGTCACATATCTCTCACATTAGAGCAAAAGCTAGAAATCATGATTAGTGAGGGAAGCATGTCAAAATACCAGATAGGCTGAAAACTAAGCTTCTTGCATCAGTTAGCCAAGTTGTGAATGCAAAGGAAAAGCTTTTAAAGGACAGTAGATAAAACTAGAGACAACATCCCCTTAGTTCAGTTCAGTTCAGTTCAGTCGCTCAGTCATGTCCGACTCTTTGTGACCCCATGAATCTCAGCACACCAGACCTCCCTGTCCATCAACAACTCGCGGAAATCACTCAGACTCACGTCCATCGAGTCTGTGATGCCATCCAGCCATCTCATCCTCTGTCGGCCCCTTCTCCTCCTGCCCCCAATCCCTCCCAGCATCAGGGTCTTTTCCAATGAGTCAACTCCTCGCATGAGGTGGCCAAAGTACTGGAGCTTCAGCTTTAGCATCATTCCTTCCAAAGAAATCCCAGGGTTGATCTCCTTCAGAATGGACTGATTGGATCTCCTTGCAGTCCAAGGGACTCTCAAGAGTCTTCTCCAACACCACAGTTCAAAAGCATCAATTCTTCAGCACTCAACCTTCCTCACAGTCCAAATCTCACATCCATACATGACCACAAGTAAAACCATAACCTTGACTAGGCAGACCTTAGTTGGCAAAGTAATGTCTCTGCTTTTGAATATGCTATCTAGGTTGGTCATAACTTTTCTTCCAAGTAGTAAGTGTCTTTTAATTTCATGGCTACAATCACCATCTACAGTGATTTTGGAGCCCCCAGGAATAAAGTCTGACACTGTTTCCACTGTTTCCCCATCTATTTCCAATGAAGTGATGGGACCGGATGCCATGATCTTCATTTTCTGAATGTTAAGCTTTAAGCCAACTCTTTCACTCTCCCCTTTCACTTTCATCAAGAAGCTTTTCAGCTCCTCTTCACTTTCTGCCATAAGGGTGGTGTCATCTGCATATCTGAGGTTATTGATATTTCTCCCAGCAATCTTGATTCCAGCTTGTGCTTCTTCCAGTCAGCGTTTCTCATGATGTACTCTGCATAGAAGTTAAATAAGCAGGGTGACAATATACAGCCTTGATGCACTCCTTTTCCTATTTTGAACCAGTCTGTTGTTCCATGTCCAGTTCTAACTGTTGCTTCCTGACCTGCATACAGATTTCTCAAGAGGCAGGTCAGGTGGTCTGGTATTCCCATCTCTCTCAGAATTTTCCAGTTTATTGTGATCCACACAGTCAAAGGCTTTGGCATAGTCATCAAAGCAGAAATAGATGTTTTTCTGGAACCCTCTTGCTTTTTCCATGATCCAGCGGATGTTGGCAATTTGATCTCTGGTTCCTCTGCCTTTTCTAAAACCTGCTTGAACATCAGGAAGTTCACGGTCCACATATTGTTGAAGCCTGGCTTGGAGAATTTTGAGCATTACTTTACTAGCATGTGAGATGAGTACAATTGTTCAGTAGTTTGAGCATTCTTTGGCATTGCCTTTCTTTGGGATTGGAATGAAAACTGACCTTTTCCAGTCCTGTGGCCACTGCTGAGTTTTCCAAAGCCATAGCCTAATCCAGAGAAAGGCCTTAACTCTCTTAAATTCTATGAAGACTGAGAGAGGTGAGGAAGCTACAGAAGGAAATTTTGGAGTCATTCAAGGTTTGATTCATGAGCTTTAAGAAAAGAGAACCCTCTCAATATCATAAAAGTGTTAGGTGAAGCAACCAGTTCTGCTGCAGAAGCTGCAGCAAGTTATCCAGAAGATCTCACTAAGATCCTTAGTGAAGGTGGCTACACTAAAGAAAAGATTTTTGTGTAGGTGAAACAGCCTTCTATTGGAAGATGTCATCTAGGACAATCTAGTTGAAGAGGAGAAGTCAAAACCTGGCTTCACTGTTACAAAGGAGAAACTAATTGTTAGGTATAATGAAGCCGGTGACTTTAAGTTGAAGCCATTGTTGATTTACTATTCTGAAAATCCTAGGACCCTAAAGAGTTATACTAAATTTCCTCTGCCTGTGCTCTCTAAATGGAGCAACAATGTCTTAATAAGAGCACATTTGTTTTAAATGTGGTTCACTGAACATTTTAAGCCAATTGTTGAGACCTAACTCTCCAAAAAGTTGAACTGTGAAGAAGGCTGAGCGCCGAGAATTGATGCTTTTGAACTGTGGTGTTGGAGAAGACTGTTGAGAGTCCCTTGGACTCCAAGGAGATCCAACCAGTCCATTCTGAAGGAGATCAGCCCTGGGATTTCTTTGGAAAGAATGATGCTAAAGCTGAAACTCCAGTACTTCGGCCACGTCATGCAAAGAGTTGACTCGTTGGAAAAGACTCTGATGCTGGGAGGGATTGAGCGCAGGAGGAGAAGGGGATGATAGAGGATGAGATGCCTGGATGGCATCACTGACTCGATGGACGTGAATCTGAGTGAACTCCGGGAGTTGGTGATGGACAGGGAGGCGTGGCGTGCTGCAATTCATGGGGTCGCAAAGAGTCGGACATGACTAGTGACTGAACTGAACTGAACTGAACTCTGAAAAAAGTAAGAAGCCTGTCAAATATCACTGCTCATTGACAAGGCACTTTGTCACCAAGAGCTCTGATGGGATTAATGTTGCTTTCATGCTTGCTAACAGAACATCCATTCTGCAGCTCATGGATCAAGGACATTTTGACTTTCAGTTCTAATTATCTA
The DNA here is from genome assembly GCF_032405125.1 of Capricornis sumatraensis. Lineage (NCBI taxonomy): Eukaryota > Metazoa > Chordata > Mammalia > Artiodactyla > Bovidae > Capricornis > Capricornis sumatraensis. Next base: position 54,794,398 of record NC_091076.1, read on the forward strand.
AGAAAAACATTTCTGAGGGCCATCAGTTCAGTTCAGTGGAGATAACAAGAGAACTAGAATTAAAAGTAGAGCCTGAAGATACGAAGATATAATATATATAGAGACAGAGAAAATAGTATTGCACACTTAGTAAACATATTGCTTCTACATGTATAGTTTGAACATAATCTTTCTATGCATTGGGGAAAAAAAATGTGCAACTTATTTTATTGTGATGTTTGCCGTATTGAGATTGCCTGGAGTTGAACCTGTAGAATCTTCAAGGTGTGCCTGTTTTATTAATGTTGAGCTGATCTTACACATTTCACGATTTGTTTCCTTTCTGTCACAGATTACAGTTCTCTGCTGTCTTATGTGCAACTTTCTCTTCTATTATAATGTGAAGCTTTTCCATTATCTATTACCTGGGAACATAAGGCCCTCCCCCCAACCCTGACCTTTTTTTTTTTTTCCAAGGCCTTGGTTTTAAATCTATTTATTCTGGGGCATAAAGTCATTAGAAGAAATAAACTTATTATGCTTCCCTCACTAACACACACATTTTCTGTCTCCATTTTATTTTTCTCCCATGCATTACATTACTATTCCACTTACATTCAAAATGTAAAGTGGTAGCAAAGGTTTATTAAATGACTAGGTAAATAAATATTTATACCAGAAAAAGTGATTAAGGTGAGGTAAGCCATTCTGTAATTTTTCCCAGTCTTATAATTTGAAAACTATGCATAGCAATTTTCAATAATTTATGAAACTACTCTATTAAATTGTCATAGAGATTCATATGGAAATAATGGAACGTGGAAAGAATGCAGTGTAAGAGGATCACAGTAAGATGATGGCACTGACTGAATAATCCTAGGAATTTCACCTCTACGAAGACCTAATTTCCTCATTTAGAAAATGAAAAAAAAAAGTGTCCATTCTCACAGATTATGAATTCTTCAATGTAAAGTATCAAGTAATCCATAGATTGATATGTATAATAACAGGATAATAAAATTTCACATAATGCATACTTAGCTACTGGGTGCCTAGTGTGCTATAAAAGAGATAAATCCAATTTCTCATTTTCCTTTTACTAAAGGCTAATTTAAAAATTTCTTAAATTTAGCTTTAAAAATCAAGGGCAGAATATCAGCAGCATTGTGAGGGCATAATAATAAAAGTAAAACAATGGACTGTATTAAATTTAAGTATCTCCAAGATACTCTATGACTTATAGAGTCACCTTGTTATTGTTGTTCAGTCACTCAGTCCAACTCTTTGCAACCCCATGGACTGCAGCATGCCAGGCTTCCTGTCCATCACCAACTCCCAGGGTTTGCTCAAACTCATGTCCATTGAGTCAATGATGCCATCCAACCATCTCATCCTCTGTTGTCCCCTTCTCCTCCTGCCTTCAATCTTTCCCAGTATCAGGGTCTTTTTCAATGAGTTGGCTCTTCGAATCAGGTGGCCAAAGTATTGGAGCTTCAGCTTCAGTATCAGTCCTTCCAGTGAATTTTTAGGACTGATTTCCATTAGGATTGACTGGTTTGATATCCATGTTGTCCAAGGGACTCTCAAGAGTCTCTCCAGCACCACAGTTCAAAAGCATCAATTCTTCAGCATTCAGCCTTCTTTATGGTTCAACTCTCACATCTGTACATGACTACTGGAAAAACCATAGCTTTGACTATATGGACTTTTGTCAGCAAAGTGACACCTCTGTTTTTATTATTCTATTTAGGATTGTCACAACTTTTCTTCCAAAGAGTATGTGTCCTTTAATTTCATGGCTGCAGTCACCATCCAGAGTGATTTTGGAGCCCAAGAAAATAAAGTCTGTCACTGTTTCCATTGTTTCCCCATCTATTTGCCATGAAGTAGTGGCCATGTATCATGCTCTCCTCTTTCACCTTCATCAAGAGGCCCTTTATTTCCTCTTCATTTCCTGCCATTAGGGAAATATCATCTGCATATCTGAAGTTGTTGATATTTCTCTTGGAAATCTTGACTCTAGCTTGTGATTCATCCAGCCCAGCATTTCTCATGATATACTCTGTGTATAAGTTAAATAAGCAGGGTGACAATATACAGCCTTGATGTACTCCTTTCCCAATTTTGAATCAGTTTGTTGTTCCAAGTCTGGTTCCAACTGTTGCTTCTTGACCTGCATTCGGGTTTCTCATGAGACAGGTAAGGTGGTCTGATATTCCCATCTATTATCATCTAGTAATTAGTCGTATTGTTTTCAGAAGTTATAAAACAACAGAGTCAAGAAATTCATTATCTTTTATACAAAAATTTCCAGAATACTCCAAACAGGGATTATAATAAATCTCTAATATAGGGAGACTGAATTTGAGCATACACAGTCCAACACAAATTAGGTCACAAAAAAGAGAATAGCTGCAGAAAACCTGAAGTTTATTGTTAAACTAGAGAAAACCACTTATTGAAACCAAAAGTACGGCTGTCAGCCTTCAGGGTAAGTTTCTGATTTTAATTGGAGAATTACTTTAAAATTATTTTTGTTTCTCCAAAGACCATATACTAAGAAACAAAATGAAACAAACCTTTCTCTATTACAGAAGATGGGAGAGAACCTTTCTAAGGCTGAGTTTTAAAAACAGTTCTAATGGATGTAATTATGTGAATAAAACATTCAGGTAGTATGCTAGTACACACTTCATCTCCTTTCTACTTCTCCCTCTTCATAGGAAATTAATAAATAGAGCAAAAGTTCTCAAACCAAATGTATAATAATGCCACTGTCATCTTTAACATGTCTTTCTTAGCAAATAGATGTACATTTCATATTAACCCACTTAATAAGAAAATCATGCAATTGGTATTCAGGAATCAATGTCTTGTCCTGGTTGGGCCTGGCTTTGTGTGATCTTCGAGAACTGTCAAAGAAGACTGTGTTGGACAAGTTAAACAGGCAAGGAAGACTTATTTGATACTATTGCAATGAGTGTCAAGACTATTGCAATAGGGGAGAGAAATTTAATTCACATCCATTGACACATAAAGTTTTAACCACTAAGATGAGCCAGTGGGAAGAGTCAGGGAGGACAGTATGGGGGAGGCTGGTCCCTGTGATTAGGGCATCTGAGTTTATTATTGACTCTTGTCAAAGGAAGGTTCCTAGCATCTCCAGAGGCTGGAAGGTAGGGGTGCTGTCTTTTTTAATAATTTAATTTCAAATAGCTGGTCCCTGAGAGTGAAAGTGTTAATCCCTCAGTAGTGGCCAACTCTTTGCGACCTCCTGGGTCTATGATAAAGACATTTCAGGGTTGCAAAACTGGCAAGAGAAGATTTACATCTTAAAGAGTCAGAGAAAGAAATTACAAGTTTTCTAATGTAAATGCTCTAAGAAGAGAAGGGTCAGAGTCTTATGATCTGGAAGGCCTATGATCTAAAATATGGTCAACTAAGAAGACATTCAGTTCAGTTCAGTTCAGTTCAGTCACTCAGTCATGTCTGACTCTTTGCAACCCCATGAGATGCCAGGCCTCCCTGTCCATCACCGACTCGGAGTTCACTCAGACTCATGTCTCGAGTCAGTGATGCCATCCAGCCATCTCATCCTCTGTCGTCCCCTTCTCCTCCTGCCCCCAATCCCTCCCAGCATCAGAGTCTTTTCCAATGAGTCAACTCTATGCATGAGGTGGCCAAAGTACTGGAATTTCAGCTTTAGCATCCTTCCTTCCAAATCTGTTATTTCCACACATTGATCATGTTAGATCATATGTTATCTAGAAAGTTGAGGGGAAATTTGAATGTGACAAAATCTCAAAAAAAAGAAAAAAAAGGAAAGAAAAGAAAAAGCACAAGGAGATTTTAGACTTAATTAACAAGCAAAATGGTGCTTTTTTGTGTGGGAATAACATTTAACAAGACCTATGAGATGTTTCAAAAGCAGTGCTAAGGGGAAAGTTCATAGCAATACAGGTGTACCTCAAGAAACAAGAAAAAAGTAAAATAAATAACCTAATTCTACACCTAAAGCAACTAGAAAAGGAAGAAATGAAGAACCCCAGGGTTAGTAGAAGGAAAGAAATCTTAAAAATTAGGGCAGAAATAAATGCAAAAGAAATAAAAGAGACCATAGCAAAAATCAACAAAGACAAAAACTTGTTCTTTGAAAGGATAAATAAAATTGACAAACCATTAGCCAGACTCATCAAGAAACAAAGGGAGAAACATCAAATCAATAAAATTAAAAGTGAAAATGGAGAGATCACAACAGACAACACAAAAATGCAAAGGATCATAAGAGACTACTATCAGCAATTATATGCCAATAAAATGACAATGTGGAAAAAATGGACAAATTCTTAGAAAAGTACAACTTTCCAAAACTGAACCAGGAAGAAAAAGAAAATCTTAACAGACCCATCATGAGCACAGAAAGTGAAACTGTAATCAGAAATCTTCCAGTAAACAAAAGCCCAGGTCCACAGCTTCACAGCTGAAATCTACCAAACATTTAGAGAAAAGCTAACACCTATCCTACTCAAACTCTTCCAGAAAATTGGAGAGGAAGGTAAACTTCCATACTCATTCTATGAGGCCACCCTCACCCTAATACCAACACCTGACAAAGATGCCACAATAAAAGAAAACTACAGGCCAATATCACTGATGAACATAGATGCAAAAATCCTCAACAAAATTCTAGCAATCAGAATCCAACAACACATTAAAAAGATCATACACCATGACCAAGTGGGCTTTACCCCAGGGATGCAAGGATTCTTAAATATCCACAAATCAATCAATGTAATACACCACATTAACAAATTGAAAAATAAAAGCCATATAATTATCTCAATAGATGCAGAGAAACCCTTTGACAAAATTCAACATCCATTTATGATAAAAACTCTCCAGAAAGCAGGAATAGAAGAAAAATACCTCAACATAATAAAAGCTATATATGACAAACCCACAGCAAACATTATCCTCAATGCTGAAAAATTGAAAGCATTTCCCCTAAAGTCAGGAATAAGACAAGGGTGCCCACTTTCATCATTACTATTCAACATAGTTCTGGAAGTTTTGGCCACAGCAATCAGAGCAGAAAAAGAAATAAAAGGAATCCAAACTGGAAAAGAAGTAAAACTCTCACTGTGTGCAGATGACATGATCCTCTACATAGAAAACCCTAAAGACTCCACCAGAAAATTACTAGAGCCAAGCAATGAATATAGTAAAGTTGCAGGATATAAAATCAACACACAGAAATTCCTTGCATTCCTATACACTAATAATGAGAAAATAGAAAGAGAAATTAAGGAAACAATTCCATTCACCATTGCAACGAAAAGAATAAAATACTTAGGAATATATCTACCTAAAGAAACTAAAGACCTATATATAGAAAACTATAAAACACTGGTGAAAGAAATCAAAGAGGACACTAATAGATGGAGAAATATACCATGTTCATGGATCGGAAGAATCAATATAGTGAAAACGAGTTTACTACCCAAAGCAATCTATAGATTCAATGCAATTTCTATCAACCTACCAATGGTATTTTTCGAGCTAGAATAAGTAATTTCACAATTTGTATGGAAATACAAAAAACCTCAAATAGCCAAAGCAATCTTGAGAAAGAAGAATGGAACTGGAGGAATCAACCTGCCTGACTTCAGGTTCTACTACAAAGCCACAGTCATCAAGACAGTATGGTACTAGCACAAAGACAGAAATATAGATCAATGGAACAAAATAGAAAGCCCAGAGATAAATCCACATGCCTATGGACACCTTATCTTTGACAAAGGGGCAAGAATATGCAATGGATTAAAGACAATCTCTTTAACAAGTGGTGCTGGGAAAATTAGTCAACCACTTGTAAAAGAATGAAACTAGAACACTTTCTAACACCATACACAAAAATAAACTCAAAATGGATTAAAGATCTAAACGTAAGATCAGAAACTACAAAACTCCTAGACGAGAACATAGGCAAAACACTCTCCAACATTAATCACAGCAGGATCCTCTCTGACCTACCTCCCAGAATATTGGAAATAAAAGCAAAAATAAACAAACGGGACCTAATTAAACTTAAAAACTTCTGCACAACAAAGGAAACCATAAGCAAGGTGAAAGGACAGCCTTCAGAATGGGAGAAAATAATAGCAAATGAAGCAACTGACAAACAACCAATCTCAAAAACATACAAGCAACTCCTACAGCTCAATTCCAGAAAAATAAGTGACCCAATCAAAAAATGGGCCAAAGAACTAAATAGACATTTCTCCAAAGAAGACATACGGATGGCTAACAAACACATGAAAAGATGCTAAACATCACTTATTATCAGAGAAATGCAAATCGAAACCACAATGAGGCACCATTTCACACCAGTCAGAATGGCTGTGATCCAAAAGTCTACAAGCAATAAATGCTGGAGAGGGTGTGGAGTAAAAGGAACCCTCTTACACTGTTGGTGGGAATGCAAACTAGTACAGCCACTATGGAGAACAGTGTGGAGATTCCTTAAAAAACTGGAAATAGAACTGCCTTATGACCCAGCAATCCCACTGCTGGGCATACACACCAAGGAAACCAGAATAGAAAGAGACATGTATACTCCAATATTCATTGCAGCACTGTTTATAATAGCCAGGACACGGAAGCAACCTAGTTGTCCATCAGCAGATGAATGGATAGGAAAGGTGTGGTATATATACACAATGGAGTATTACTCAGCCATTAAAAAGAATACATTTGAATCAGTTCTAATGAGGTGGATGAAACTGGAGCCTATTATACAGAGTGAAGTAAGCCAGAAAGAAAAAACCAATACAGTATACTAAGGCATATATATGGAATTTAGAAAGATGGTAATGATAACCCTGTATGCGAGACAGTAAAAGAGACACAGATGTATAGAACAGTCTTTTGGACTCTGTGGGAGAGGGAGAGCGTGGGATGATTTGGGAGAATGGCATTGAAACATGTATAATATCATATATGAAACGAGTTGCCAGCCCAGGTTCAATGCATGATTCTGGATGCTTGGGGCTGGTGCACTGGGACGACCCAGAGGGATGGTATGGGGAGGGAGGAAGGAGGAACATGTGTATACCTGTGGTGGATACATGTTGATGTATGGCAAAACCAATACAATATTGTAAAGTAATTAACCTCCAATTAACTCATTGGAAAAGATTTTGATGCTGGGAGGGATTGGGGGCAGGAGGAGAAGGGGACAACAGAGGATGAGATGCCTGGATGGCATCACTGACTCGATGGACAGGAATCTGAGTGAACTCCGGGAGTTGGTGATGGACAGGGAGGCCTGGCGTCCTGCGATTCATGGGGTTGCAGAGTCGGACATGACTGAGCAACTGAACTGAACTGAACTGAACTGAAAATAAATAAATTTATTAACAAAAAAAAAAGGGTTTGTCCATCTTCAACTAATGAAGTATTTACTCTACTAATCCATAATGCTTGTGAGAAAGTTACAGATGCTAAAGGATCACCACACTTAAATGAAACAAAAAATTATTTTTTAGCTTTTCCTTAAGCCAATATTTATCAAATTGAATAGCAAACCCTGCAGAATTTGTGTTCCAAGGACCAGAATTAAGGGTAGATAACCTTTGAGTTGCCTTTCAGTTCTAAAATTATAATATGATATTTATTTAATAATATAGTAATTCTCTTTGAATATGGGAATTTTGGGGGGTTTGTGCAATCCTCAGTGTAATGATGACTTTGCTATATTTTCCAAAACTTACTCCTTAACACTTGTTATTCTAAATTTCTGTGTGCCTTCTTTTTTTAACTTAAATACATTTGTCAAAGGCTGTTTTTACTCTTACATAAATGCTCAGGACTCTAAATACAGATTGAATGTAGACTCATCACAGATTTTTAAAATTCTCTAACAGGCCATTAGTATTCAAGGTTTTCTGAAAATGATACCTATGGGTTTAATCAGTACTTATATCCTAAAACATGGAAAGATTCCAAAGAAGTTCATGGGAAAAAAGATTTTTGTTTAAAAAAAAAATCCTAAAGATCTTTATTAAGCAATAGATTTTTAATGTTTAATCCTTTGATGATTTTTTGAGAAATTTACAAAAGAAAAATTGAAAGGAAGGGGGGAAGAAGTGAGAAAAATAAAAGAAATCTCCATGTGTGCATTATCTCTTGAGTCCTTATTTTACAAAGTTATGTAAACAAAATTCATATGCTCCTGTTAATCTTATGCTTTAAAGAATCTTAAGCGTTTAGGCCTGTTAAATCCTCAGGCAGCAATGCTGCTTGGAACTTATTAAACATTGCAAGCAGAGGTATTATATGCTGGGAGAACTTCCTTGCCTAGTAAAAAATAGGAGAAGGGCCAAATGGCTGATGTTATTTGGTAAATTTCTCTCATTTCAGAAACAGACATACCTGAGATAGCTCCTTTGAGCTACTTAATTCCATTTTGGCCCATTGGTAAAACAGACTAACTTCTTAAGAAGTAAACTGATAATGGATTTTCTTATAAATAACACAGCTACATTATCCTACCACAGAACAGAAGATATTAATGCAGTTTTCTTCAAATAAAGTCACAAATTAAGGTTGCCAGCATAAATAAAATAAATTTTATGCAATTATCAACTCAGAAAATTAGATTGAACTATTTTTATACTCTCCTAATTATTTAAGTATAATAACAGTGCTATTGAACATATCCATTTTTATGTTATTATATGCATTTAAGTTGATCTATCTAGAACTAATGGTAAACAAAATAACTAAATAATTTTCTACTACTGCTTACCCCTGGACAGTCAGTGAGGGACCAAAGGAACACCAAAATAAATTTTTCCACTAAAAATTATTCAAATTTTAACCCTAAGCATGTGTTTTATGCTATAATTATAGCTGTTAGTATAATTTAATTCTTAATGTTGAAAAGTAAATTTTGAGTTACAGATATACATTTTATAAGTACTAAACATATTTTAATTTTATAGTGGCTATAGATGCCTTGGAATAGTAGTATATTTTGGATGAAACAAACATGTAAACAATATTATACTTAATAAATATGTTCATTTTCTTTGAGGCTCATATATTTGATCATTTTATATCTTCAGTTCTATCAGGTATACAAATCAACAAGCACTGTTGGGAAAAATGTAGATAATAATATAGCATGCTTAAAATTAGAGAATTGACCTTATCTTTTGACAACTGGAATGTGTTTTCTGAAACAGTCAAGAAAGATGAAAGTTATTTTCTGTAAATTTTTTGTTTATAATCCATTATTCATTCTAAATCTCATTTTATTAAATCTATTAGGCTCATCTAAGGAAAAAGCTGATTAATAATGTTATGCTACATAAGATAGGATATGCATATTCATGAGCCCTCATGAATTATTTGTGATATTGAAACGAGCAAACCTTTATTTTATAGAAAAAAAATTAAAAGCACTTGACTCACAAGATAATAAATCAAACTGAAAATTTAGTCCCCTACTCATACACAATTTGAAACACTGCAGAAAGAAGTAACACATTACACTACATTTGACTTCCTAGAGTAAAAGTAATGTTTTAAATATTAAAGCTGCTGTCCAAGATCATAAAGCATCCTGGTGTGTGAATGTACAGTACATTTTAAAAAGCCAAGCTGATGGGTGATTTAAGGCACTTTTGGACAGCATATTATCTTCTGACATACCTGCTTTCTGAAAACCTGGAGGTTTTATATTCTTATGAAAGTGCCAGTGTAACACAGAACCAAGAAGATTCCTCAGGTTTGAAGGATTTAAATTTACCCTAGCTGCACAGTAGAAATTAACACATGATATAGAACATAATATATTTCTATTACATGTTCTCTGCTAGCTTAATAATCAAGTAATATATAAAGTTGTCAAAGACAGTGAATTTAAAAAGAAAAAGAATATATAATTAAAGTGAGTGACCCAAAGAAAAGATCTACCATGCTATATTCTATGTGGAAAAAGCTCAAAGCTGTGCCCTAAGGTTAATAATTCATATGAAGCAGTTTAGCAAGTGGTATCCAAATGACTTACCAACATGAAAATGTATTTTTCTTTCTTTTCTTTGCTCTCAAGTACATATAGACCTGAATTTTTTTGTCTGGAAAAGGTAGCTTTCATGGAAATGTATACTACTTTGGGGAAAACTCTGTTGTGTCCTATTGTCAATTACACTGTAGTGGTACTATTCTATAGTATTAACTGTCACTGTTTGATACTTAGTTTGAAATATTCTCAGGTCTTCTTTCCATATGCTTGTATTCAGATCTCCATATCAATTTTAAGACACTTCTAAGATATAAATTATTTTGCCTATTTGGTCTGCTTCCTTTCCCTTCCCTGGAAAACCCTTTCCCTCTTAAACCTCCCACCATTTTAAAAGCAAAACAAAATAAAACTGCCTTTTTTAGAACTCTTCATGTAATGAAAGATTATTTGTTTTTACTCTCTTCATTAGGTAGGGCTCCACTAAATATCTGTATTTTATATGAGCTGAAATAGCGTAAGGATATCTTACTTAAGATTTTTTTTAATTTCATAAAAATGAAGCAATATATGAAAATCAAATGAAATTAGCTGAATTCAAAGGTACTTTTGTATGTTGAGAGGGACAAAAGTCTATAATTGTATTCAGAAGTTGAGTCTTACCAGTTAGTAGGTCTTAAGCAACTTGAATCACTAGAGTCTTATAGCCTCAGTTCCAGTATTTATTAAGTAATATACTGAAGCTTAGATGAGATCATGTATACAGAGTAACTTATCCTGTAGAGCACTAGTAAATGTAAGGAGGCATTACTGTGAGACAGAATGCATAACTGATAAGTGACAGTTGAGATATTCAAATCATCTTATCTGAACACTAGATGCTGCAGATGCTAACACTGCCTATTCCTAGAAATCCTCAGTTAGATAATGGAAGAATATTAGATTCACAACATGAAAACTCTGTGTGAAGCAACATGGCATTTAAGAAAATCCTTTAAGTTTACCTAACTCTGGAATACTTTTTGCCACTAAATATCTCTAACCACACAAGATTATGTCAATCGTGTTCTTTATCATTTTGATCACAACCTAATGCATGGCTCTAAATCAATCACAAGAAAAGTTATAGCCTTACCTTTGATTTTGATCTCTGTTAAATTACTCAATGATCAAGATTCTTAATTTTGAGATGGACACAATATGACAGAGCAGAAAGATGTGAGCTTACCTCTTCTTATAGAAACATCAAACTCAGAAATAACTGCTGAACAGCTATTAACAAAAAGGGTAGAATCTACCAAAAATAACACCATGCATTCAAAGATAAAGGAGAAGCCACAATAAGTTGGTAGGAGGGGCACAATCGTGGTAAAACTAAATCCCATCTGTGCCAGTGGGTGACCCACAAACTGAAAATTATTACACCACAATAATTCTCCCAAAGCAATGAAAGTTCTGAGCCCCACATAAGACTCCCCAGTCTGGACCAGCAGCAGTAGGAGGAGGAGCCCACCAAGAGTCTGGCTGTGAAGGCTAACAACGTTTGAACAGATTTGAACACAGTAATTCTACAGGACTAGTGGAAAAAGAAACTCCATCTTGGAAGGTACATACTAGGTCTCAAGAACACCAGGACCCAGGGGAAAAAATGTGGTGCCCACATAAGATACTGGGCTAGAACTAGTATTGGAGTGTTTTTGGTGTGTTGTGTGTGTGTGTGTGGGGGGGGGGTGAGGGGTGGGTAGGGGGGGGGAGGAAGTGTTAGCTGTGGCTCACTACAGAGACAAAGACAATGGGGGTGGCAGTTCTGGGGAGTGCTCAGGTGTCAGTCCTCAAGGAGGCCCCAAATTTCTTACCAATACCTGGTCCCACCTAATGGATTGTAGGCTCCCCAGCTTTAACACCTCAGGCCAAATAACCAACAGAGCAGGATTACAGTCACACTTATCAGCAGACAGGCTGTCTTCCTAAGTCCAGAAAGCTCTAAGCATGCACCATGGTTTGTTCCTGCCCAACAGAGGAACAAGACTTAGCTCCACCCACAAGTGAGCAGGAACCAGTCTGAACCAGGAGGAAACCTGAACAAGCCTCTCAGACAACCTAATCCACCAGGGGGCAGACAGCAGAAATAAGAACTACGATCCTGTAGCCAGCAGAATGGAAAGTATAACCACAGAAAGTTGGAAAAAATGAGATGGTAGAGGACTATGCCCAGATGAAGGGACAAGATAAAACCCCAGAAGAAAAACTAAGTGAAGTAGAGATAGGGAATCTATCTGAAAAAGATTTCAGAGTAAGGATAGTAAAGATGATTCAAGATTTCAGAAGGAATGGAGACATACATCAAATAGATACAAGAAATACTTAACAAAGAACAAGAGGAACTGAAGAATAGAGATGCAGTAACTGAAATGAAAAAAAAATGTACTAGAGTGAATCAATAACAGAATAACTGAGGCAGAAGAATGGACGAGTGATCTAGAAGACAGAATGATAGAAATCACTACCATGAAATAGGATAAAGAAAAAAGAGTGAAAAGAAATGAAGGCAATCTAAGAGACTTCTGGGACAATACTAAACACATGAACATCCACATCATGTGAGTCTCAGAAGAAGAGAGACAGAGAAAATATTTGAAGAGATAATAGCTGAAAACTCCCATAACATGAGAAAGGAAACAGTCATCCAAGTTCAGGAAATACAGGGAATCCTAGGCAGGATAAAGTCAAGGAGGAATATGCTAAGACAGATAGTAATCAAATTGACCAAAAAAAAAAAAAAAATAGACACAAAGAAAAAGCATTAAAAGCAACAAATAACATAAAAGGGAGCTCCCATAAAGTTATCATCTGATTTCACATCAGAAACTCTGTAGGCACCATATGTTTAAAGTGATGAAAGAGAAGAAACTATAACCAAGAATACTCTAACCAAGAAGGTTTTCATTCAGATTCAATGAAGGAAATAAAAGCTTTACAGATATGCAGAAGAGAATTCAGCACCACTAGACCAGCTTTGCAAAAAAAAAAAAAAAAAATGCTAAAGGATCTTTTCTAGATGGAAAAGAAAAAACCACAACTAGAAACAGGAAATGGCAACCCACTCCAGTACTCTTGCCTGGAAAATCCCATGGACTGAGAAGCCTGGTAGGCTACATAGAGTCCATGAGGTTGCAAAGAGTTGGATATGACTGAGAGACTTCACTAACTCACTAGAAACAACAAAATTATTAATGGAAAAGCTCTCTGGTAAAGGCAAACATGCAATAAAGTCAGGAAATCATCCACACACAAATAAGACATCAAAACCAGCAATTGTTAAGAGAGCACAAATGCAGAATATTGGCAATTAATTTGAAGTTAAAAGACCAGCAATTTAAATAATATTGTTTATGTATAGACTACTATAGAAAAATCTCAAGGGATTGTAGACCTAGAATCTACAAAAGATACACACACAAAAAAAAGGAAAAAGAATTCAAGCACAACACTAAGGATAGTCATCAAATCACAAGAGAAGAGAACAAAAGAAGAAGGGAAGAAAAGGACCTACAAAAACAAATCAAAATCAGTTAATAAAATGGCTTTAAGAACATACATACTGATAATCATCTTAACGATAAAGGGATAACATACTCAAACCAAAAGAAATACACTGGCTGAATGGCTACAAGAACAAGACCCATAAAAATGCTATTTGCAAGAGACCTATTTCAGGTGTAGGACACATACAGCCTGAAAGTGAGGGGATGGAAAAAAGTATTCCATGGAAATGGAAATCAAAAGAAAGCTGAAGTAGTAATACTCACATCAGACACAATAGACTTTAAAATATATCATATTGCAAGACACAAGGAGGGACATCACATAATGATAAAATCAATCCAAGAAGAAGACACAAAAACTGGTTAACATATGTGCACCCAACATTGGAACATCTCAACATATAAGGCAAATACGAAAAGGAAAAATTCACAATAACACAATAATGGCAGGGAAATTTAATGATCCACTTTCATCAATGGACAGATCATCCAGGTAAGACACCAGTAAGGAAACACAGGCCACAAACCAAGCCTCAGTACATTTAAGAAAGCTGAAATCATATCAAGCATTTTTTCCCAAGCATTTGTTGTTCAGTTGCCAAGTTGTGTCTGACTCTTTGTGACCCCATGGTCAGCACACCACCCTTCCCTGTCCAAGGATGGTACTGCTACAGCTAAGTCACGTCAGTCGTGCCCGACCCTGTGTGACCCCATAGACGGCTGCCTACCAGGCTCCCCCATCCCTGGGATTCTCCAGACAAGAATACTGGAGTGGGTTGTCATTTCCTTCTCCAGCACATTAAAGTGAAAAGTCAAAGTGAAGTCCCTCAGTCATGTCCAACTCTTAGTGACCCCATGGACTGCAGCCTACCAGGCTCCTCTGTCCATGGGATTTTCCAGGCAAGAGTACTGGAGTGGGGTGCCATTGCCTTCTTCATAACACTCCAAAATTAGAAAGTAACTGCAAGAAAAAACTGTAAAAAATATCACAAACACGTGAAGGATCAATATGCTGCTGCTGCTGCTGCTGCTAAGTCACTTCAGTCGTGTCCGACTCTGTGTGACCCCATAGACGGCAGCCCACCAGGCTCCTCTGTCCCTGGGATTCTCCAGGCAAGGATACTGGAGTGTTGCCATTTCCTTCTCCAATGCATGCATGCATGCTAAGTCGCTTCAGTTGTGTCTGACTCTGTGCTATCCTATGGACAGCAGCCCATCAGGCTCCTCCATCCACAGGATTCTCCAGGCAAGTATACGGGAGTGGGGTGCCATTTCCTTCTCTCAATATGCTACTAAGCAACTAATGAATCACAGAAGAAATCAAGAGGATATCAAAATAATTCCTAGAGACAAATGATGAAAGCACAACAATCTAAAAACTATGGAATACAGCAAAAGCAGTTCTAAGCGAGGAATTTATAGCAATATAACCTTACCTCAGGATACAAGAAAAATCAACAACCTAAATATACATAACCTAAAAATAAACAACTTAACCTTATGCAGAAGCAACTAGTGAAAGAACAACCAAAACACAAAGTTAGTAGAAAGAAAGAAATCATAAAGATCAGAGCAGAAATAAGTGAAATAGATGAAGCAAACAATGGCAAAAATCAATGAAACTAAAAGCTCATTGTTTGAGAAGATAAACAAATTGATATAACTTTAACCAGACTCACTTTTGCTTCATCACCTATGTTGTGCTTTTATTGTCATTTTTTCTAGGTATTTTTTTTTAATTTCCTATTTGATTTCTTCAGTGATCACTAGGTTATTCAGAAGTGCATTTTTCACTTCCATGTGTTTGTAGATTTTTCTCCAGTTTCTTTTTCCTGTAGTTAATGTCTAATCTCATTGCATTGTTGTCAGAAAATAAATTTGACACAATTTCAATTTTCTTAATTTATGGAGGCTTGATTTGTGACCCAAGATGTGATCTATCCTGGAGAATGTTCTGTGTTCACTTAAAAAAAAAAAAAAAAAGTGTATTCTGGTGCTTTTGGATGGACTGTCTTATAGATATCCATCTGGTCTATTGCATCAATTAAGGTTTGCATTTCCTTATTAATTTTATGCGTGGATGACCTGTCCACTGGTGTAACTGGGGTGTTGAAGTCCCCCACTATTATTGTGTTACTATCAATTTCCCCTTTTACGTATGTTCATATTTGCCTTAGGTATTGAGGTACTCCTATGTTGGATGCATAAATATTTTGATTTTTCTGTCTTCTTCTTGGATTGATCTCTTGATCACTATGTAATGTCTTTCCTTATCTCCTTTAATAGTCTTTATTTTGAAGTCTATTTTGTCTCATGAAAACTGCTACTCGGACTTTCTTTAGACTTTCATTTGCATGGAATATCTTTTTCCATTCTCTCACTTTTCGTATGTATGTGTTCCAAGGTGTAAAGTGGATCTCTTGTAGACAGCATGCACATGGGTCTTATTTTTGTACCCTTTCAACCAAACTGTGTGTTTTGGTTGGACCATTTGATCAATTAACATCTAAAGTAATCATTGATATCTATGTTCCCAGTGGAATTTTTTTGATTGTTTTGTGTTTGTTTTTGTAGATCTTTTCCTCTTTTTATGTTTCCTGACTAGAGAAGTCCTATTAGCATTTGTTGTAAAGTCGGTTTGGTGTTGCTGAATTCTCTTAACTTTTGCTTGTCTGTAAGACTTCGATTTCTCCATCAATTTTGAATGAGATCCTTGCTGGGTAAAGTAATTTTGGTTTAGGTTTTTTTTTCCTTTCATTACTTTAAATATATCCTACCTCTCCCTTCTGGTCTACAGTGTTTCTGCTGAAAGAGCAAGAAATAAAAAGGGGGGAGAGAGACCAAATCAATAAAATTAGAAATTTAAAAGGAGAAGTTACAATCGACTTATGAAACTACAACAAGCAACTATATACCAATATAATGGACAACCTAGAAGAAAGGGGCAAATTCTTAGAAAGGTCTAATCTCCCTAGACTGAACCAGGAAGAAATAGAAAGTATGAGCAAATAATTATAAGTAATAAAATTTAAACCATGATTTTAAAACTCCCAACAAACAAAAGTTCAGGACCAGATGGCTATACAGGTGAATCCTGGCAAACATTTAAAGAGGACTTAACATCTATCCCTCTGAATCTCTTCCAAAACAATTCAGAGTAAGGAACACTCTCAAGTTTATTCTATTAGGTTATGATCATCCCTGATATCTAATTTAGAAAAGATACTACAAAGAAAAATTACAAGCCAATATCACTGATGAACATAGAAAAATCTCCTCAACAAAATACTAGCACACAGAATTATAACGTATTAAAAGGATCATATGCTATAATCAAGTGGGATTTATCCCAAGGGTGCAAGGACTTTTAAATATCATCAAATCAATCAGTGTAATACATCACATCAGCAAATTAAAGAATAAAAACCATATGATCATTTCAGTTCATGCAAAAAAGAAAAAAAGACTTCTGATAAAATTCAATACCCCTTTATAATAAAACTCTCCAGAAAGTGGACATATGGGAAATATATCTCAGCATAATAAAGACCATATATGACAAACTTAAAGCTAGCATCATACTCAATGAAGAAAAGCTGAAAGCATTTCCTCTAAGATCAGGAAAAAGAAAAAGGATGTCCATCCTTGCCAATTTTATTCAACATGGTATTGGAAGTCCTAGCCACAGAAATCAGAAAAGAAAAAGAAATAAGAGATATACAAATTGAAGAAGAAGAAGTAAAACTGTCACTGTTTGCAGATGACATCATACTATACATGGAAAATCCTAAAGATGCTATCAGAAAACTAGTAGAGATCATCAATGAATTTGTTAAGGTGGCACAGTACAAATTTAAGACACAGAAATCTGTTACAGTTCTGTACACAAATAGCTAAGCATAAGAAAGAGAAATTAAACAACAATCCCATCTACCATTACATCACAAAGGATAAAATACTTAGAAATAAACCTACCTAAGGAGGCAAAAGACATGTACACTGAAAATTATAAGACACTGATGAAAGATCAAAAATGATACAAACAGATGGAAAAATATGCCATGATATTGGATTTGAAGAATAAGTATTGCCAAAATGATTAAACTGCCCAAGACAATCTACAGATTCAATACATTCCCTATCAAATTACAATGGCATTTTTCATGGAATTAGAACAACAAAAAAAAAAGTTTAAAACTTTTATGGAGATACAAAAGATTTTGAATAGTAAAAAAAAAAAAAAAATTAAGAAAGAAAAATGGGACTGGAGGAGCCCTGACTTCAGACTATGCTTGTCTCTGTTGTTATTCAGTTGCAAAGTCATTTCCAGCTCTTTGCAATCCCAAAGACTGCAGCACACCTGGCTCCTCTATCCTCCACTATTTCTTGGTGTTTGCTCAAATACATGTCCATTGAGTCTGTGATGTTATGTAATCATCTCATCCTCTGTCATCTCCTTGTCCTCCTGCCTTCAATCTTTCCTAGCATCAGGGTCTTTTCAAATGAATCAGCCCTTTGCATCAGGTGGCCAAAGTATTGGAGTTTCAGCTTCAGTATCGGTCCTTCCAATGAACACTCAGGACTGATCTCCTTTACGATGGACTGGTTGGATCTCTTTGCAGTCCAAGGGACTGTCAGGAGTCTTCTCCAACACCACAGTTCAAAAGCATCAGTTCTTCGGTGCTCAGCTTTCCTCACAGTCCAACTTTCACATCCATGCATGACTAATGGAAAAACCATAGCCTTGACTAGACAGACCTTCGTTGGCAAAGTAATGTCTCTATGGTACTGGCACAAAAATAGAAATGTAGATTAATGAAATAGGATAGAAAGCCCAAGGATAAATCCATGCACCTATGGTCAATTAATTTATGCCAAAGAGATGAGAATATATATAATGGAGAATAGACAGTGTCTTCAATAAATGGTGCTGAGAAAACTGGACAGTAACATGTAAAAAATAAGATACAATTGCAACATTCTTTAACACCATACACAAAAATAAACTCAAAATGGATTAAAAACCTAAATGTAAGACTGGATACTATAAACCTCTTAGAGAAAACCTAGGCAGAACACTTCTTGTCAGAAATCATAGCAAAATATTTTTCAATCCATCTCCCAGAGCAAGAAAATAAATACAAAAATAAACAGGTGGAAACTAATTAAACTGAAAAATTTTTGCAGTTTTAATGCACCATCAAGGGATTAATCTCCAAAATTTACAAACACCTCATGTCACTCAGTACAAAAAAAAAAAAAAAAAAATCAGAAAATGGGCTGAATACCTAAATAGGTATTTTTCCAAAGACAACATACATATAGGAAAGAGGCACATGAAAAGATGCTCAACTTCATTAATTATTAGAGAAAGGCAAATCAAAACTACAAAGAGATATCACCGTATACCAGTCAGAATGGCTAACAAAATAGTCTACATACAATAAATGCTGGAGAGTGGGTAGTGAAAAGGGAAACCTCCTACAACCACTATGGAGAACAGTATGGAGTTTCCCGAAAAACTAAAGCTGGAGCTACCCTATGATCCAGCAAATAGAAGGGGAGAAGGTGGAAGCAGTGACAGATTTCCTCTTCTTGTGCTCTAAAATCACTGTGGATGGTGGCTGCAGCAGCGCTCAGACTCTGCATTACTAAAAAGCTCCTGAGTGATGAAGAGCTGCTATTCTGGGACCACAGTTCAAAGGCCATAGTTCTCAAGTCTGCGTGTGTGTTAGAATCACCCATAGCACTTTAAAGTATTCTTATTTTCTGGGCTTCATTTCTGAGATATACTGACTTAATTAGTCCATGTCTGGCAATTGCATTTTTCTCCCCCCCAGAGCTCCCTGGGTGATTTTAATATGCAATAATTTTTGAGAACTATCACTGTATGGCAAGTTGTTCATATCACTGAAACTGGTAAGTAAATTCATGTTGGTCTCATGCTCTATTTGTTTTTTTTTATTTTAATAATTTTTTTATGGTTTATTTCCAGAACTGATATTATTTTAACCTGTTATCCTTTGTATTTTTCTCTGTTCTTCACCACATTTCCTTTCATTCAAGAAGACAGAATGCTGTGGGTTCATTATCTCAGGGGAGAGGTGTGCAGAGAAGAAAGCAGAAATAGCTTGCAAGTCATTAGGATTCTAATTTCCCCACGCCTGACCTTGTAGAAGAATGTGAGAATGCTCAGGAGGAGGTAATAAGAAGGCTATTCAGGCAATAGGGTGAGTGGTTAAACAGAATGAGAATCTGCAATGTTTGGACAAGAAAGAAAGAGAAGACTGTGGATCTGGGCAGCTGAGAGGACCTTCTTCCTTTCCTGGAAGCTCTGCTGGCATAGTATCTTCAGACTCAAAAGAGGCAAATCTGCTTTATGTATCTAGCTTGATCAGACCATAAGCAACATGGCAGACGTTTCATGTCCATGCTTCTGGGAGCTGAAAGATGATGGATAAAGATGACAAGATATCTCAGCCATAACTGGTCTATTAATAGCTATTTTGCATATTCCTCCCCCTATCCTCCTGGGCCAAAGTGTTAAAATGCTAAACTTCTGGCACTATTATAAGGTGAAGGAAAAAAACCCAAAAAGAACTGACATCCCCAGAGAGAACTTTCTGAAGGTCTAGCAGAATAAGGACTTTAAGTCAAAAATGAAGTTAATTAAAAAAAAAAAAAATTAAAAGTTTTGTGTTTTGCCCATCTATGATTATTACTATGTACACTACCATGTCATCCTAGCAACCAGGAAATATCTCCTCTACATTATGTATGCCTCTCTTAGTCAAATGAATATATCACTGCCACAGAAAATGATTCTGAATTGCAAAATCATTTGAAGGGAGCAGACCCAAACAAGATACTTCTGGCATTGGTCATGGAATCCTCACGCATCTGGAAGACCAAGGTCACTTTTCCACAAGTCTGTCTTGCTTCAGAAAAAAATCATTCACAGTTTGATAATCCATTAATGGGGTACAAGTTACTTCATACTGTTGAAAGAAAAAAAAATACTTTTATTCCAATTTCATCAAGTGTTCTTTCCAGGAGATAACATTTTATATTGATGCTATAATTAATGTATATCTTCTGTTATAGCTATTCAAGTATTATTTCATTCTATTTACTTCCCTGTGGCAATTCTGACCTGTTTTTTAGTACATTATTGGTAGGACACATTGTTTTAAACCACATATTCATATAAGATATGGAATTTAATCATATGTTTAGCCTTCCTTCATGTTCTATATCTAATTTTGCTAAATTTAAGATATAATCTTAATTTTCTTCCAAAATATTTGGTATGATTTTTTAAAAATCAACTGAGATTTACTGTTGTAAAAACTCATAAACTGAATAATTTGAGGAAACTCAATTATTTCAGAGCTTTTTTATCATGGTGCATTTACTGTATGTATGGGACTGTTATGTAGGCAGAGAACACAGAGAGAACTCTGGGAACACACAGGGAACTCTGCCAACAATGACTCTACAATCCAGTGATTTTCATGTTAGTTTAAGTCAGAAGGAAACTGCAGAAGGTTTTTAAGAAGGAGAGAACAGTTTCAGGAAGATATAGTCAGATTTGTGTTTAGAATTTTTTGGAGAAAAATGAGATTGGAAGTAGGGGGTCTGATGATGAGAGGTTTTCACAAGGTGACTATATCTTCTCCCCATTAAATAGTAATATTTCCTTATGCTTTCACCACATGATTATGTGTTCCTAAACAAAATATAGCTTTCTTTTCATTAATGTTTGTGAGAGTGGTCTTTGATAGTACATATGGGTCTCATTCACCCATTTTTACTTCTGTGTGGTGATCCATACGAGGTTGTTGAATGCATGCACATTTAAAAAATTCCTAAATTGTTCTCCAAAGTAACTATAACAATGTTTATCCCAACCAGCAATGGATAAAGAGCTCTTGTTATGTCATAGTCTTATCAAGAATTTATGAGTTAAGCATTTAATTCTGTCAATATTATGAGAATCAGATGTGAAGATTTTTCCTTGAGATTTTTTTTGGGGGGAAGGGAGGAGGATAGGAAAGCAGATTTTCCCTTCATATCTTTCCCCATTTTTGCCCATTTCATCTTCCTGTCCTCTGAATTCAGAGTTAAAAAGTTGTGAAGAAGAACTAAAGAGCTTCTTAATGAAGGTGAAAGAGGAGAGTGAAAAAATTGGCTTAAAGCTCAACATTCAGAAAAAGAAGATCATGGCATGCAGTCCCATCACTTCATGGCAAATAGATGGGGAAACAGTGGAAACAGTGGCTGACTTTATTTTTCTGGGCTCCAAAATCACTGCAGATGGTGACTGCAGCCATGAAATTAAAAGACGCTTACTCCTTAGAAGGGAAGTTATGACCAACCTAGACAGCATATTGAAAAGCAGAGACATTACTTTGCCAACAAAGGTCCATCTAGTCAAGGCTATAGTTTTTCCAGTGTCATGTATGGATGTGAGAGTTGGACTATGAAGAAAGCTGAGCACCGAAGAACTGATGCTTTTGAACTGTGTTGGAGAAGACTCCTGACAGTCCCTTGGACTGAAAGGAGATCAAACCAGTCCATCCAAAAGGAGATCAGTCCTGAATATTCATTAGAAGGACTGATGTTGAAACTGAAACTCCAATACTTTGGCCACCTGATTTGAAGAGCTGACTCATTTGAAAAGACCCTGATGCTGGGAAACATTGAGGGCAAGAGAAGGGGATGACAGAGGATGAGATGGTTAGATGGCATCACCGACTCAATGGACATCATGGGTTTGGGTGAACTCCGGGAGTTGGTGATGGACAGGGAGGCCTGGCGTGCTGCAGTCCATGGGGTCGCAAAGAGTCGGACACAACTGAGCGACTGAACTGAACTGATAGATATAGAAAAACTGAAATAAATGAAGAGCCCTTCTTAATAAGTTTCAGGAATTATTTTTATATTCTCTATATTTATACTTTATGATTATATGCATTACAAGCATTTTTTCTAATTGTTGACATTTTCACATGGTTTATGATAGTTTTACAAAGAAAATTTGTTTTAATTTTTCAAAACTGTCAGTGCAATAACTGATTTATTGTTTGTGAAGAAATGTTTCCTTAATCTGTCCTAATAAAGAATTTTGCTGCATTTTTCCAGAATAAAGTTTTGCTTTTTATATTTACATCTTTATGTGATATGTAGTATGAATCTTATTTTGAAATATTTTTTCCAGATGAATAAAAATCTGCCCTAGGGCCATTTTTAAGTAACCTGAATTTTCCCACTGTGTAAAACTATTGCTGCCATATATCAACTTCCATGTAGGTCTGGGACTTTGTCTGAGCTTTCTATTCTGTTCTATTTGTCTAATTATCTCATTCTGTATCATTTATAATAATTTCATAGTATAGATTTATAATAATCTTTATATTGTAATAACAATTTCCTATATATTTTCCTTTTTCAAAATTTTCATGAGACAATTTTCACAGTATCATATTGGGATTTGATCAGAATAACATTAAATTATCCATTATTATCTGGGATAATCAATGTCACTGTAATATTCAGGATTCCCATACATAAGCATAGTATGTCACAATTTGTTTAGCTCTCTCTTGTCTCTTTTAGCAACATTTTATAATTTTACCCACATATAAATCATTTGAGAGGTCTATTCTTAGATTTTTTTTTTAAGCTTTTATTATTACTATGAATGAGAATCTTTTAAACGGTTACACTTCACTGGAATAACGCTCTTATTAGTTTATATATGTAGATCAAGTATCTGAAGATCATGATATTATTTTAAATAATTTTCCTGCAAATTCTATTTTTAATAATTTTCCTACAAATTCTCTTGAATTTTTATGTATAAAACTTATTTGAAAATAAGGAGAGTTGTATAGCTTTCCATTATTTCAGTTTTCTTTTATATCTTTCTTGTCTTTTTATTATCTGAAACCTTTAATATAATATTAATATTAGAAGTAATGGCAGATATATTAGTCTTATTACTTAAAGTCCTTCAAAGTTTTACCATTTAGTTTATAGTTTTTATCCTTTTTCCTGCACAGAAACTTTTATAAAGTCAAAAACCAAAAGAGCCTTTATTCTATTCCCAGTTTGTTAAGAATTTTTAGTAGATAATCTTTCTGCATGTATTTCAGCAAGCAAATTTTCTTGTTTACTCTTAATTGTTAATGTGATGTTAATATGAAAATAGATTTTCAAAGATTCAATGATCTTATTCCTTGAATAAATCTTACTTGTCAGGATATTTTTTAGTTTGTGCATAATTTTAATTCAGTCATTTTGCATTTAGAAATTTTATAACTATACATTTCATAAATATAATTAGTTTATACTTTCTTTGCACTGCTTTTGTTCAAATTATGCAAGTTTCATAAAATAAGTTGGATAATATTCCTTCTTTCTTTGTTCTCTAAAGCAGTTATGATAAAAAAATTTTTTGTTACCTAAATATTTGTAAAATTTTATTGTCCCTTTGGGAGAGGCTTGTATTACCAACTGAATGATAACTGATTTATTTAGTATTTCTATTAAGTTGATTTAGCCATTTTGATCAATGTTTTCTAAATTTTCATTTGTATGTGCTTTGTTTATGACAGTCTCAAGATTTAACCTAATTAAAAAAAAAAAACTCTTTATTGGATACTCTAAGTTTTAATTTTTGAAACATCTGCTTTTATCTATCATCATATTTCTGAAGTTTTTCTAATTGATTAATTATTTTAAGTTACTAGCTTGGGTTTTGCTGACCATCTCCTTGAACTCTGTGGACCATTTCTTTAAGCTTTCCTTTTTTCTTATGTGAAACTCGCTCAGTTGTGTCCAACTCTTTGCAACCCCATGGACTGTAGCCTGCCAGGCTACTCTGTTCATGGGATTTTCCAGGCAAGAATACTGGAATGGGTTGCCAATTCCTTCTCCAGGGAATCTTCCTAACTCGGGGAATGAACCTGGGTCTTCTGCATTGCAAGTGGACTCTCTACCGTCTAAGCCATCTAAGAGAAAAGGGAAGTCCTTTTCTCTTAACTGGTTAATAATTTGTTTTTTTTTTTTTCCCTTAAAATATTTTTTTAAATTCATTTTTTCTCCTACTCCTCTTCTTTCTCACTCCAATTTCATCTTACTGTTTTCTGAATCCAGGGTTAAATAGTTAGAGAGAAGCTGAAAAAACGAAGAGTCCTTTTGTGTCTTCTCACATTCTAACTCTGTCTTCATTTTGTCTTTGGCTACAAAGATATAGTCATTGTTGCTCAGCTGCCTAGTCATGTCTGACTCTGTGACCCCGTGGACTGCAGCACACCAAGCTGCCCTGTCCCTCAACATCACCCAGAGTTTGCCCAGGTTCATGTCCATTGAACTGGTGATGCCATCCTACCATCTCATCTTCTGTTGCCCTCTTCTCCTCCTGCCTTCAATCTTTCCCAGTATCAGGGTCTTTTCCAGTGAGTCAGCTCTTTGCACAGGTGGCCAAAGTATCAGAGTTTCAGCTTCAGCACCAGTCCTTCCAATGAGAGTTCAGAGTTGATTTTCTTTAGGATTGACTGGTTTGATCTCTTTGCTGTTCAAAAGACTGGCAAGAGCCTTCTCCAGCACCACAGTTTGAAAGCAGTAATTCTTCTGCTCTCTGCCTTCTTTATGGTCCAAATCTCACATGCACACATGACTACTCGAAAGATGTGGTCATTGACCTCCATTTCTGATATTTTTACTGTCTCCACTAATATTAAGCTGATTAGTGCCCTGCTTCCCCCGTGGTTCAGTGGTAAAGAATCTGCCTGCCAGTGTAGGAGACATGGGTTTGATCTCTGGGTCGGGAAGATCCTGCGGAGAAGGAAATAAGGATTCTTGCCTGGGAAATTCCATGGACAGAGGAGCTCGGTGGGCTAAAGTCCATGGGGTCACAAGAGAATCAGACATGACTTAGCAACTAAAATAAAAACAAATTAGTGTCCTTGAGAGTAGAACCCCAAGAAACAGAAGCATAGGAATATTGTATTACCAAGAAAACAAATGAAGCATTTTTTGGTTTGCTTCTGCTTTTGATTTGGGGGGTTGTTTTAGTTAGTTAGTTTTTTATGTTTTGTTTTTTCTTTTGACCCACTTCAGAAACTTAAAATAAAATTTATTACTCGTTCATTTATTTGACTGCACTCGGTCCTAGATGTTGCAGTTAGAACCTTTGATGTTGGTTACATCATGCAGGAACTTTAGTTGCAGCATGCAAACTCTTAGTTGTGGCATATGGGATCTAGTTCACTGTGCAGGAATTGAACCTAGGCCCTCTGCATTGGGAGCATGGAGTCTTAGCCACTGGACTACCAGGGAAGTCCCCTCAAAAAGCACTTTTGATGAATGCAAGTATTAATTGCATGGGTAGATATATAGAGATAAGCGATTCTTTATTTCCTCCTGTGTACATAAAAGCAAAGAATGAATAGAACATTTGAGTCTGTCTTCAAAGGCATTTAATCTAATGTGAGAGTGTTACATACAAATAAAGCAGAAGACTATGTGGTAAGTGTTATAATGACATAAACTGGGATGTATTATAGCATGTATGATGGATACCCCTCTCAGTCTTGTGTGTCTGGAAAGTGGAATTTTTATTAATTTGCTTTTGCAGATTCTTATTTAAATTAAAAATTAACACATTTAGTTATTGTTGATTTAGTATCTGCTTGAACTGCTGGAATTCACACTCCAAGACATTAGGGATCTATTTCTGTCTCCTGTAGCATTTTAATCCCAGAACTTAGTATATTATCTGTCATTTTATAGGTGCTCAACAGATATATATTAAATTGAAATTCTGATTTATTTAATTCAAGATCTCTAGAGTACCAAGTACTCTTTTATTTTCTTGGGCGCCAAAATCACTGCAGATGGTGATTGCAGCCATGAAATTAAAAGGTGCTTTTTTCCTTGGAAGAAAAGCTATGACCAACCTAGACAGCATATTAAAAAGAAGAGAAGTTACTTTGCCAACAAATGTCCATCTAGTCAAAGCTATGGCTTTTCCAGTAATCATGTATGGATTGAGAGTTGGACTATGAAGACAACTGAGCACCAAAGAATTGATGCTTTTGAACTGTGGTGTTGGAGAAGACTTTTGAGAGTACTTTGGACTGCAAGGAGATCCAACCAGTCCATCCTTAAGGAGATCAGTCCTGGGTGTTCATTGGAAGGACTGATGTTGAAGCTGAAACTCCAGTACTTTGGCCTCCTGATGTGAAAAGCTGATCATTTGAAAAGATCCTGATGCTGGGAAAGATTGAGGGCAGGAGAAGAAGGGGATGACAGAGGATGAGATGGTTGGATGGCATCACCAATTCAATGGACATGAGTCTAAGTAAGTGCCAGGATTTGGTGAAGGACAGAGAGGCCTAGTGTGCTGCAGTCCATGGGGTCGCAAAGAGTTGGACATGACTGAATGACTGAACTGAACTCAGAGTACCAAGTATTCAGTTGAAAATATTTAGCAAATTGTTAAAAGAGATGTATGAATACCAGGAAGATCTATGTCATGAATTGACACTAAAGGATTAGTTTCTTTTTGTTTTCATTTTATTTTAATGCAAGGTTATACAACAGCCATTATTTAGTTGAAACTTCATGGCTCCCTGTCTTTAGTACACAAAATAGGTTATATGTAGATGATTTGACTCTGACTGCAATCACTGCTAGACATTACATATTTCCTACAATAGAGCTTGTGCACCATGCAAGACTAAGACATTTCTACACAGAGAAGAATCTTTTCTCTCTCTCTCTCTCTGTCTCTCTCTCTCTCTCTCTCTCTCTCTTTCATACACATGTGCGCATGCACACACACACATACACACACACACACACACACACACACACACACACACACCTCCAAACCAGTTCTCAGGATCCATTTGCAGAAGAACATAAATGAGAAAATTGAGACTTCTGTGTTGTCCCAAATCATGGAACTACTTATGTGTTTCAAACTATGATTAATACTAGTTTTCTTGGATCTCAATTTTTCTTTTTTAGTTTTTTAATCTATTCTTAATAGGAAATTTTACTAAAATATAACATACAGTCAAGTAAGATGCCCAAAATCCTATAACATATGGGCTGTTTATTTATTTAAATTAAACTACATATATTCAGGTTAAAATGGAAAAGAGAGGAAAAATAATACCTTAAATCATGTTAGAAATTCTTCCCACTATATCAATCAATAAATATAATTCCCTGAAACAAGCATGATTTAATGGCTAATATCCTATTTTCTTTGTTAACATCAGTTTTCTTATGCTCTTAGAATTTAAGTATCTTGCTATGTTAAATTACATTAAATATGTTGTATTTTTCATGGCTTCCAACCAAATGCATCAATCAATGTCCAAACAAAAAAAACAGAAATCTTTTCATCAATGATGGAGGAACAACTGGCTGTGTTGGGAATTTTTTGAGATGTATTGTTGAGCTTCACTGTTGTATCTTCATAAAAAATATTTAAGTGTAAGTTTTACATCTGATTTTCCAACTTACAGGATGATTTTAGAAATTTATACAGTGTTTTTAAATCAAATTCCAATTTACATTCAACACTAAGAATGGATAAAAAACATGACAATTTCCCTTGCCCAGATGAAAGGCTCTGTAAAGCAATTAAAAGATATTTGGAGCCACTACACAAAGGGACACCTATATAAATGAAATGGATTAACTTAAGTAAGCTCTTTCCTATTGTTTATGACTGAGTCTATAAATTCTATGAAAACATTTACTCAAAGGTATTTGACAATTATCCAATCAATGTAGTTCATTGGTTGGGAAGATCCCCTGGAGAAGGGAAAGGCTACCCACTCGAATATTCTGGCCTTGAGAATTCCATGGACTGTATAGTCCACGGGATAGCAAAGAGTCCAACATAACTGAATGACTTTCACTACTACTTCTAGAACAGTTTTAGGCTATGGAAGTGAATTTTCTGAGAGCCACAGAGATCACTAACTGAGACAGAGTCTCAAATGGAAATGCTAAATGTGCTCTCCCACAAGTTTTGCTCATTCTCAAGTTACCAAGATGGGAATTTTCAACTCTAGCAAACCCTGCATCACCTGGGGATGATTTCTGGACCCCATCTCCATGTGTTCTGATTTTAAAACTCTGGTGTGCAGCCTGAACTCCCAGGAGACTCTGGGAACTTCTAACAAGTTCCTAGATGATATTACTGGTACTGGTCCAAGGGCCACGCTTTAGGAGAACCACCAACTTAGAAAATGATTCAAGTACTCTTTGGATTCAGGCAAGCTCAGTTTCTGCTGAACATTAACAAAGCTTCTTCCTATGTGTTGAGAAGTGAGAAGAAAGAGAAGGAAGTTGACATGATTTATTAAGTGTCATGTGTTAGGCATTTTTAGAGTAAACTGGAATCTGAAAATACCCTGATTCATCAATAGCCAATGTCCTTCAATGCCCCTACAAAACTATAATAAATTTCCTAGCCATCAACTGCTGAAACCTTTATCTCTTTTGTAGCTAATAATTAATAGTTTAAGATAATGTTATCAACCAGTGATTGTCAACTCATTTTTTTCTTCCACGTTTAAAACATATAGAGCGAAACCATTCTTTTGACAATTTAACATTTGGCTCAGCATCTTTTGACATTTGTTCTGCCTTTGGAAACTATGATATAACTACTTTCCGGCAGCATGTCAGTCTTTCTGAATTATCCATGCCACAACACATTTCCAGATTTTGACGAAAGATTTGCTCTTTGAATCAATTATCTTCCTTCTTTGTTATTTTTCTCAGGATGGAAATGTCTCATTATAAAAAAATATAAACCATCAGAATTTATCACAATCTGAAAAGGTCAGAGATGAAACTGAAGAAAGTCCTTAAGGACTCATCATACCATGAGGGCATTTCCAGTGCAGTATATGTGGATTCCATTAAGAAGAAGAACTCTTACATCTGGCCTGTAAACCATTTTTCTTATTTTGAGGTTTATGGAAACTCAGAAGTTTACACAGAAGAACAAAGATTGTGTTTCTTTGTTAAAGTAATAATGTACTGAAAAAAATACCATGTGGCTGGTATAATTGTTTGAAATCTCATTAAACATTAAACAGATAAAGCATTTCAAATAAATTAATAAAAAGCTCTATTCACTAATGTAGTATCAGTATGAAAATTTTAATGTTGAACTGATCTAAATAAAGCAATATTAGGTAGATTTATTTGACATCTGGAGCTATAGTCTAAATACTGCAGAAAAAGAATATCTTTCTCCTGGCCTCAATTTTCTCTGAACGTGCAAATGTTATGCCTTATATAGGGTAGGTATTCACTAAATATTTGCAGAGTAGATGAGGCAAACAGTGCCATTAAAAAGTCCCTGGACACTGGTGAATATTGATAAAAATTGAGTTTGATAGGTTATG
The DNA here is from genome assembly GCF_032405125.1 of Capricornis sumatraensis. Taxonomy (NCBI): domain Eukaryota; kingdom Metazoa; phylum Chordata; class Mammalia; order Artiodactyla; family Bovidae; genus Capricornis; species Capricornis sumatraensis. The sequence continues at coordinate 54,824,397 of NC_091076.1, forward strand.
AACATTGTATTTTTACTTAAACCAAGTTTCACCAAATATTCCCTGCTTGAAGGTTTTTAGACTCTGCTGAAGAATTTTGGACTGAAGGTAGATTTCATCTGTGAATTTTACATTTTTAACGAAAAAAAAGTATTTATTTACTTAAGAAATTTGACCATTCATTTGAGGAGGAGAAAAACCAAATAGGCAGATTTGCCCAAAGCTTGATTTGTGTGCTCACTGCCTGTCATCCAATGCAGAGTAATTACCATAACAACTACTGTGTCAACTGGACACAAAGAATCCTGAGTATTTTTTCTAGCACATGGAAGTAACTTTCTAAAGGAAAACCCACATTAAGATTTGCTTCTCACTGTATTAACCTATCAAACTATTGGAGGAAAAGCACCCTATCTCCATAAATTAAAATTGATGCTGGGCATCTTAGCTTTCAGAATATAGATTTTCACCTCATTCTTTTGTTTAAGTATTGAGGCACCAACTCACCTTCCTCTGGGTCTCACCTCCCTCTGGAAAACCTCTGGTAGGGAAAGAAAACTCACTTCACAGCATGGATCCCACAAGAGAACTTTATCAGCAGTCTTCCTGTTTTTGGCTCCAGGTCGATCCATACCCAACTCTTCCATTACCTGGTACCTCCAATTGCTGGAGGCTTCCCTGGTGGCTCAGAAGGCAAAGAGTCTTCCTGCAATACAGGAGACCTGAGTTGGATCCTTGGATTGGGAATATCCCCTGGAGAAAGGAATGGCAACCCACTCCAGTACTCTTGCCTGGAAAATCCCATGGATGGAGGAGCCTGACAGGCTACAGTCCATGGGGTTGCAAAGAGTCCAACACCACTGAGGACTTCACTTTCTTATCTTCCAAATGCTACTTTTGTCTTAGGATGCTACAATGTGAATTTCTCATCACCATAAGCATTATATTTTAATCTTTTTTTCCCTCCTAAATCATTTATCAGTCCTCTAAATACTTTCCATTTTCATACATTATCTTTTAGATTTACCAACATCTCCCAGTTTTGATCTCAGGACAAGAGCAATGAGCAGTGGCTTGAAAAAAGATCTCAGTTCCCTGATCAGGAATCAAACCTGGGCCACCTTGGTGAAAACCTGGAATATTAACCACTAGTCCATTAGTGTCCAGTGGCTAGAAGAGAGCCTTTTTCTTCTTCTTAAAAAAAAAAAAATTGTAAAAAAGACTAAGGCTGTAAAACAGGTAGAGTTTACAACATGTATGGGAGAGCACTGCAGAGAAGCAGTTTATTTTAGACAGAAGAAAGGCAGACAAGCACACCCAGAGAAGCGTGAGGGTATCCTCACTAATGAGAAGTGTGCTAAAGAGGGAGTTGGATCATTTACAAAGGACAGTGATTCTGGGTCTTTGTTTTCATCTGGTCAGTCATCTTGCTTCTTTTCCCCTCTCTGATTAGACCCAGGGCCCTCCCTGACATGCATGCACATCTTTTAGCCAAGGTGGATTGCAGCAGGATGGTCTCTGGCAGACTGACAGCACTTATTATGGGATGGTGTCCCTCTCCCTTTTTAAACCTGAGAAACTTTTCTGTTCATGTGCAGTCAGGGAGGTCTTCTTGACCTCAAGAATGAGAGATGTGGTCAACATATCTCTTTACTGCAACAGAGCTTAGTTCCTCTCTAATTCTGCCATTAACTTTTCCTTGAAATGTCAGGGAGAGACAAGGTCCAATTTGCTCAGCTTGACAAATTCTAGCTGCTCAACTCCTACCTCCATTTCCCTGAATATTAGACTGTTTTTGTTTCTCATTCTCTGTTGGATGTGGATAATTTTTGAGAGAATATTGTAAAAATAGTGAAAATAGTAAAAATGTCTTTCCTTTCTTAATTATCTTAAAATCATAAGTCCTGAAAATTTAAGTAAAATAAATATGGAAAAATTTCCCTTTATCTTAGGAAAGTTTCAATGTAAAGAAACGTTCTCATGATGCATTTAAAATGTCATTTTGTTTGCTTTTTCTGGTTAAACTCTGACCGATGTGAGGTGATTCATCATTATAGTTTTGAGTTTTAATTTTCATACTCATTAAGATGATTGATCTTGGAATTAATTATAATGATGGAAGTAGTAATAATGGCTGGCAGCATTTTTTCTTACAAAAGAGAAAGCTTTCAGTCACATATTATCTCACTGATCTTTACAAAATCCCATGCACTAGCCTGGTGGTTACTGTAATTCTTATTTTATAGTTGAGTGAGTAAAGCAAAACTAAATCAAAAGACTTATCCAAAATTACATAGGCAGTATGTGCAGATGATGGGGGAACTTGTGTTCTGGTGTTTCTGACTTCAATACCCCATGTTAAATGGTCAGCACTCAATTTTCAACTGCTTAAATTAAAAAGCCTTCCTCAATCTAAGAGCAAAACACACAAACAAAAGTAACAAACACCCAGACTTCCCCAGGGATCCAGTGGTTAAGAATCTGCCTGCCAATACAGGGCACATGGGTTTGATCCCTGATGCAGGAAGATTCCACATGCCATGGGGCAACAAAGCCCGTGTGCCACAACTAAGTAAACTGCATGCCCTAAACCCCTAGCTCCACAATGAGAGAAGCCACCACTATCATTTCACACACTGCAGCTGAAGAGTAGACCCCCACCTGCTGCAACTAGAGAAAACCTGTACACAGCAACAAAGACCCAGCACAGCAAAAAATTAATTAATTGATCATTTTTTTTTAAGTAACAAACTCCCACCATATTAAAGAAATCACTTGTCCACATAATCACATGACTACAGGAAATTCTTCTTCCATTGTGCCTCTTATTCCATGTTTCTGTTACTTTGTTGAGAATAAAATTATGTACTTTCTCAAATTGCTTTCTAATTTGCAAGTATATTTTTGGTGTCCTTTACAAATGCATTCTTTCCTGCAGAGAGTATTTTCATTGCCTCCTATTGATTTGTGCTTGTTTAACCTCATTAAAGAGTCTAGGAATAAAATGCTGCTGGGCTGCTTGATTTTGAATTATCACAGATGAATTTCTGCCTGAACCATCTGGAAGTTGTGGATGAGGAGAGGCTTCTGGCAGGTCATGTCCTACACCCCCAGGGATGAGTACACAGAGGGACTGACTGGAAGTCTCCTCCTGCTTCCTTCTCTGGGGCCCCTCGTGTTTTCAGTTCAACCCCTTCCCTGCCATGAATAATGGAAATATCTTCCAAAGTCTTCTCTCTCTGTTTTTCTGCTGCTGTTCCTTCCCTTACAATGTATTTATCACAAGCAAGCATGAAATAACAGTCCATAGAGAATGCTAGTATAGCTGCCAAGAGAAAAGCATACACAGAATTTTCAGAAGTGTACAGTGCTCCAGAGGTTATATGCAAAACAGAAATACAGTATTTTACACATTCCCTTGTAAGGTAGCAAAGTCTCTGGTAGGAATTAATTGTTGAGAGGGAAATGGCAACCCACTCCAATATTCTTGCCTGGAGAATCCCATGGACAGAGGAAACTTGCAGGCTGCATTCCATGGGGTCGCAAGAGTTGGACACGACTGAGTGACTTTGACTACTACTAATTCTCTCTAAGTCTCTGAATTTCTGCATGTCTAATGAGTGTGGGCACTAACTGCCCTTTTGTTTTAAAATAACTTTCCAAGGGTGTGTGTATAGAAAAATAGCCTTGTAAATTTGATATATCTCTCTCTGGAACCGGGGGCATGTTTGCTTAGTGTTTAATAAAATAATTTCTCCTTCTAGAAAAAACATCAAGTAGGTTTGCTTACTATCCATCAGAAAAGATTCAAGTTACTGAAGTTCAGTTTCTTTAGCTATAAGACAAAATTTTCTGCATACTGCATCTCCCCATGTGACTTGGAGGGCCAAGGGGAAATGACACAAACGTGAAGCTTATACTGCCTTCTATGCTGTGCATAACAATGTCCTTTGTCTCTAAGAAATCTCATATATTCTGTTAACGTCCACAAAACGATGTCAAGTGTGCTCCCATGCAAATAGGGTGAAAGTATTATATTCTTAGAGTTCTTGACATAAACTGTTAAATATCCAATATTTACAGTTTCAACAAATACCGCTAGAAAAGAGGGTATCATGTCATGCTCCTATTTTATGCAGAAAACCGTTCCTATCAGTTCGGACTGCTGAAAGGGGACTTAGGAATCACTATCAATTATCCTTGGAAACCATAAGAAAGCAGTTCACCATGCTCCATTGTGCACTCTGAATTTATACTACTTGTTATTTATGCTATTTATGCTACTCAGTGTGAAATTCTAATAAAAGACTGACTAGATTTCTTGGAAGAGATAATGGAGAGAATGGGCAAGAACATGAACATGAAGATTTTCTGGAATTCAAGGAAAACCTGAAATTTAAGATGAGGGAAGCCTGTCCAGCCTCAACTTAATTTGAGGTCCCTGTCTCCTCAGTCAAACTGGTAATTTTTCAGCTTCTTCTTTTTTTTTTTTTTTTCAGCTTCTTAAACATGACAAATTCTTTGCATTCTCAGGAACACCACACATGCAATTCTTTTCCTGGAATATTTACAAGAATTGGCGGGCTTTAAGTGGTGGGCTTTTGCTTATCCTATAGCTTCAGCAGCACCTCTCTGAAAATTCTTCTCTAATCATTTTATCTAAAATAGTCTCATTTTCTTCATTTTTGGCCATGTATCTTTTTATTTGCATGCACTATGGTTACTTTATTGGTTTATGACTGCCCTTGTTTGTTATTGTCTCTCGTGGTAAGGATTGAGACCATATACCATCATGTTCTTCACGGCATCCTGTTTTTGGACAGCTACCACAAAGTATCATAGACTTGGTGGTCTATGAAATTTGTATAGCAATAGAAATTTGTATCTCACCATTCTGGAGGCTGGACTTCTGAAGTCAGGGTGCCAGCATGGTGAGTTCTGGTGAGGGCCCTCTTCCAGGTTGCAGAATTCCTACTGTATCCTCATGTGGCAGAAAGAAAATAAGATAATTCTCTGGGGGCACTAATCCCATTCATGAGGACCCTAATTCCATGCCCTAAATGCCTCCCCAAAATCCAATTCTTAATACTATCAGTTGGGGGGTTAGGACTTCAATTTATGAATTTGAAGGGGACACACAGTTAACTCATTGCATATCCCCACTTCTCAACATACAGCTTACCATATGGCAAGACCTCAATAAACATTTGTTGATTGAATAACTATACCACAAAATGCAATCACTTAATCCAGTGAACATAGATACCATATTAAATAAATATGTAATTATAGTTATAAAACTATTATGTATTTTATTTAAAACTGTAAAATAATTGGGCTTCCCCAGTGGCACAGTGGTAAAGAATCTATCTGCCAAAGCAGAGATACAAGGGATGAGGGATCAATCCCTGTGTCAAGAAAATTCCCTGGAGGAGGAAATGGCACCCCATTCTGATATTATTGCCTGGAAAGTCCAATGGACAGAGAAACGTGGCAGGCTATAGTCCATGGGATTGCAAAGAGTTGGACATGACTGAGCAACTGAGCATGCACAACAGGATTGAAAAGAAAATCCCTTTATAATGGGCTGGGACAAAATTTTAAAAAATAATAGTATCTCCAATAACGCCCATGGCTAACTGCAAACTGTTGAGAGAGATAGTTTAAGAGGTACAATTTCAATAAAACTTCATCTCTGAGTTGATATATTGAGAAATATAAGTATGAGCATATTACTGAAAAATTAAAAAGGTAAATCCCAACTGGAACTTCTGCATTGCAGGTGGATTCTCTACAAACTGAGCTACCAGGGAAGGCCTGCAATAGACTACATCCTTTCCAAATCACTAAAATGAAACAAAGAATCAAGAAAGATGACCACTTCCCCTCCAACGGCTTCTTCTTCAAAGACCATCAGACCAAGACAGATTCAAGTCTGAATTTTCAAAAACCTTTATTGAATTACTCATTTTTATGATGGTTAAACTTTTCTAAAGCATTAAGACAAATCACTTTATGAATATTGATGATTAGATCCTCTATAAGTTACAACTTAGACTCAAGCTGTGTCCTAAAATAAGAATGCAATATAACCTAGAGAGTTTCATCCTGATTTAACTAAGGAGATCATATGATTCATTGCCCAAATGGAGCATTTTTGAAAGTAAAAGAGGGTTCTATTAATAATTACTCTCTCATATGCAACATTCAATTTTTATAGACTGCAAGGAGATCAAACTCATCAATCCTAAAGGAAATCGACTCTGAATATTCATTGGAAGGACTGATACTGAAGCTGAAGCACCAATATTTTGACTACCTAAAATGAAGAGCCAGCTTATCAGAAAAGACCGTGATGCTGGGAAAGATTGAAAGCAGGAGGAGAAGGGGATGACAGAGGATGAGATGGTTGGCTAGTATCACTGATTCAATGAACATGAGTTTCAGCAAACTCAGGGAGATAATGAAGGAGAGGGAAGCCTTGCATGCTGCAGTCCATGGGGTTGCAAAGAGTCAGACACAACTGAGCAACTGAACAACAATCGGTTTCACATTCAAAATATGTACAGAATTCAAACACTTCTCCCTATATATTCTGACTTCAACACTGTCTGAACCATATTAATCTCTTTCCAGTTTTCTGCAATAATTCTTAACTGCTCTCCCTGCTTCCACTGTTGTCCTTTACAGTTTCTGTTGTTGTTATTGAAGAAACCTTTTAAGATGTACATTAGATTATACCCTTTCTGCTCAGAGCTTCCTGATGTCTTCCCTTATCACTCAGAGAAAATGTTAACAAAGTTCAATATAATTCAATCCCTTCTCCCTGTCCCCTCCTCCCACTGCTCTCCAACTTGCTCTGCTCCATCTACCCTAACATCCCTGCTGTTCCTTGAATTTACCAATCAATTTCTGGTTTTAGGATCTTACAGCTGGTTCTTCTCTCTGCCCATAATGTTTTCTTCAGAGATATCAGCCTGATTTATCCCCATCAAGACTTTATCACCTTCTAAATGAAGCCTGCTTATCAACTGTATTTAAATTATAACAACTCACTCCAACCATTGCCTACCTACCTGAAATGTATATCTGTTTTCTCTATTTTTCTTTTAACACTTGAATATAGTATTTACTCACTTATATTTATTGCTTATTTTGTCTTCCTATATAGCAGAATGTGAGTGCTACAAGGGTACTTTAGTTCTCTTTTGTTCTCTTGGCCCCTTTTCACCTGTATTAGGTGGCTGATAAATATTATTGAGTTAATCAATGGCTTAAACATTTTCTCCTGAAATTTTTCTAGAATTTCAACTTGCTTCTTTTTATAAATTCTAGTTCTCTTGAACATATTACTCACAGTTCTCCCAAAGCCATGTCTGAAAACTGGCTCTTCTGTGCATATGATTCAATCACGCTATTTCAGGCCTTCTTCCTGCATATACCTTGCTATTTTTTGTTTGACTATCTGACATTGTAGAGGTGGTCTGAAGCACTGGATGAGAAGGCAGGTAGGTGAGAGGCAGACACTAAATCGTTCAGAGGATGAACTGATTCAAAGCTCAGTTTTAATAGGGATTCAGTTCAGTTCAGTTCAGTCACTCAGTCTTGTCTGACTCTTTGCGACCCATGAATCACAGCACGCCAGGCCTCCCTGTCCATCACCAACTCCTGGAGTTCACTCAAATTCACTTCCATCGAGTCGGTGATGTCATCCAGCCATCTCATCCTCTGTTGTCCTCTGTCTTTTCCAATGAGTCAACTCTTCACATGAGGTGGCCAAAGTACTGGAGTTTCAGCTTGAGCATCAGTCCTTCCAATGAACATCCAGGACTGGTCTCCTTTAGAATTGACTGGTTCGATCTCCTTGCAGTCCAAGGGACTCTCAAGAGTCTTCTCCAACACCACAGTTCAAAAGCATCAATTCTTCGGCGCTCAGCTTTCTTCACAGTCCAACTCTCACATCCATACAGGACCACAGGAAAAAACATAGCCTTGACTAGACAGACCTTTGTTGGCAAAGTAATGTCTCTGCTTTTGAATATGCTATCTAGGTTGGTCATAACTTTCCTTCCAAGGAGTAAGTGTCTTTTGGCTGCAGTCACCATCTGCAGTGATTTTGGAGCCCAAAAAGTCTGACACTGTTTCCACTGTTCCCCCATCTATTTATTTCCCATGAAGTGATGGGACCAGATGCTCTAAATTACCATCACTCCATGGTATAGCCCTTCAGAAGTCCTAAATGAAAGATGGGCATTTTAGTGCCCACTCTCCTTGGCAGGTCCTTGACTGCATTTTTTTTTTTTTTTTGCCTCTGAAACACTGCAAGGTTGCTAAAAAATGTATTCAGTTATTCAGCCTCTCAATCACCTTCCTGGGAAGAAGGTTCAGTTCAGTTCTATTCACTCACTCAGTCATGTCCAACTCTTTGCAAACCCATGGGCTGCAGCACACCAGACCTCTCTGTCCTTCACCAACTCCCAGAACTTGCTCAAATTCATGCCCATCAAGATGGTGATGCCACCCAACCATCTCATCCTCTGTTGTCCCCTTTTCCTCCTACCTTCAATCTTTCCCAGCATCAGATTCTTTTCCAAAGAGTCAATTCTTCACATCAAGTGGCCAAAGTAGGAGCTTCAGCTTCAGCATCAGTCCTTCCAATGAACACCCAGGACTGGTCTCCTTTAGGATGGACTCGTTGGATCCCCTTGCAGTCCAAGGGACTCTCCAAGAGTCTTCTCCAACACCACAGACTTCCTAGCTGGAAAGAAGTTTGGATGATATAAACCAGTGCTGTATTGGAAGAAGATAGGCCAACATTTACAGGCTACTTGCCATATAAACACCTTACATAAACTTTAAATTGATTGTTCCTTCACTCAGTCTTATCCAACTCTTTCAATCCTTTGGACTGATTTTTCAGGCAAGAATACTGGAGTGGGTTGCCATTTCCTCTTCCAGAAGCTTTAAATAATGCATGATTAAATGTGAAGCCAGCTATTTCCAAAAGATTTTGTTTCTTTCTTTCATAAAGTCACAAATTAAAATATTTCTGTATGGCAAAACCAATACAGTATTGTAAAGTAAAATAAAGTAAAAATAAAAATTTAATAATAAAAAAAAATACAGGTATGCCTTTCTTTTCCAAAGTTCTCTTTGGAGCACTTTGCTTTTACAAAAGAACCACATTAGTACCTGTTTTAGCGACTTCACTTTCGTTTTTCACTTTCATGCATTGGAGAAAGAAATGGCAACCCACTCCAGTGTTCTTGCCTGGAGAATCCCAGGGATGGGGGAGCCTGGTGGGCTGCCGTCTATGGGATCACACAGAGTTGGACACGACTGAAGTGACTTAGCAGCAGTAGCAGTCGCTGACCAAAAGAAATTAAAAGAGGATTTTCACTTTTACAAAAAAAAAAAAAAAAGAAACCAAAAGTAAATAACGTTCAGTGTTTGTTTTACAGTAAGCCATTATAGAGGCAGCCGCATCAGAAGTGGCAAGAGCGGCCCCACCAAGCTCCTTCTTCAGGAATCACACTTAGCATATCAACTTCAAGCCACCACACCTTTGAACTATGTGCAAGCATCTGTGCTTTATCTCCATTTAGTTTATGTGTTTATTAGCAAGATGCGTCCTAAGGCAATTGTTTCTCTATTTTATTCCATTCTGACTTACAAAAGACTCCTAGGAGTGTTCTACTTTCAGATAGCAGGTGAAACCTGTACCTATTTATATACAGAAAACTTACATAACTATAATGCTAAATTTATTTTTCTAAGATTGGAAAAATAAGTATCATCACTCATGAAAAATATTTGTTAAATAATAATCTCTAAATTGCTCAGTTGGGTCCAAACCTGCAATCCCATGGACAGTATGTAGCCCACCAGGCTCCTCTGTCCATGGAATTCTCCAGGCAAGAATACTGGAATGGGTTGCCATTTCTCTCTCCAGAGCATCTTCCAACCCAGAGCTCTGACCCAAGGATCAAACCCAGCTCTCCTCCATTGCATGCAGATTCTTTACAACTGGAGCCACCAGGGAAGCCTATACAAACTATACTATGTTCATAATGTTAATACTAGACTGTGTAACATAGAACAAAATTTCTCAATGTATGTTTCTCTTAAGAGATATTTTATCCCTTTAAGCCACTACCCCTCCTAATAATAAAAGTTTGTGTTTAAATTTGTTTGGGAATTCTTACATACATGTTCCCAGCTTGGGGACAAGGGATGTGTTAGCATTTTTTATGTTTGCAATGTTACACACTAAAAACTTGTTTTCCTTTTTTCAGCCAAGATTTTCCTATCTTATTTGGAAGAAAACATTTTTCTGCATTTTGACACCCAAAGGAAGGTGTTTACTATGGACATACATTAAGTGATTGTGCTCTGGAGGAAACTGAATAATATAACAAAATCTCTACCTTTCAGGAATTTTTAAAAGTGAGTTAAAGGGAAAAATATATTCACTTCAGTTAAAATGGAATATACAATTAAACTCACTTAATAAGAATCCAACACAAAAGAAGTCATGATTAAAGGGTAAAACTAATTACCCAGTCCTTTGTGATCAAGTGGTCTGCAGCATCAGAGGACCAAAACCAATGCCAGGGTTTAATTTAATTAGCATAGTAATTTGCAACAATGAACACAAAGTCTTTGAGGTCAAAACTACAGAAGAATAAGTTTTGAAAACCCCAATGCTGAAACAATGTTATTTGCCAACCAAGTAAAGGTCACAGTATTTTTTATTTATTAACTTAGAAGGTTTAGGGTGCTTCCTGCAAATCTAGTGCAATAAAAATGGAAGTCGTGAAAATAGCTTTGCTTCCTTGTGTAACAAAACCTGAACATTACAGGGTATAGAAAAATAACACACAACATGTTTTTTTCTATATATTTCTCATTAACTTTTTAAAGTCTTTTGACTTTGTGGAATCACTGCAGTAAGCTCTAAATGATGTATGAAATGGAAAACAAAATACAGCCTGTCCTTACTTCCTCCTAAGCAATAGGTTATAGCATGCCTGGTTTCTTTGGTATTGTTTTCCATTTTTTGAGAGTTTTTAAGCCAAATTACTGTCAGAATTGTCATCCTCTTCTATAAAAAGCTTTTAAAGAAACCCAGCACAGTCACACAAATGTGTACTAGGGGGACACATAAAAATCAAGACTCCAGAATTCATTCAGATTATAGTATATTTCACCTAATTTAACCTGATACTCTTAGCTTTTATTATCTGCAGTGTGGTGGTATTCTCTGTGTGTAGGTCTCTCTGGCCTCTTCTCTTAACTGATCTTAAAAAGAGTTTTCATATTCAACACTGTGGGATCCTAGGCTATCTCTTGTACTACTTAAATAAAACTCCCACTATGGTATTTGTGATTTTAAAAATATCACTGTTTTTCATGGTCTTCTATAAAATAAAGAGACCTGCTGGTGGCTCAGTTGGTAAAGAATCTTCCTGAGATGGAGGTGACTAGGGTTTGATCCCTGAGTCAGGAAGATCCCCTGAAGAAGGGAATGGCTATCCACTCTAATATTCTTGCCTGGAAAATTCCACAGACAGAGAAACCTGGTGGGCTACAGTCCATGAGGTCTCAAAGAGTAAGACATGGCTGAGCGACTAACACTAAAAAATAAAAGAAGCATCTTGCTTTTCACTGTGTATAAGTGAGAAATCTGAGATAGGAAGTCCTTAGAGTACTTTTGGACTCAGGTAACAGTCCCTTGGACTGCAAGGAGATCCAGCCAGTCCATTCTGAAGGAGCTCAGCCCTGAGATTTCTTTGGAGGGAATGATGCTAAAGCTGAAACTCCAGCACTTTGGACACCTCATGAAAAGAGTTTATTCATTGGAAAAGACTCTGATGCTGGCAGGGATTGGGGGCAGGAGGAGAAGGGGACAACAGAGGATGAGATGGTTGGATGGCATCACTGACTCGATGGACGTGAGTCTGCATGAACTCTGGAAGTTGGTGATGGACAGGGAGGCCTGGCGTGCTGCAATTCATGGGGTCGCAAAGAGTTGGACACGACTGAGTAACTGAACTGAACTGAACAGTACATCTGACAAAAGAGGGTATATAAACAATATGGGTTAATTTTTTCCATACTAATAATGATGAGTCTATAGATATGCAGGTCAAGGTTGATTAAGTGACTCAGCAGTTGTCAGGACTCTATGTCAGCTTCTCTGGTCTTAAACTCATGGTCACAAGGTGGCTAGAGTGACTCAGTAACACCTTCATATAGCAATATCCAAAAGAAGGAAAGACGGGGCAGCGGTTTATTTCCCATGAGCATTTTTATTCAAGGAGAGCCAAAAATTTCCAACAGGGCTTCAGGAAACTGTTTTCCTGTCCCACAGGCCAGCATTGAATCACTTGCCTGTGCTTCAGCTGCAAGGAAATTAAGACAACATGCATCCAGCATTTTTAGCCATCCTAGTGCTAAGCAGAGTCCCTTGGACTGCAAGGAGATCCAAGCAGTCCATTCTGAAGGAGATCATACCTGGGATTTCTTTGGAAGAAATGATGCTGAAGCTGAAACTCCAGTACTTTGGCCACCACAAAGGAAGAGTTGACTCATTGAAAAAGACTTTGATGCTGGGAGGGATGGGGACAGGAGGAGAAGGGGACGACAGAGGATGAGATGGCTGGATGGCATCACTGACTCCATGGACGTGTCTGAGTGAACTCCGGGAGTTGGTGATGGACAGGGAGGCCTGGCATGCTGCAATTCATGAGGTTGCCAAGAGTCAGACACGACTGAGCGACTGAACTGAACTGAACTGAATGCTAAGCAGACTTTGCCAATAAGGAAAAAAACACTATCAAGTATATAACAGTGTCTATCCCAGGAAGAGGCAAAGGAAGTAGCTGTTTCCCCTAATTAGTCCACTAGTCCTGTTTGGACAACCACACATTGTGCAACTTTACTTTTATTTGACATTGAGTTCATTTTCGTCTTGTTTCCACTAGACTAGGAATGTTTTCCTTAATTTAAAAGGACATATTTGATTTATCCGTCTTATACAAATATGAATCTTCAACATTGTCATTTTGGTTGCTTTTCAACATCATCATAGCATTAATAAGGAAACATTAGTCTTTAACATATGCTTCTGCTTGGTAGACTCTAGAATCCAGGACCATGGTTAAGAAGACATCTTATTTTGCTTAACTGGCATGATAATGTGTGATTACATGTGTGTGACTGTGTGCTTAGTCGCTCAGTCACGTCCAACTCTTTGCAACCCCATGGACTGTAGACCACCAGGCTCCTCTGTGCATGGGATTTCCCAGGCAAGAATACTGGAGTGGGTTGCCATTCCCTTCTCCAGGGGATCTCTCTGAACCAGAGATCAAACCTGAGTCTCCTGCCTTGCAGGTAGATTCTTCACCATCTGAACCATGAGGAAAGCCAATAAACAGGAAAGATTGATCTGAAGATCCACGTACAACGCCCTGGGATTCACTATGTGTCTCTTAGAGTCCAGTTCAACCATATCGCCCTCTCAAGGTGGCCTTGAGGCAGAAAAATGCCTCGGCTCACATCCACATCCAGGGAGAGCTGGTGGAATCCAACTGCAGGGCCTCCAAGCTCACTCTGTCACCCGTGTGGTCCACCACCAACCCCTGGCACTTAGACCACCTGGATTCTGAGATCAAGCCCTGAGCCTTTGGAGTGGGAGCACTGATTTAAAGAACCTAGATTACCAGAGAACTAACCGTAAGGAGTATCAAATAGTGAGAACTCACACAAAGGAAACCACTTGAATCCAAGACAGTATCACCCAACCACCAGTAGCACCCTGTGCAGGACACATCATTTAAACAACAAACAAAGTAAAAATACAAACTCAAATATGAGCAGACAGGATTGCCACCTCACTCAGCCTTGCCCATCACAGGAAAAACAACTAAAAACTCAGCAAAAATCTCACCCTATACGAAGCTTACACAAATGATTGGACCAAACTTAGGAGAGCAGAAACCAAAAGGAAAAAAGAGTTCAAACTTGAAGCCTGGGAAAAGGAGACCTCAAACAAAATAAGTTAAAAAATAAATAAATAATGAAAAGGCAGAGAAATACTACACAAATGAAGGAACAATTTAGAAACAGAGAAGTCCAAATAGATGAAGAGGAAATAGGCAAACTACCTGAAAAATAATTCAGAATAATGATAGTAAAGATGATCAGAAACCTTGAACACAAAATGGAGAAAATGCAAGAATCAATTAACAAAGATCTAGAAGAATCAAAGAATAAACATACAGAGACAAACAACACAATTACTGAAATTAAAATTTTTCTTGAAGGAATCAATAGCAGAATATGTGAAGGAGAAGAATGAATCAGTGAGCTGCAAGATAAAATGGTGGAAATAATTTCTGAAGAGCAGAATAAAGTAAAAAAAAAAAAAAAAAGGAAAGAACTGAGGACAGTCTCAGAGACCTCTGGGACCATATCAGATGCACCAACATTAGAATTATAGGGGTCCCAGAAGAAGAAGAGAAAAAGAAAGAATATAAGAAAAATTTTCAAGAGATTATAGTAGAAAATTTCCCCAACATGGAAAAGTCCAAGGTGAAACACTACAAGACACATACTAATCAAACTAACAATGACTAAACACAAAGAAAGAATATTAAAAGCAGCAAGGGAAAAGCAACAGGTAACATACAAGGAAAACCCCATATGTTTGACAGCTAATCATTCAGCAGAAACTCTGCAGGCAATAAGAGAAAGACAGGAAATATTTAAGTACTGAAAGGGAAAAATCTACAACCAAGATTACTGTATCCAACAAGGATCTCATTCAAAATTGATGGAGAAATTTTTTCAGATAAGCAAAAATTAAGAGAATTCAGTGCCACCAAACCAGCTTTACAGAAAATGTTAAACAGACTTAAACAGTCAAGAAATACAAGAGCAGGAAAAATATCTACAAAATTAAACACCAAACAATTAAGAAAATGACAATGGGAACATATATATCAATAATTATGTTAAATGTAAATGGATTAAATGCTCCAACCAAAAGACAGATTGGCTGAATGGATGCAAAAAGAAGACCCATGTATATGCTGTCTACAAGAAACTCACTTCAGACCTAAAAGATCTATAGACTGAAAGTTGGAGGATGGAAAAATATATTCGATGCAAATGGAAAGAAAAAGAAAGCTGGAGTAACAATCCTCTTATCAGACAAAATAGTCCTTAAAATAAAGAAGATTATGAGAGACAAGGAATGACACTACATAATGATCAAGGGATCAATCCAAGAGGAAGACATAACATGGTAAATATCTATGCACTCAACATAGGAGCACCTTAACACATAAGAGAAACACTAACAGACATAAAAGGAGAAATTAACAGTGACACAATAATAGTGGGAGACTTTACCACCCACTCACACCAATGACAGATCATCAAAACGGATAATTAATAATGAAACACAAGTCTTAAATGATACATTAGATGAAATGAATCTCATTGATATCTTCAGGACATTCCATTCAAATGCAGAAGAATACACCTTCTTCTCAAGTGCACATGGAACATTCTCCAGGATAGACCACATCCTGGGTCACAAGTCAAACCTCTGTAAATCTAAGAAAATTGAAATCATATCAAGCATCTTCTCTGACCATTATGAGACTAGATACCAATTGCAAGAAAACAACTGTGAGAATCACAAACACATGAAGATTAAACAAGACATTTCTAAATAACCAACAGGTTACTGAAGAAATCAAAAGAGAAATCAAAAAGTTTCTAGAAACAAATGACAAAGAAAATATGACAACTCAAAACCTGCGGGATTCAGAAAAGCAGTTTTAACAGGGAAGTTAATAGGAATACAATCCTATCTCAAGAAACAAGAAAAAACATTGAATAGATAACCTTACTTTACACCTAGAACAATTGGAAAAAGAAGAACAAAAAAACTCCAAAATTAGCAGGAGATAAATCATAAGAAAATAAATGAAAAAGAAATGAAAGAATCAATAATAAAGATCAATAAAACTAAAAGCTGTTTCTTTGAGAAGATAAGCAAAACTGACAAACCTATAGCCATATTCGTCAAGAAAAAAAGAGAGAAAAATCAAATCAACATATTAGAAATGAAAAAGGAGAGGTTACAACTGACAATGCAGAAATACAAAGGATTATAAGAGACTATTATGAACAACTATATGGCAATAACATGGATAACCTGGAAGAAATGGACAGATTCTTAGAAAAGTTCAATCTACCAAGACTGAACCAGGAAGAAATAGAAATTATGAACAACCCAATTACAAGCACTGAAATTGAAGCTGTGATCAAAAATCTCCCAAATAACAAAAGCCCAGGACCAGATGGCTTCACAGGAAAAATCTATCAAACATTTAGAGAAGAGCTAATGTCAATCCTTCTAAAACTCTTTCAAAAAAATTGCAGGGTAAGGAACACTTCTGAACTCATTCTACAAGGCCACCATCACCCTGATATCAAAACCAGATAAAGAAAACACACAAAAAAGAAAATAACAGGCCAGTATCACTGATGAACATAGATGCAAAAATCCTCAAGAAAAGTTTAGCAAACAATTAAGCAACACATCAAAAAGCTCATATACTGTGATTAAGTTGGGTTTATTCCAGGTATGCAAGGAGTCTTCAATATATGCAAATCAATCAATGTGATACACCATATTAGCAAACTGAAAGATTAAAAAGATATGATAATCTCAATAGATGCAGAAAAAGCCTTTGACAAAATTCAGCACCCATTTATGATTAAAACTCTTCAAAAAATGGGCATGGAAGGAAGCTACCACGATGTAGCAAAGGCCATATATAATAAGCCTACAGGAAACATTACTCTCAATAGTGAAATACTAAAAAGATTTTTCTTAAAAACAGCAACAAGACAAGGGTGTCCATTTTCAACACTACTACTCAACATGGTTCTGGAAGTCCTAGCTATAGCAATCAGAGAAGTAAAAGTAGTAAAAGGACTCCAACTGGAAAAGAAGAAATAAAGCTCTCACTGTTTGCAGATGACATCATGCTGTACACAGAAAACCCTAAAGATGGTGTCAGAAAATCACTAGAGCTAATCAGTGAATTTAGCAAAGTTGCAGGATACAAAATCAGTACACAGAAATCACTTGCATTTCTATATACTAACAAAGAAAAATCAGAAGGACAAATTAAGGAATCAATCCCATTCACTACCACAACAAAAATAATTAAATATCTAGAAATAAACTTACCTAAGGAAACAAAAGAATTGTACACAGAAAATTATAAGACACTAGTGAAATAAATCAAAGATTACATAAACAGATGGAGAGATATATCATGTTCTGGGTAGGAAGAATCAATATTCTGAAAATGACTATACCACCAAATACAATCTACAGATTCACTGTGGTCCCTATCAAATAACCAATGACATTTTTCACAGAACTAGAACAAAAAATTCACAATTCATATGGAAACACAGAAGACCCTAAATAGCCAACTCAGTCTTGAGAAAGAAGAATGGAACTGGAGGAGTCTACCTTCCTGACTTTAGATTATACTATAAAGCTACAGTCATCAAGACAGTATGGTACTGGCACAAAAACAGAAATATAGACAAATGGAACAAGATAGAAAGCTCAGAAATAAACCCATGCACTTATGAGTACCTTATTTTTGACAAAGGAGGCAAGAATATGCAATGAGGCAAAGACAGACTTTTCAATAAATGTTGCTGGGAAAACTGGACAGCTACATGTAAAAGAATGAAATTAGAACTCTTCTTAACACCATACACAAAGATAAACTCAAAATGGATTAAAGACCTAAATGTAAGACCAGAAACTATAAGATTCTTCAAGGATAACATAGGCAGAACACTTGATGACATAAATCAAAGCAAGATCGTCTATGACCCACCTCCTAGAGTAATGGAAATAAAAACAAAAGTAAACAAGTGGGACCTGATTAAACTTAAAAGCTTTTGCACAACAAAGGAAACTACAAGCAAGGTGAAAAGACAACCCTCAGGTTGGGAGAAAATAATAGTCAATGAAACAACTGACAAAGGATTAATTTCCAAAATATACAAGCAGCTCATACAACTCAATGCCATAAAAACAAACAACCAAGTCAAAAAGTGGGGAAAAAACCTAAGGAGACATTTCTCCAAAGAAGACATATAGATGGCTAAGAAAACATGAAAAGATGCTCAGCATCACTCATTATTAGAGAAATGCAAATCAAAACTGCAATGACATATCACCTCACACCAGTCAGAATGGCCATCATCAAAAAGTCTACACAATAAATGCTGGAGAGGGTGTGGAGAAAAGGGAACACTCTTGCACTGTTGGTAGGAATGTAAATTGACTCAACCACTATGGAAGACAGTATGGAGATTCCTTATAAAACTAGGAATAAAACCACATATGACTCAGCAATCCCACCCTTAGACATATACCCTGAGGAAACCAAAATTGAAAAAGACACATGTATCCCAGTGTTCACTGCAGCATTATTTACAATAATTTACAATAGCTAGAACATGGAAGCAACCTAGATGTCCATCAACAGGTGAATGGATAAAGAAGATGTGGTACATATACACAATCGAATATTACTTGCCATAAAAAGGAACACATTTGAGTCAGTTCTAATGAAGTGGATGAACCTAGAATGTATTTTACAAAATGAAGTAAGTCAGAAAGAGAAAGATAAATATAGTATTCTAATACATATATGTGGAATTTTTAAAAAATGGTACTGAAAAATTTACTTACAGGGCAGCAATGGAGAAACAGGGCAGCAATGGAGAAACAGGCATAGAGAATAGACTTATGGACATGGGGAGAGGGTGAGATATGTGGAAAGAGTAACATGGAGACTTATATTACCATATGTAAAATAGATAGCCAATGGGAATTTGCTGTATGACTCAGGAAACTCAAACAGGGTCTCCGTATCAACCTAGAGGGGTGCGATGGGGAGGGATATGGGAGGAAAGTTGAAAAGGGAGGGGATATATGTATACCTATGGCTGATTGGTGTTGAGATTTGACAGAAAACAACCCAATTCTATAAAGCAATTATCCTTCAATAAAAAAAGGTTTAAAAAAATAAATAAAAGTAACCTAAAAGTTGCTGAGAAGTTAAAAAAGAGAGATCAGTTTTCTCTCAAAAATAAAAAAAGTAAGAAAACATTAAAATCTAAATTACTCCTAAACCAACAAATTGCTTGAAATTTAGGAATGAGCCAATATCTGACTGTAAAATCAGAAGTCTACATAGTTTCAGATAGTCTAATAAATCTTATTGTGATTGTGCACAAAATTCTCCAATTTTTATGTATATATATTTTGTTTTTATGTAAGAAGCACAAAACTTTGGCATATTCTGTATCCACAATCCTCCAAAAGTTTAGAAATACTAATAACATTCATCAGTTATAAAAATTCAGGGTGTTTATATGAGTTTTTGAGTTGTTTGGAAAGACTCCCATCTACATTTTAGAAATCCTAGTGATGAGTAATATCATTATATTTGTAACTGTGGTTTTACAAACCATTTTCATAGTTAAAGTTCATAGCATTTGTTGCTTATCCATATTATTGAACATCAGAGGATTATTGATCTTCTTTATGCCTGACTATAGCAAAAGTCAATTGACTAAAAAAAAAGTAAGTAGGAATCTCATCTTTGATTTTCTTCTGTGCACTTCTTCTTTCAGCTGTTTGTAGATTGTGTTCTTGAAGTTTATTTCAATTGAAGCTTAGCAAACAGACATAAGGCTCCGGTGAGATTTGCCCAAAGTCATGTAGACTATAACAGTTGGAGATTCAAAGTCAGAACATCTGATGCTGAGCATAGTACTCTTCTACTCTGTCAGACTGGTTTTCTTATCAGGGCTATTTACAGTATAATCTGTATGCACAAACTGAGAGGGGAAAAAAAAAAACTATTCTAATTATCCTACTGCATAGTTGGTATACAGAGTCAGTTCACGAATTCAAGGTAAATATTAAGTGTACACATTTCCAGTAACAACATTGCAATTTCATTGACTATATTCAGAAAATAGGATAAACCCTCTTTGATTTGTGATTCTAGTTATGTGGTACATGTCACATACACACAGAAAAATAATTAAAATATTAAAATTTCCTTTAGATCTGTAAGAATGAAATTAGTGAGCAATCATTTTCAAGTTTCTATTTTAATCATTGTGAGTAATACATTTAATTAAATGTAATAGTTTCCCTCGATTTTGTGCTATGGATGATTTAAATCTTTATTTAAATGTTAATTGCCAGTAACATCAGGGAAAACCCTTTATAATTCAATTTTATTCTCCCTTAATTTTATAAAATTCAGGGTATTTGTTTTGTTATAAAGCATGATGGAACATAATGATTATGAGGTGAAAATGAGTATAAATTTCTGCAGTAGTCTCTAAACAATTTTGCATGGTGATTCCAAAAGAGTAAAATATACTGTGTTGGTGTTAGTTTCAGCAAATGGAGCTTGAAATTCAGACAGTTGCAGTCAAGCTGCAAAATTCTTCTTCATTCAAAAGAGGAAATGATTACCTTCTGGTTCTTTCCTTAGTTATCACCAAGTTGCTACAATTAGATTAGGGATGGATGAAGACCTTATTTTCCATTTCATTCTGTGTTACATTATCTGTGCAGTGCATATTGTGTATTTAATAGAAGCTTAGAAAAAAATGTTAAATAGATTTATAATTTTGATGGGCTCAGTAAAAAACAGTGCAATAGTTGCCTGGTTAGACTGAAAATCAGTTTATGAGTTTAAAATGCAAACTATGTTCAGCTTCAAGCAGAACTATTGCTAGGCCTTCCTTAGGGAAGCACTGACCTATTCTTTTCACAGGTGGCTCCAGTATGCCTAAGAAGGAGATGTTGCTCCTAGAATATGAACAATTATGAGAATCACACTGAGCCAGATGACTCATTCAACATTAGGAGAGCACACTCACTGATTTCATACTTTGCCAGAGAGAACTGTTCAACTATATAGTAAAGGTTAATCATCATTCTTGAGGCTCCCCAGGTGGAACAGTGGTAAAGAATCTGCCTGCCAATGCAGGAGATGCAGATTTAGTCACTTGGTCCAGAAGACCCCCTAGAGTAGGAAATGGCAACCCACTCCAGTTTTGTTACCTGAAAAATCTGCCAGAACAGAGCCTGGCAGGCTGAAGTCCATGGGGTTGCAAAGAATCACACATGACAGAGCATGCATGAATCCTCATTATTAATTTTAATTATCACATGAATTTTGTGTGATATATTGATAGCATTAACATTCACATACTCTTTTTCATGTGAATTTACACTTTCTCCCACCAATGGATGGATGATGTTTCCGTCCCTTGATTTTGGTTGGACATGTGACTTGTATGGATAAAAATATGTTATCAAATGATATGCAAAATGAGACTATAAAAGGAGACACATGCTTCCACTTGTGCTCTTACATCTTTGTCTCTGTCATAAGAACAAGCCCAAGTTGGTCTGCTGGAAGATGAAGAAGGCATGACCCAGTGACTTGTGTAGCCCAGGCAGTTGTGTTCCAGACATGTCAGATCCCAGCTAAGACCAGAATGCCCAGGCAAGCTCAGCCTTAAAAACTCACCCCCAGACTTAAGAACTAAGTAAACCTTATGTTTATGTCATTACATTCTAGAGGTTTCTACCTATGTGGAATTCTAGGAATTTTGTTGTTTATAGTCTTACATTTACTTTGAGTTAATTTTTGTATGTGGTGTAAGATAGTTGTTGCTGTTGAGGCACCAAGACATGTCTCATACTTTGCAGTCCCATGAACTGGAGCACACCAGGCCTCCCTGTCCTTCACTATGTCCCAGAGTTTGCTCAAACTCATGTCTATGGAGTCAGTGACGCCATCCAACCATCTCATCCTCTGTTGCCCCCTTCTCCTGCCTTCAATCTTTCTCAGCATCAGAGTCTTTTCCAATGAATCAGCTCTTTGCATCAGGTGGCCAAAGTATTGGAGCCTCAGCTTCAGCATCCATCATTCCAATGAATATTCAGTGTTGATTTCTTTAGAGGTGACAGGTTTGATCTCCTTGCTGTCCAAGGGACTCTCAAGAGTCTTCTCTAGCACGACAGTATGAAACCATCAATTCATCAGTGCTCAGCCTTCCTTAAGATCCAACTGTCACATCTGTACTTGATTACTGGAAAAACCATTGCTGTGACTATACTGATCTTTATCAGCAAAGTGATATCTCTGCTTTTTAATATACTGTCCAGGTTTATCATAGCTGTTGTCACCATCCACAGTGATTCTGGAGCCCAAGAAAATGAAGTTTGTAACTGTTTCCACTTTTTCCCCATCAATTTGCCATGAAGTGATGGGACCAGATGCTATGACCTTTGTTTTTTAAATGTTGACATTTAAGCCAGATTTTTCACTCTCCTCTTTCACCTTAATCAAGAGCTTATTTAGTTCCTCTTCACTTTCTGCCATTAAAGTGGTATCATCTGCATATCTGAGGTTGTTAATATTTCTCCTGACAATCTTCATTCCAGCTTGTGAGTCAACCAGCCCTGCATTATGCATGGTGAACTCTGCATGGAAATCTAATAAGTAGAGTGACAATATACAGCCTCAAAGTACTCCTTTCCCAATTTTTGAACCAGTCCATTGTTCCATGTCCAGTTCTAACTGTTGCTTATTGACGTGCATACAGGTTTCTCAGGAGACACGTAAGGTAGTATGTTATTTCCATTTCTGTTTTAAGGCTTTTCCACAATCCATTGCCATCCACACAGTCAAAGGCTTTGGCAGTCAATAAAGCAAAAGTAGATTTTTTTTTTGGAATTCATTTGATTTTTCTATGATCCAGCAGATGTTGGAAACTTGATCTCTGGTTCCTCTGCCATTTCTAAATCTAGCTTGTACTTCTGGAAGTTCTTGATTCACCTACTGCTGAAGCTTAGGTTGAAGGATTTTGAGCATAATCTTGCTAGCATGTGAAATGAGTGCAATTGTACAGTAATTTGAACATTCTTTGGCATTGCCTTTCTTTGGGATTGTAATGAAAACTGACTTTTTCCAGTCCTGTGGCCACTGCTATGTTTTCCAAATTTGCTGGCATATTGAGATGTAGCAGCAGTATCTTTGAGGATTTGAAATAGCTCAGCTGGAATTCCATCACCTCCACAAACTTTGTTCATAGTGATGCTTCCTAAGATCCACTTGACTTCGCATTCCAGGGTGTCTGGCTATAGGTGTGTAACCACACCATCATGGTTACCTGGGTCATGAAGATTTTTTTGCGCACCTTTCTGTATATTCTTCCACCTCTTCTTGGTCTCGTCTGTTTCTGTTAGGACATTGCCATTTCTTTCCTTTTTGTGCACATCTTTGCATGAAATATTCTCTTGGTTTCTCTAATTTTCTTGAGGAGGTCTCTAGTCTTTCCCATTCTATTGTTTTCCTCTATTTCTTTGCATTGTTCAGTTAAGAAGACTCTTCTCTTTCCTTGCTATTCGGAGGAACTCTGCATTCTGTTAGGCATAGCTTTCCCTTTCTCCTTTCCTTCTCTTCTTTTCTCAGCTATTTGTAAGGTCTCCTCAAACAACCTCTTTGCTTTTACATTTCTCTCCTGGAGGGTGGTTTTAGTCACCACCTCCTGTACAATGATACGAACCTCCATCCATAGTTCTTCAGGCACTATCTCTACTAGATCTAGTCCCTTGAATCTATTCATCACTTCTGCTGTATAATCATAAGGTATTTGATTTAGGTCATACTTGAATCGTCTAGTCAAGGCTATGGTTTTTCCTGTGGTCATGTATGGATGTGAGAGTTGGACTGTGAAGAAGGCTGAGCGCCGAAGAATTGATGTTTTTGAACTGTGGTGTTGGAGAAGACCCTTGAGAGTCCCTTGGACTGCAAGGAGATCCAACCAGTCCATTCTGAAGGAGATCAGCCCTGGGATTTCTTTGGAAGAAATGATGCTGAAGCTGAAACTTCAGTACTTTGGCCACCTCATGCGAAGAGTTGACTCATTGGAAAAGACTCTAATGCTGGGAGGGATTGGGGCAGTAGGAGAAAGGGACGACCGAGGATGAGATGGCTGGATGGCATCCCTGACTCGATGGACATGAGTCTGAGTGAACTCCAGGAGTTGGTGATAAACAGGGACGCCTGGTGTGCTGAGATTCATGGGTCGCAAACAGTCAGACACGACTGAGCGACTGGACTGAACTGAACTAAACTGAATGGCATACTGGTTTTCCCTATTTTCTCCAACCTAAGTCTGAATTTTGCAATGAGGAGCTCATGATCTGAGCTATAGTTAGGTCCAGGTCTTGTTTTTGCTGACTGTATAGAGCATCTCCATCTTCAGCTGCAAAGAATATAATCAGTCCGATTTCAGTATTGGCCATCTAGTGGTGTCCATGTGTAGAGTCTTCTCTTGTGCTTTTGGAAGAGGGTGTTTTCTATGACCAGTGCATTCTCTTAGTAAAACTGTTAGTCTTTGCCTTGCTTAATTTTATACTCCAAGGCCAAACTTATCTGCTATTCCAGGTATCTCTTGACTTCCTACTTTCACATTCCAGTCCCCTATGATGAAAAGGATATCTTTTTTTTTTTTTTTTCTTGGTGTTAGTTCTCAAAGATCTTGTAGATCTTCATAGAGTCATTCAACTTCAGCTTCTTTGGCATTAGTGGTTGCAGCACAGACTTCCATTTCTGTAATGTTGAATGGTTTGCCTTGGAAACAAATCAAGATCATTCTGTCATTTTTGAGATTGCACCCAAGTATTGCATTTCTGACTCTTTTGTTGACTATGAGGACTACTCCATTCTTTTTAAGGGATTCATTTGAGTTCACTGATTTCTACATTGTCAATGTTCACTCTTCCTATTTCCTAATTTACCTTGATTCATGGATCTAACATTCCAGGTCCCTATGAAATATTGTTCTTTAGAGCATCAGGCTTTATGTTCACCACCAGACACCACAACAGGGTATCATTTCCACTTTGGCTCAGCCTCTTCATTTCTTTCTGTAGCTGTTTCTCTATACTTCTCCAGGAGCATACTGGACACCTACCAACCTGGGAGGCTTGTCTGTCATATCTTTTGGCTTTTTCATACTGTTCATGAAGTTCTCAAGGCATGAATTCGGAAGTGGTTTGCCAGTCCCTTATCCAGTGGATCATATTTTGTCAGGCCCTGACTAGCAGGGGCATGACCTTCTGCTGCTTCAGGTAGTTGGGTGACATTTCCGGTGCCCTGGTTGTTCCACTGCTAGTCTTCATTGAGTGTGTCCCATTTTATTCTTTTGCATGTGACTTTCCAACTTTGCCAATACCATTTATTCAAGAGACTCCTTTCCTCATTGTTTACTTTTGCCTCCTTTGTCATAGTCCAATTTCCCACATGTGTATGGGTTTATTTCTGGGCTCTCCATCTTCTCTATTCTGTTGCATTGATCTATGTGTTTGTTTTATGCTAATATCATATTGTTTTTAATTACAATAGCTTTGTAACATAGTTTGAAATTATGGAGTGTGATACTTCCGATCTCATTTTTAAGGTTGATTTGACTATTTAAGATCACTTGTGATTCCATAAATATTCCATAAATATTTTACGATTGTTTCTTCTATTTCAGAATATTTATAGTGGTTGAACTGAATCTGTAAATTTTTGGTAATATTAACAATATTAATTTCTCTAATATTTAAGCATGGAATGTCATTTCATTTATTTGTGTCTCCTTCAGTTTCTTTCTACAGTGTCTTACAGTTTTAACTGCATCCTTTACCTCCTTGGTTAAAACTATCCCTAAGTACTTTATTCTTTTTGATACAGTTGTAAATGGTACTGTTTTCTTTAATTCTCTTTTTAATAGTTAATTGTTAGTGAATAAAAATGCAGCAGACTTTTCTATATTGATGTAACCTGAAAATTTACTGAATTAACTTATTAGCTCTGATAGTTTTTTGGTAGGATCTTTTGGGTTTTCTATGTATATGTTATCCACAAATAACAACAGAATAGTAGCTTTACTTCTTTCTTTCCAATTTAGATGTATTTTTTTTCCCCCTTTTTTCTGCCTAATGGCTCTGGCTAGGAATTCCAATACTATATTTCACAAAAGTAGTGAGAGTTAACATCCTTGTCCTGTTTCTGATTTTAAAGGAAAAGCTTTCAGCTTTTTCCCTTGAGCACGATGTTAGCTGTGGGCTTGTCATAAATACATTATGTTGAGATACATTCTCTCTATATCCACTTTTTTTTCTCTCCATCCCCACCTCCTCTCCCAACCCTTTCTACTTTGATGTTTCCCAACTGGGTCTTTTTTTTTTTTTTTTTTTTATTGGAGGACAATCGTTTTACAATATTGTGTTGTTCTCTGCAATACAACAAC
Organism: Capricornis sumatraensis; assembly: GCF_032405125.1. Lineage (NCBI taxonomy): Eukaryota > Metazoa > Chordata > Mammalia > Artiodactyla > Bovidae > Capricornis > Capricornis sumatraensis. Next base: position 54,850,836 of record NC_091076.1, read on the forward strand.
ACGAATCATCATAACTGCATCCAAATCACCTCCTTCATGAGCCTCCCTCCCTCCCACCATCCCACCCCTCTAGTTCATCACATAGTGCCAGGCTGGGCTCCCTCTGTTATGGAGCAACTTCTCACCCTCACCCACTATCTATTTTACACGTGGTAGTGTATATATGTCAATGCAACTTTCTCCATTCATCCCACTCTTCCCTTCCTGTATGTGTCCACAAGTTTATCTGTATCTTCATTCTTTCTCTGCAGAGACGATCCATCAATACCATTTTTCTAGACCCCATATATATGCATTAATGTACTATATTTGCTTTTTTCTTCCTGACTTATTTCACTCTGTATAACAGGCTCTAGGTTCATTCACTTCACTAGAACTCACTGAAATTCATTCTTTATTATGGCTGAGTAATATTCCATTTATATATATTATATTTCATTTATATACATATATTATATTCCATTTATATTCCATATATATATATACCACATCTTCTTTATCCATTCATCTGTTGATGGGCATCTAGGTTGCTTTCATGTCCTAGCTTTTATAAACAGTGCTCTATGAATACTGAGGTACATGTGTCCTTTTAAATTATGGTTTTCCAATGGCACATGCTGAGTCATATGGCAGCCATATTCCTAGTTTTTTAAAGGAATCTTCATACTATTCTCCATAGTGGCTGCATCAATTTACATTCCTACCAACAGTGCAAGAGAGTTCCATTGCTCCACATCCTCTCCAATATTTATTGCTTGTAAATTTTTTGATGATGGCCATTCTGACCGGTAAGAGGTGATACATTGTAGTTTTGATTTACATTTCTCTAATAATGAGCAATGTTGATCATTTTTTCATGTGTTTATTAGCTATCTCCTCCCGGCCACCACCACTGACCTCGGGCAGGGGGTAGTTCCTCCCAGCCATCACCCCTGACCTTGGACCTGGGGTAGCTCCTCTCAGCTGAGAGGTCAGGGGCAGCAGCCAAGAGGAGCAACCCCACATCCAAGGAGCAGTGGTTGCGCAGGCGCAGGAGAGCCAAGAGGAGCTACTCCATGTTCAAGGTCAGAAGGGGTGGCAGTGAGGAGATACCCCTCATCCAAGGTAAGGAGCAGTGGCTGCACTTTGCTGGAGTAGCCATGAAGAGATACCCCTCATACAAGGTAAGAGAAACTCAAGTAAGATGGTAGGTATTGCAGGAGGGCATCAGAGGGCAGACACACTGAAACCGTAATCACAGAAAACTAGTCAATCTAATCATACAGACTACAGCCTTGTCTAACTCAATGAAACTAAGTCATGCCATGTGGGGCCACCCAAGACGGATGGGTCATAGTGGAGGAGTATGACAGAATGTGGTCCACTGGAGAAGGGAATGGCAAACCACTTCAGTATTCTTGCCTTGAGAACCCCATGAACAATATTAAAAGGCAAAATAATAGGATACTGAAAGAGGCACTCCACAGGTCAGTAGATACCCAATATGCTACAGGAGATCAGTGGAGAAATAACTCTAGAAAGAATGAAGGGATAGAGACAGAGCAAAAACAATACCCAGTTGTGGATGTGACTGGTGATAGAAGCAAGGTGCAATGCTGTAAAGAGCAATATTGCATAGGAACCTGGAATGTTAGGTCCATGAATCAAGGCAAATTGGAAGTGATCAAACAAGAGATGGCAAGAGTAAACGTCGACATTCTAGGAATCAGTGAACTAAAATGGACTGGAATGGGTGAATTTAACTCAGATGACCATTATATCTACTACTGTGGGCAGGAATCCCTCAGAAGAAATGGAGTAGCCAACATGGTCAACAAAAGAGTCTGAAATGCACTACTTCGATGCAATCTCAAAAACAACAGAATGATCTCTGTTCATTTCCAAGGCAAACCATTCAATATCACAGTAATCCAAGTCTATGCTCCAACCAGTAATGCTGAAGAAGCTGAAGTTGAATGGTTCTATGAAGACCTACAAGACCTTTTAGAACTAACACCCAAAAAAGATGTCCTTTTCATTATGGGGACTGGAATGCAAAAGGAGGAAGTCAAGAAACACCTGGAATAACAGGCCTTGGAGTACGGAAAGAAACAGGGCAAAGGCTAATAGAGTTTTGCCAAGAGAATGCACTGGTCATAGCAAACACCCTCTTCCAGCAACACAAGAGAAGACTCTACACATGGACATCACCAGATGGTCAACACCAAAATCAGATTGATTATCTTCTTTGTAGCCAAAGATGGAGAAGCTCTGTACAGTCAGCAGAAATAAGACTGGGAGCTGGCTGTGGCTCAGATCATGAATTCCTTACTGCCAAATTCAGACTTAAATTGAAAAAAGTAGGGAAAACCACTAGACCATTCAGGTAGGACCTAAATCAAATCCCTTATAATTATACAGTAGAAGTGAGAAATAAGATTTAAGGGCCTACATCTGATAGACAGAGTGCCTGATGAACCATAGACAGATGTTCATGACACTGTACAGGAGACAGGGATCAAGACCATCCCCATGGAAAAGAAATGCAAAAAAGCAGGATGGCTGTCTGAAGAGGGCTTACAAATAGCTGTGAAAAGAAGAGAAGCAAAAAGCAAAGGAGAAAAGGAAAGATATAAGCATCTGAATGCAGAGTTCCAAAGAATAGCAAGGAGAAATAAAAAAGCCTTCCTCAGCGATTAATGCAAAGAAATAGAGGAAAACAAAAGAATGGGAAAGACTAGAGATCTCTTAAAGAAAATTAGAAACACCAAGGTCCATGAATCAAGGCAAGTTTTAAGTGGTCAAACAGGAGATGGCAAGAGTCAATGTCAACATTTCACGAAAGATGGGCTCAATAAAGGACAGAAATGGTATGGACCTAACAGAAGCAGAAGATATTAAGAAGACATGGCAAGAATAAACAGAAGAACTGTACACAAAAGATCTTCATGACCAAGACAACCACAGTGGTGTGATCACTCACCTAGAGCCAGACATCCTGGAATGTGAAGTCAAGTGGGCCTTAAGAAGCATCACTATGAACAAAGTTAGTGGAGGTGATGGAATTCCAGTCGAGCTATTTCAAATCCTGAAAGATGATGCTGTGAAAGTGCTGCACTCAATATGTCAGCAAATTTGGAAAACTCAGCAGTGGCCACAGGACTGGAAAAGGTCAGTTTTCATTGTAATCACAAAGAAAGGCAATGCCAAAGAATGTTCAAACTATTGCACAGTTGCACTCATCTCACATGCTAACAAAGTAATGCTCCAAATTCTCCAAGCCATGCTTCAGCAATACATGAACCATGAACTTGCAAATGTTCAAGCTGATTTTAGAAAAGGCAGAGGAACCAGAGATCAAATTATCAACATCCACTGGATCATTGAAGAAGCAAGAGAGTTCCAGAAAAACATCTATTTCTGCTTTATTGACTATGCCAAAGCCTTTGATTGTGTGGATAACAATAAACTGTAGAAAATTCTGAAAGAAATGGGAATACTAGACAACCTGACCTGCCTCTTGAGAAACCTGTATGCAGGTCAGGAAGCAACAGTTAGAACTGGACATGGAACTACAGACTGGTTCCAAATAGGAAAAGGAGTACGTCAAGGCTGTATATTGTCATCCTGCTTATTTAACTTCTATGCAGAGTACATCATGAGAAATGCTGTGCTGAAGGAAGCACAAGCTGGAATCAAGATTGCTGGGAGAAATATCAATAACCTCAGATATGCAGATGACACCACCCTTATGGCAGAAAGTGAAGAAGAACTCAAAAGCCTCTTGATAAAAGTGGCGAGTGAGAAAATTGGCTTAAAACTCCACATTCAGAAAACTAAGATCATGGCATCTGGTCCCATCACTTCATGGCAAATAAATGGGGAAACACTGGAAATAGTGTCAGATTTTATTTTGGGGGGCTCTAAAATCACTGAAGATGGTGATTGCAGTCATGAAATTAAAAGCCACTTACTCCTTGGAAGAAAAGTTATGACCAACCTAGATAGCATATTCAAAAGCAGAGAAATTACTTTGTCAACAAAGGTCTGTCTAGTCAAGGCTATGGTTTTTCCAGTAGCCATGTATGGATGTGAGAGTTGGACTGTGAAGAAAGCTGAGCACCAAATAATTGAAGCTTTTGAACTGTGGTGTTGGAGAAGACTCTTGAGAGTCCCTTGGACTGCAAGGAAATCCAACCAGTCCATTCTAAAGGAGATCAGTCCTGGGTGTTCACTGGAAGGAATGATGCTAAAGCTGAAACTCCAGTACTTTGGCCACTTCATACGAAAAGCTAACTCATTGGAAAAGACTCTGATGCTGGGAGGGATTGGGGGCAGGAGGAGAAGGGGACGACAGAGAATGAGATGGTTGGATGGCATCACTGACTCACTGGGTGTGAGTTTGAGTGAACTCTGGGAGTTGGTGATGGATAGGGAAGTGTGGCGTGCTTCAATTCATGGGGTCGCAAAGAGTCGAACACGACTGACCGACTGAACTGAACTGAATTGAAATATTAGATATCTGAATATCTTCTTTGGAGAAGTGTCTGTTTAGATCTTCTACCCATGTTTTTGTTCGGACTGTTTGTTTTTTCTATTATTGAACTGTATGGGCTGCTTATATAGTTTGGAGAAAAAACCATTTGTCAGATATTTCATTTGCAAATATTTCCTCCTGTTCTGAGAGTTATCTTTTAATCTTGTTTTTTTTTTTTTTTTAATTTGCTGTACAAAAGCGTTTAAGTTTAATTAGGTCTCATTTGTTTATTTTTTTTAATTTCTATTATTCTAGGAGGTAGGTCAAAGAAGATCTTGCTGTGATTTATGCCAGAGAATGCATTGCCTATGTTTTTCTCTAAGAACTTTATAGTTTCTGGCTTTACATTTAAGTCTTTAAACCATTTTGAGTTTATTTTTGTGTATGGTGTTAGGAATTGCTCTAGTTTAATTGTCTAGTTTCCTAGCATCACTTATGGAAGAGGTTATCTTCTCCATTGTATATTCTTACCTCCCCTGTCAAAGGTAAAGTACCCATGGATAGGTGGGTTTATCTCTGGGCTTTCTATGTCGTTTTCTTGGTTTATAGGTCTGTTTTTGTACCAGTGCCATACTGTCATGATGACTATAACTTTAAGAAGGATGATTACTCCAGCTCTGATTTTCTTTGTCAAGATTGCTTTGGCTATTCAGAGCCTTTTGTGTTTTCATTTAAGTTGTGAAGATTTTTTTGTTCTAATTGAAACTGTAGATTACTTTGAGTAGTATAGTCATTTTCACAATATTTATTCTTCCAACCCAAATTGATTCTCTCCTTTATTTGTGTCATGTTTGATTTCTTTATAGAAAGAAATCTTATAGCTTTATAATGTCTTATAGTTTTCTTCATACAAGTCTTTTGTCTCTTTAGGTAGGTTTATTTCTAGGTATTTTATTCTTTTGGTTGCAATGGTGAATGGGATTCTTTCTGTAATTCCTCAGATTCTTCATTGATCATATATAAGAATGCAAGGGATTTCTGTGTATTAATTTTATTGTTTATTATATTGAAATTTTATTATATTCATTGATTAGCTCTAATAATTTTCTGGTTTCATCTTTAGGGTTTTCTATGTATAGTATATGTCATCTGCAAACAGTGAAAGCTTTACTTCTTTTCCAATTGGATTTCTTTTATTGCTTTTTCTTCTCTGATTGTTATGGCTAGGACTTCCAAATTATGTTGAATAATAGTGATGGGAGTAGGCACACTTGTCTTGTTCCTGATCTTAGAGGAAATGCTTTCAGTTTTTCACTGTTGAGAATAATATTTTCTATGGGTTTTTTATATATGGCCTTTATTATGTTGAGTTATGTTCCTTCTATGACTACATTCTGGAGAGTTTTTATAATAAATTGATGTTGAATTTGTCAAACTATTTCTCTGCATGTATTATGATGATCATATGATTTTTATCTTTCAGTTTGTTAATATGGTATATCGTATTGATTGATTTGCACATATTGAAGAATCCTTGCATTCCTGGGATAAATCCCACTTGACCATGGTGTATGATCCTTGTAATTGTGCTATTGGATTTTGTTTGCTACAATTTTGTTGAGGATTTTTGCATCTATGTTCATCAGTTGTATTAACCTGTAATTTTCTCTCTTTTTGTGGTATCTTTGATGTTGGTATCACATTGATTGTGGCCTTGTACAATGAGTTGGGGAGTTTCCCTTCATCTGCACTTTTCTGAAACAGTTTGAGTAGGATAGGTGTTAGCTCTTCTCTAAACTTTTGGTAGAATTTGCCTGTGAAGCCATCAGGCCCCAAGCTTTATTTGTTGGAAGATATTTGGGTACAGTTTTGATTTCTGTGCTTGTGATTGGTCTATTCATATTTTCTATTCCTTCCTTGTTTTAAAATATTACAGTTTTCTAAGAATTTGTCCATTTCTTCCAAATTGCTCATTTTATTGGCATATAGTTACTCATAATAGGCTTTAATATTCTCTGTATTTCTGTGTTGTCTGTTGAAACTTCTCCTTTGCATTTCTAATTTTATTGATTTGAGTCTTCTTTCCTTTTCTTGATGAATCTGACTAATGGTTTGTCAATTTTGTTTATTTTCTCAAAAATCAGCTTTTTGATCAGTTTTATTGATCAATCAGCTTTATTGATCTTTGTTATTTTCTTTCATTTTTTTTTCCATTTAGTTCTGCTCTGATCTTTCTGATTTCTTTCCTTGTATTAACTTTAGGACTTTTTTCCCTTTCTTTTTCTAGTTGCTTTAGGTGGAAGGTTAGGTGTTTATTTGTTGTTTCCCTTGTTTCTTGACATAGGCTTGTATTACTATATACTTCCCTCTTAGCACTGCTTTTACTGCATCCCATTGGTTTTGAGTTGTGTTTTCATTGCTATTTGTTTCTAAATATTTTTTTTATTTCTAAATATATTTTTTGATTTCTTCAGTGATCTGTTGATTACTCAAAGTATATTGTTTAGCCTCCATGTGTTTGTATTTTTTACAGTTTTATTTTACTGTAGCAGATATCTAGTCTTATAGCATTGTGTTCAGAAAAGATACTTGAAATGATTTCATTTTTTTTAATTTAAAGGCTTGATTTATGACCCAACATGTGATCTATTCTTGAGAATGTTCATTGTACACTTGAAAAAAGTGAAATCTACTGTTTGCAGATGAAATGTACTATAGGCATCAATTAGGTCTATCTGGTCCAATGTTCCATTTAATATTTGTGTTTCCTTATTAATTCTCTGTCTGGATATCAGCCCATTGGTGTAACTGGGATGTTAAAATTACCAACTATTATTGTGTTATTGTGTTTCCCTTTAATAGTTGCTAGCATTTGCCTTATGTATTGGCATGCTCCTAGGTTTAGTGCATATATATTTATAACTGTATCTTCTTATTGGATAGATCCCTTGATCCTTATGTTGTGACCTTTCTTGTTTCTTGTAACATACTTTATTTTAAAGTCTATTTTATCTCACATGAGTATTAATACTTCTGCTTTCTTTTGATTTCCATTTGCATGGAATGTCTTTTTACAACCCCTTATTTTCAGTCTATATGTGCCCCTAGGGCTGAACTGGGTCTCTTATAGAAAGCATATGTAGAGATCTTGTTTTTGTATTCATTCACTCAATCTGTGTATTTTGGCTAGAGCTCTTAATCCATTTACATTTAAGGTAATGTAATCATTCATACATTGCTATATATGAGTCTATTATCATTTACTTTATTGTTTTGGGTTTGTTTTTGTAGGCATTTTCTTTCTCTTATGTTTCCTGTCTAGAGAAGTTGCTTAACATTTGTTGTAGAGCTGGTTTGGTGGTGCTGAATTATCTTAACTTTTGCTTGTCTATAAAGTGTTTAATTTCTTCATCAAATCTGAGTGAGATTCTTCCTGGATACAGTAATTTTGACTGTAGGTTTTTCCTTTCATTACTTTAACTATATCCTGCCAGTCCCTTCTGGCCAGCAGAGTTTCTGTTGAAAGATCAGCTGTTAGCCTTGTGGGGATCCCTTTGTAAGTTATCTGTTGCTTTTATCTCGCTGCTTTTAATATTTTTATTTGTGTTTAATTTTTGTTAGTTTGACTAATATATGTCTCAATGTGTTTCTCTTTGGATTTATCCCATATAGGACTCTCTGGGCTTCGTGAACTTGGGTGAATATTTCCTTTCCTATGTTAGGAATGTTTTTGAGAATAATCTCACAAATATTTTCTCACATCCATTGTTTTTCTCACTTTCTGGGACCTCTATAATTCAGATGTTGGTGTGTTTAATGTTGTTACTGAGGTCTCTTAGACTGTCCTAATTTCTTTTCATTTTTCTTTCTCTATTCTGCTCTGTTTCAATTATTTCCACCATTCTCTCTTCCAGCTCACTTATCCATTCTTCTACTTTGGTTATATTGATATTGGTTACATGTAGTGTATTTTTAATCTCAGTTATTGTGTTGTTCATTGCTGATTGTCTATTTATTTATTCTAGATTCTTATTAATCATTCATTTCCTGTATCTTCTCAATCTGTGTCTCCATTCTATTTATCTGTGCCTCCATTTTATTTCCAAGATTTTGAGGATCTTTACTATCATTACATTGAATTCTTTTTCAGGTAAGCTGCCTATTTCCTCTTCATTTGTCTGCTCTTGTGGGCTTTTACTGTGCTACTGCTGCATCCGATAGTCATGTATGGATGTGAGAGTTAGACCATAAAGAAGGCTGAGCATCAGAGAATTAATGGTTTCAAACTGTGGTGCTAGAGAAGACTCTTGAGAGTCCCTTGGACAGAAAGGAGATCAAACCAGTCAGTCCTAAAGGAAATCAACCCTAAATATTCATTGGAAGGACTAATGCTGAAGTTGAAGCTCCATTACTTTGGCCACCTGATGCAAAGAGTTGATTCATTGGGAAACGCCCTGATGCTGGGGAAGACTGAGCGCAGCAAGAGAAAGGGATGACAAAGGATGAAATGGTTGGATGGCATCACAAACTCAATGGACATGAGTTTGGGTAAACTCCAGGAGATGGTGAAAGACAGGGAAGCCTGGTGTGCTACAGTCTATGGTGTGGCAAAGAGTCAGACATGACTGAGCGACTGAAAAGCAGCAACAAATTTCTTATAACCTTTGGTATTTCTTTTGTATCAATGGTAATTTCTGTTTATATCTGATTTATTCATTTGGGCGCTCTCTCTCTCTCTCTCTTTTTTTTTTTTTTTGTTTATTTTTTTGATGAATGTAGCTGATGGTTTATCAATTTTTTTTCTCTCTTCAAAGAAAAATTCTTGGCTTCATTGATGTTTTCTTTTGTCTTTTTAGTCTCCATTTCATTTAATTCTGCTCTAATATCTTTGATTTCCTTCCTTTTGCTAAATTAGGGTTTCTTTTTTCTCTTTTTTCTAGTCATTTAAGGTGTGAAATTACATTGTCTATTTGAGATTTTTCTTTTTTCTTGATGTATGCTTGTATCACTATAAACTTCTTCCCTCTTACAACTGCTTTTGATGTATCCCACACCCCAAAAAGATGTCCTTTTCATTATAGGGGACTGGAATGCAAAAGTAGAAATGCAAGAAACACCTGGAGTAATAGGCGAATTTGGCCTTGGAATGCAGAATGAAGCAGGGAAAAGAATAACAGAGTTTTGCCAAGAAAATGCAGTGGTCATAGCAAACACCCTCTTCCAACAACACAAAAGAAGACTCTACACATGGACATCACCAGATGGTCAACACCAAAATCATGCTTGATTAGACAGTGGAAGTGAGAAATAGGGCCTATATCTGACAGATAGAGTGCCTGATGAACTATGGAGTGAGGTTCATGATTATGAACAAAGCTAGTGGAGGTGATGGAATTCCAGTGGACCTGTTTCAAATCCTGAAAGATGATGCTGTGAAAGTGCTGCACTCAATATGCCAGCAAGTTTGGAAAACTCAGCAGTGGCCACAGGACTGGAAAAGGTCAGTTTTCATTCTAATCTCAAAGAATGCTCAAACTACTGCACAATTGTACTCATCTCACATGCTAGTAAAGTAATGCTCAAAATTCTCCAAGCCAGGCTTCAGCAATACATAACCGTGAACTTCCTGATGTTCAATCTGGTTTTAGAAAAGGCAGAGGAACCAGAGATAAAACTGCCAACATTCGCTGGATCATTGAAAATGCAAAAGAGTTGCAGAAAAACATCTATTCCTGCTTTATTGACTATGACAAAGCCTTTGACTGTGTGGATCACAATAAACTGAAAAATTCTGAGGGAGATGGGAATACCAGACCACCTGACCTGCCTCTCGAGAAATCTGTATGCAGGTCAGGAAGCGACAGTTAGAACTGGCCATGGAACAACAGACTGGTTTCAAATAGGAAAAGGAGTACATCAAAGCTGTATATTGTCACCCTGCTTATTTAACTTCTATGCAGAATACATTATGAGAAATGCTGGACTGGAAGAAACACAAGCTGGAATCAAGATTGCCGGGAGAAATATCAATAACCTCAGATATGCAGATGACACCACCTTATGGCAGAAAGGGAAGAGAAACTAAAAAGCCTCTTGATGAAAGTGAAAGAGGGGAGTGAAAAAGTTGGCTTAAAGCTCAACATTCAGAAAACAAAGATCATGGCATTCGGTCGCATCACTTCACGGGAAATAGATGGGGAAACAGAGGAAACAGTGTCAGACTTTATTTTGGGGGGCTCCAAAATCACTGCAGATGGTGATTGCAGCCATGAAATTAAAAGACGCTTACTCCTTGGAAGAAAAGTTATAACCAACCTAGATAGCATATTGAAAAGCAGAGACATTACTTTGCCGAATAAGGTCCATCTAGTCAAGGCTATGGTTTTTCCTGTGGTCATGTATGGATGTGAGAGTTGGACTGTGAAGAAGGTTGAACGCTGAAAAATTGATGCTTTTGAACTATGGTGTTGGAGAAGACTCTTGAGAGTCCCTTGGACTGCAAGGAGATCCAACAAGTCCATTCTGAAGGAGATCAGCCCTGGGATTACTTTGGAAGAAATGATGCTGAAGCTGAAACTCCAGTACTTTGGTCACCTCATGCAAAGCGTTGACTCATTGGAAAAGACTCCGACGCTGGGAGGGACTGGGGGCAGGAGGAGAAGGGGACGACAGAGGATGAGATGGCTGGATGACATCACTGACTCGATGGACGTGAGTGTGTGTGAACTCCGGGAGTTGGTGATGGACAGGGAGGCCTGGCGTCCTGCAGTTCATGGGGTTGCAAAGAGTCAGACATGACCGAGCAACTGAACTGAACTGATTCCATTTTTATTTGCCTCAGGTTAAGTTTTGATTTCTCCTTTGATTTCTTTGTTTACCAATTCATGTTCAGTAGCATTTTGTTTAATTGTCACACATTTGTGATTTTCCCACTTTTCTTCTTATAATTGATCTCATTTCATACCATTACTGTTGGAAAGATTCTTGGTATGATTACAATATTCTTAAATTTATTAATATTTATTTTATTGCCGAAAATATAATATTACTATTCTGGATTATGTTCCATGTGCACTGGAAAAGAATGTGTGGCTTTTGAATGGAATATTCTATATAAAATCAATTAAGTCTACCCAATCTAATGTGTTATTTAAGGCTGATGTTTTGTTTTTTTTTATTTTCTATTTGGATGATCTACCTGTTTGTGTCACTGGTATATTAAAGTTTATATACTATTCTTATATTGCTCCCCATTTTTCTATTTATGTCTGTTCAGTTTCAGTTTAGTTCAGTCGCTCAGGCATGTCTGACTCTTTGCAACCATGGACTGCAGCATGCCAGGCTTCTCTGTCCATCACCAATATTTGCTTTATACATTTTGGTACTCTGATATTGAGTGCATAGATATGTTACATCTTCTTGCTGTATTGACCCTTTTATCATTATTTAATACCTATCTTTGTCTTTTATGAAAAGTTTTGTTTTACTGGAGTGGGTTGCCATTTCCTTCTCCAAGGGATCTTCCCAACCCAGGAATCGAATTTGGGTCTCCTGCATTACAGGCAGATTCTTAACTGACCAAACTATGAGGGAAGTGACTAAACTATAAGGGAAACAGCATGTTATATATAATAAACCTCTCTGCTCTCCCAAGACTTCCAGCAGAAACTTTGCAGCCAAGGAGGGAGTGGCATGGTATATTCAAAATGTTGAAAGGAAAGAGAAAAGAAAAACAAAACAAAAGTTCCAACCAAGAATACTCTACTTGACAGGGCTAATGTTTAGAATGAAGGAGAGATACAAAATTTCCCAAATAAACAAAAGCTAAAAATGCTTATCACTGCTAAACAATGGAAGAACTCTATGACTTTCATTGGTACTTTCTTAAATTTTTATATTTGGGGAAGTTTTCACTGTATTCATCCTTTCTTCTCCTGTATGGTGAACATCTTTATGACCATTATTTTGAACTCTTTATCAGAAAAATTACTTACATCTGTTTCATTTGGGCTTTTTCAAGGGTTCTAGCTTATTATTTGGTTTGGAACATATTCCTTTGTCTCCTCATTTCTCTTGAGTTGTTTGTTTCTCTGTATTAATGAACCAATAGCTACCTCTACCTGTCTTGAAGGAGCAGCCTTACACAGAAGAATCTTATTATTTAAACATGTTCTAGCTCTTAGTTGTCACTTGTAACTTTGTGATTGTCTAAGCAACCTGATTTATTCTTCTTTGGTCACACTTGTTGATTGCATGTCAAGATTTGTGAGTGTTCCTGTATGACATATCATAGCAAGTTCCTTTATGATCCACCTCCTAGAATACTGGAAATAAAAACAAAAATAAATAAGTGGGATCTAATTAAACTTAAAAGATTTTTCACAGGAAAGAAAACTATAAGCAAGGTGAAAAGACAACCCTCAGAATGGGAGAAAATGACAGCAAATGAAACAACTGACAAAGAATTAATTTTCAAAATATAGAAGCAGCTCATACAACTCAGTACCAGGAAAACAAACAATCTGATTAAAAAGTGGGCAAAAAGCCTAAATAAACATTTCTCCAAATAATACACACAGATTGCTAATAAACCTAGAAAGAGATGCTCAGCATCACTCATTATCAGAGAAATGAAAATCAAAACTACAGTGAGATATCACCTCACACCAGTCAGAATGGCCATAATCAAAAAATCCACAAATGATAAGTGCTGGAGAGGGTGTGGAGAAAAGGGAACCCTCCTACTCTACTGATGGGAATGAAAATTAATACAGCTGCTATGGGAGACAATATGGAGATTCCTTAAAAACTAGGAATAAAACCACCATATGACCCAGCAGTACCACTTCTAGGCATATACCATGAGGAAATCAAAACTGAAAAAAACCTATGTACCCTAATGTTCATTGCAGCACTATTTACAATAGCCAAGACAATGAAACAACGTAGATGTCCATTGATAGATGAATTGATAAAGAAGCCATGGTACATATATACAGTAAAATACTGCTGCTGCTAAGTCGCTTCAGTCGTGTCCGACTCTGTGAGACCCCATAGACGAAAGCCCACCAGGCTCCACTGTCCCTGGGATTCTCCAGGCAAGAACACTGGAGTGGGTTGCCATTTCCTTCTCCAATGCATGAAAGTGAAAAGTGAAAGTGAAGTCGCTCAGTTGTGTCTGACTCTAAGCGACCCCATGGACTGCAGCCTACCAGGCTTTTCCATCCATGGGATTTTCCAGGCAAGAGTACTGGAGTGGGATGCCATCACCTTCTCCGAGTGAAATACTACTCAGACATAAAAAGGAACACATTTGAATCAGTCCTAATGAGGTGGATGAACCTAAAGCCTATTATACCGAGTGAAGTAAGTCAAAAAGAGAAAAAACAAATATTAACACATACATATGAAACATAGAGGAATGGTATTGACGAACCTGTTTGCAGAGTAGAAGTGGAGATGCAGACATAGAAAGCAGACTTATGGATAAGGATGGGGAAGAAGAGGGAGAGGGTGAGATGAATGCAGAGAGTAGCATGGATGCATATACACTAACATATGTAAATAGACAGCCAATGGGAATTTGCTGAATGACTCAGGGAACTCAAACGAGGGCTCTGTAATAACCTAGATGGGTGGGAATGGGTGGGAGGTGGCAAGGAGATTCAAGAGGGAGGGGACACATGTACACCTATGGCTAATTCATGTTGAGGTATGACAGAAATCAAACCAATATTATTAAGCCATCATTAAAATATTAAAAAAGGAAAAAAATAATAAAATAAAAAGAAAGTATTTGTGAGTGTTCTAGAGGGTGGGATCCCAGTCAGAACCTAGTTTCTGATTAGAAGCTGAGTCTTCAAGACTTATCTTTAAGATACGCAAATATGTACTGTCCTGTGGGATCACAATTGTAAATGTTGCTGGCCTCCAGATCGGATGGTCTGGAGGTGTCCTTTTGGTTAATAGTTGTAAACATCTGGACTCCAGTCAAGTGTGTGAACTCCTTTCTGCAAGGTACCACAGGGCCATAGTGCAGCTCATGATAGCTTAGTGGTGAATGGTGAATGTTGCCATCAGATTCGTGATCTCTGAAGGAGATTTAACTCTGGTACCAAAGACAGTCTCAGTCACTCAGAGCTTTGTGTAGATTTTATTTAAAGGAAAGCAACAGAAAAAGCTTCTGACATAGGCATCAGAAGGGGGCAGAAGAGTACCTGCCTCACTAGTTTAAAGGCTGGGGGGTTGGGGGGTGGGGTGCTTATATGCTTCTCAACTAGCTGCTGAGAGTAGGTTAAAAAAATATGTCAAGGCTGTGAGAATTTTGCTCAGACCGTTTCCTGTAACAGACATTCTGGGATGACATCAGCACTAGATTAGCCAGAAGGAACAGGTTAACCCAGTGCTCAAGTCTGTGGAAGCTTTACCTGGGCATTCTCCCACAACATCCATTCAAAGCTCAAAAAAGGGATGTCCTTGAACATGAGATGCTTGTTCAGTAGGCCACAAGGCCTTCTTGTCTAAGGCAAAGGAATGTGAAAAAGAAAGTTTACCTCCTCCTTAAAGGGGCCTCAGTCTTGGGACTCTTTATCAACCTGCTTAAGTTAATTCTCTCACCAACTACAATGAGGTGTTGCCCCCTGTCTCCTGTTTCCTGAGAGGACTTTTGTAGCCTCTGGATGTGTGGTAAACTCCTAGTGTTTCCCTCAGGTTGAAGCTCTATGACTAGCAAATAGGGTGTTTCAGTCTGCTATTTATGTAGTGCCCTGAGGGTGGTAGCCTACCAAGAAGAACCCCTCCAAATGTTCCCCACTCAGAGGATGCAGAAATACAATTTCTCCTTCCCACCATAGTCAGGAACCCAAGTTGTGTCCCTTGTGTGGGCTATGTGTGCCCACACAGCTTGGGCTGGCTGCAGGAGTGGCTCAGGGGTGAGACAGTCTTCAGCACCAGCAGGTTATAGGGTCAGTACAGAAATCATGCCATCAGTGCCTGCAAGGTGGGAGATCTGGGTTCCATTCCTGGGTCAGCAAGATCCATTGGAGAAGAGATAGGCTACCCACTTCAGTATTCTTGGGCTTCCCTGGTGGATCAGCTGGTAAAGAATCTGCCTACAATGTGGGATACCTGGGTTCAATCCCTGGGTCAGGAAGATCCCCTGGAGAAGGGAAAGGCTATGCATTCCAATGTTCTGACCTGGAGAATTCCGTGGACTATAGTCCATAGGATCTCAAACAGCTGGACACAACTGAGTGACTCTCACTTTTAGTACCTCCATCTGGCAGATGCTTTAAGATGAGCAGATGGTTGTTCTTCACATGTACTATGGGTGCTTTTCAAATTCTGCTTTTGTGCTATATCCTAGGGCATGTCGGTCCTTTAGGGGCAGAGTGCTTGAAGACTCTATTCCCTACAGTCCTGTGGTTTTCCTGGATGAAAGTCTCATTGGTTTTCAAAGCCGGATGTTTGGGGGGCTTCTTTCCCTGGTACAAGTCCCAAGGATTGGGATGCCTGATGTTAGGCACAGATCTCCACCCCAGTCCTGAAAGATGAGCTCCATATTTGTGAAATCCTTCCTAACTGTTAGTCACTGCACTGCATATAATGTTCTCATCTTTATATAAAAATTAATTTTATTGTATTATAGTTGCTTTACAATATTGTATTAGTTTCTATTGTACAGCAAAATAAATCAGTCATGCACATACACAGATCCCCTCCCTTTTGGACTTCCTTCCCACTCAGGGCACCACCGTGAAGTAAGTACAGTTCCCTGTGGTATACAGTAAGTTCTCATTAGCTACCTATTTTATATTATACATAGTATCAGTAGTGTACACATGTCAATTCCAGTCCTATTCATCTGGATCTGTTTCTTTTATCCTTCATTGTGGAGGTGCTATTCAGCTAGGTTTCAGGTCACATTCACAGGGAATTGATCTGTGTGTAGCTATAGACTTACTGTGTCCTTGGGAGGATGTAAGTTCAGGATCTTATGCTGCCATCTTACACTGCCTCCTCTAAATGACTACATTTTGAGATGGTTGATCATGCAGTACTATTTTGGCAGTAGGTAACTCACCTACTACAATGGGCATCCTTTTATACTAGGAGATAATAATGAAGATTATTAAAACCATATCATTAATACTTTTTTGGCTGGTAGAGGAGGAGAGGAAGAAAAAGAAAAAATAGGGAATTTTTGTTGTTGTTCTGTATAACAAAACTGCTAGTATTTATTTTTATTAATCAGGTATAGAAAGCAAATGGGTTCATTTGGCATTATAGGAAAACATAGTCCCTATAACCTGTCAGTGCTAGGACTGGATGAGTCGATGTGAAGTCAGGGGCTAGGAGTTGAGAGAGGAAGTGAAACATACACTACCTCTGACACCAGCCCTGCAGGCAGGTTTGGTTATTTCCAATTAAATGAGAAAGTTAGGCCAAAAATATGGGTTGTCAGTATGTTGGTAGATTGATCAAAAATAAAATATAGGGCACCTAGTTCTCTTTTCATTTCAGACAAACAACAAATACTATTTTAAGTATGCCCTGTATGTTACACATCTGGGTATTCTCCAGGCATTGAGATCTCTGGGGAAAGGATTTGAAGAATGGAGAATGAATTTAATTTTAAATAGTGCTTTAGCTGTTGGCTTCTGCTATTTATTTTCTGTTTAATTAAAATTTCTGGTTAAGGAATAATGTCCTAAACTACCTTCAGCCATGTTCTATAGAATAAGTGATCAGCTGCTACCATGTGTGAAGGTAGAATGCAACACAGAATGTGGATCTGGCACAAAAATCTAAATTTTCCAACCCCTCATCCATTGATAATACTTGTGAATTCACCCATAAACACTGTGACAAGCAAAACACATGGAAATTGGAAAAATGAGTATCCTTTACCTGCTGAGCTGTTGATTTGGTTTTATACCAAGGTCCATCCTCAAATACTTCAGATATAATTCTCTTTTCAAAGTTGTATTCTTTCTTTTTTTAATAATTATAAAATAAGAAAGTAAAAATATTAAGTTAAAAAGAGAAAAATAGGGGGCGGTCCTAAGATGGCAGAGGAATAGGATGGGGAGACCACTTTCTCCCCCACAAATTCATCAAAAGAACATTTAAACGCTGAGTAAATTCCACAAAACAACTTCTGAATGCCGGCAGAGGACATCAGGCATCCAGAAAAGCAGCCCATTGTCTTCGAAAAGAGGTAGGAAAAAATATAAAAGACAAAAAAAGAGACAAAAGAGGTAGGGATGGAGCGCCATCCCAGAAAGGGGGTCTTAAAAAAAGAGAAGCTTCCAAACACCAGGAAACACTCTCACTGCCAAGTCTGTGGTGAGACATGCAAGCACAGAGGGCAACATAACAGGGAGGAAAACTGAATAAATAAATAAAACCCACAGATTATGAGTCCAACGGTAACTCTCCCATTGGTGAAGCAGTGCAAATGCCTGCACCCCACACTAGCAAGTGGGGGCTGGGCAGGGAGGCACGGTCTGCTTTGCTTAGTGTAAGGACCGGGCCTGAATGCCCCGAGGGCAATCTGAGCAAACTAACTTGGGCTAGCAAACCAGACTGTGGGATAGCTACCACACTAAAGGCCCTAACCTAAGACACTGCCAGGCCCATGCACAGAACAAAGGACTGAACAGGACTAACCAGCTGAAGACCATCCCCCTCCAGTGACAGACAGCCAGAGCCAGAAGAGGGCTATCACAGCCCCAGAGAGACATTATCTACCAAGCTGCAAGCAGGCTTCTTTGCTAACTAAGACTTCTTGGGGTTCTGGACAGTCAACATCCGCCTGAGAAGGTGCGCCAGTTGTACACCCAGAAAACCGAGCGGCAGGGACGGGGAAGGCAATAAGTCACAGCAACCACGCTCGCCAAACACCTCATCACCTGAGCTGCTCGGACCTGGGAAGGGCACAAAACACAGGCCCAACTGAGTCTGCACCTCTGAGGACTACCCGAATACCTGAACCTGAGCGTCTTAGACCTGGGAGGTGCATGCAGCCCAGGGCTGGCCATGGACAGTTCCTGGCGGAGCAACCTACAGCCTGAGCAGTGTGGGCAGGAAGGGCACACATTCCGTGAGCAGGGGCAGGCCCAGTGTGGATGAGACACTGCGAGCACATGCCAGCGTTATTTGTTTGCAGTGTCCCTCCCTCCCCACAGTGTGACTGAGCCTAAAAAAAAGTGACCACCACCGCCCCCCTTGCGTCAGGGTGGAAATCAGACACTGAAGAGACCAGCAAACAGAAGAAGCTAAAACAGAGGGAACCGCCTTGGAAGTGACAGGTGCAATAGATTAAAACCCTGTAGTTAGTACCGACTACATAGGAAGGGGCCTATAGATCTTGAGAAATATAAGCCAGACCAAGGAACTAGCCGAAAATGAACTGACCCCACACTGCCCACAACACCACCAGAGAAAGTCCTACATATATTTTTACTATTTTTATGATCATTCTTTTTTTTTAATTTTTAAGTCCTCTATTACTCCTTTAATTTTCATTTTTATAACCTATTACTTTGCAAACAAAAAAACTATTTTTTTAAAGAAAACTTCATATATATATATATATATATATATTATAATTTTGTGACTTTTTTCTTTCTTCTTTTCTTTAATATTATATTTTTGAAAATCCAATCTCTACTCTAGATTTTTAATCTTTGCTTTTTGGTATTTGTTATCAATTTTGAACCTTTAAGAACCCAATCTTCAGTACCCATTTTTACTTGGGAGTGAGATTACTGACTTGACTGCTCTCTCCTCCTTTGGACTCTCCTTTTCCTCCACCAAGTCGGTCTCTTTCCTCCCCCTTCTCTTCTCTACCCAACTCTGTGAATTTCTGTGTGTTCCAGATGGTGGAGAACACTCAGGGAACTGATTACTGGCTGGATCTGTCTCTCGCCTTTTCATTCTCCCCTTTTATCCTCCTGGCCACCTCTGTCTCCTTCCTCCCTCTTCTCTTCTCTGTATAACTCCGTGAACATCTCTGAGCAGTCCAGACTCTGGAGTACACATAAGGAAGTGATTACTAGCTAGCTTGCTCTCCCTTGTTTGGATTCCACCTCATCTCATTCGGGTCACCTCTGACTCCCTCCTCCCTCTTCTCTTCGCCGTGTAGAACCTCTCTGGGTGTCCCTCACTGTGGAGAAACTTTTCATCTTTAACCTAGATGTTTTACCAATGGTGCTGTAAGGTGAAGGAAATGGAAACCCACTCCAGTACTCTTGCCTGGAAAATCCCATGAATGGAGGAGCCTGGTAGGCTGGGGTCCATGGGGTCGCTAAGAGTCACACATGACTGAGAGACTTCACTTTTCCTTTTCACTTTCATACATTGGAGAAGGAAATGGCAACCCACTCCAGTGTTTTTGCCTGGAGAATCCCAGAGAAGGGGGAGCCTGGTGGGCTACCATCACTGGGGGTGTGCAGAGTTGGACGCGACTGAAGCAACTTAGCAGCATAGAAGGAGAAGTCTTGAGACTACTGTAAAAATAAGACTGAAAGCCAGAAGCAGGAGGCTTAAGTTCAAATCCTGAGAACATCAGAAAACTCCTTACTCCAGGGAACATTAATCGACAGGAGCTCATCAAATGCCTCCATACTTACACTGAAACCAAGCACCACCCAAGGGCCAACAAGTTCCAGAGAAAGACATACTACGCAAATTCTCCAGCAACACAAGAACACAGCCCTGAACTTCAATATACAGGCTACCCAAAGTTACTCCAAACCCATTGGCATCTCATAACTCATTGCTGGACACTTCATTGCACTCCAGAGAGAAGAAATCTAGCTCCACTCACAAGAACACTGACACAAGCTTCCCTAACCAGGAAACCTTGACAAGCCACCCGTACAACCCCATCCACAGCAAGGAAACTCCACAATAAAGAGAACTCTACAAACTACCAGAATACAGAAAAGCCACCCCAAACTCAGCAATATAAAAAAGACGAAGAGACAGAGGAATATCCAGCAGGTAAAGGAACAGGATAAACACCCACCAAACCAAAAAAAAAAAAGAGGAAGAGATAGGGAATCTACCTGATAAAGAATTCTGAGTAATGATACTGAAAATGATCCAAAACCTTGAAATCAAAATGGAATCACAAATAAATAGCCTGAAGACAAGGATTGAGAAGATGCAAGAAAGCTTTAACAAGGACCTAGAAGAAATAAAAAAAGAGTCAATATGTAATGAATAATGCAATAGATGTGATCAAAAACACTCTGGAGGCAACAAATAGTAGAATAACAGAGGCAGATGATAGGATTAGTGAAGTAGAAGATAGAATGGTAGAAATAAATGATTCAGAGAGGAAACAAGAAAAACGAATTAAAAGAAATGAGGACAATCTCAGAGACCTCCAAAACAATATGAAATGGCCCAACATTCGAATCATAGGAGTCCCAGAAGAAGAAGACAAAAAGAAAGACCATGAGAAAATACTCGAGGAGATAATAGTTGAAAACTTCCCTAAAATGGGGAAGGAAATAATCACCCAAGTCCAAGAAACACAGAGAGTCCCAAACAGGATAAACCCAAGGCAAAACACCCCAGGACACATATTAATCAAATTAACAAAGATCAAACACAAAGAACAAATATTAAAAGCAGCAAGGGAAAAACAACAAATAACACACAAGGGGATTCCCATAAGGATAACAGCTGATCTTTCAATAGAAACTCTTCAAGCCAGGAGGGAATGGCAAGACATACATAAAGTGATAAAAGAAAATAACCTACAGCCCAGATTACTGTACCCAGAAAGGATCTCATTCAAATACAAAGGAGAAATCAAAAGCTTTACAGACAAGCAAAAGCTGAGAGAATTCAGCACCACCAAACCAGCTCTCCAACAAATGCTAAAGGATATTCTCTAGACGGGAAACACAAAAAGGGTGTATAAACTCGAACCCAAAACAATAAAGGAAATGGCAACAGGATCATACTTACCAATAATTACCTTAAGTGTAAATGGGTTGAATGCCCCAACCAAAAGGCAAAGACTGGCTGAATGGATACCAAAAGAAGACCCCTATATATGTTGTCTACAAGATACTCACCTCAAAACAGGGGACACATACAGACTGAAAGTGAAGGGCTGGAAAAAGATATTCCATGCAAATAGAGACCAAAAGAAAGCAGGAGTAGCAATACTCATATCAGATAAAATAGACTTTAAACAAAGGCCATGAAAAGAGACAAAGAATGGCACTACAAATGATCAAAGGATCAATCCAAGAAGAAGATGTAACAATTATAAATATATATGCACCCAACATAGGAGCACCGTAATATGTAAGACAAATGCTAACAAATATGAAAGGGGAAATCAACAATAATACAATAATAATGGGCGACTTTAATACCCCACTCACACCTATGGATAGATCAACTAAACAGAAAATTAACAAGGAAACACAAACTTTAAATGATACAATAGACCAGTTAGACCTATTTGATATCTAAAGGACATTTCACCCCAAAACAATGAAATTCACCTTTTTTTCAAGCGCACACGGAACCTTCTCCAGGATAGATCACATCCTGGGCCATAAATCTAGCCTTGGTAAATTCAGAAAAACTGAAGTCATTTCAAGCATCTTTTCTGACCATAATGCAGTAAGATTAGATCTCAATTACAGGAGAAAAACTATTAAAAATTCCAACATATGGAGGCTGAACAACACGCTGCTGAATAACCAACAAATCACAGAAGAAATCAAAAAGAAATCAAAATATGCATAGAAACGAATGAAAATAAAAACACAACAACCCAAAACCTGTGGGACAATGTAAAAGCAGTGCTAAGGGGAAAGTTCATAGCACTACAGGCATACCTCAAGAAACAAGAAAAAAGTCAAATAAATAACCTAACTCTACACCTAAAGCAACCAGCAAAGGAAGAGATGAAGAACCCCAGGGTTAGTAGAAGGAAAGAAATCTTAAAAATTAGGGCAAAAATAAATGCAAAAGAAATAAAAGAGACCATAGCAAAAATCAACAAAGCCAAAAATTGGTTCTTTGAAAGGATAAAAAAAAATTGACAAACCATTAGCTAGACTCGTCAAGAAACAAAGGGAGAAACATCAAATCAATAAAATTAGAAGTTAAAATGGAGAGATCACAACAGACAACACAGAAATGCAAAGGATCATAAGTGACTACTATCAGCAATTATATGCCAATAAAATGGACAGTGTGGAAGAAATGGACAAATTCTTAGAAAAGTACAACTTTCCAAAACTGAACCAGGAAGAAAAAGAAAATCTTAACAGACCCATCACAAGCACAGGAATCGAAACTGTAATCAGAAATCTTCCAGCAAACAAAAGCCCAGGTCCAGACAGCTTCACAGCTGAATTCTACCAAAAATTTAGAGAAGGGCTATCACCTATCCTACTCAAACTCTTCCAGAAAATTGCATAGGAAGGTAAACTTCCAAACTCATTCTATGAGGCCACCATCACCCTTACACCAACACCTGACAAAGATGCCACAAAAAAAAAGAAAACTACAGGCCAATATCACTGATGAACATAGATGCAAAAATCCTTAACAAAATTCTAGCAATCAGAATCCAACAACACATTAAAAAGATCATACACCATGACCAAGTGGGCTTTATCCCAGGGATGCAAGATTCTTCAATATCCACAAATCAATCAATCAATGTAATACACCACATTAACAAATTGAAAAATAAAAGCCATATGATTATCTCAATAAAAGCAGAGAAACCCTTTGACAAAATTCAACATCCATTTATGATAAAAACTCTCCAGAAAGCAGGAATAGAAGGAACATACCTCAACATAATAAAAGCTATATATGACAATCCCACAGCAAACATTATCCTCAATGGTGAAAAATTGAAAGTGTTTCCCTTAAAGTCAGGAACAAGACAAGGGTGCCCACTTTCACCATTACTATTCAACATACTTCTGGAAGTTTTGGCCACAGCAATCAGAGCAGAAAAAGAAACAAAAGGAATCCAAACTGGAAAAGAAGTAAAACTCTCACTGTTTGCAGATGACATGATCCTCTACATAGAAAACCCTAAACACTCCACCAGAAAATTACTAGAGCCAAGCAATGAATATAGTAAAGTTGCAGGATATAAAATCAACACAGAGAAATCCCTTGCATTCCTGTACACTAATAATGAGAAAATAGAAAGAGAAATTAAGGAAACAATTCCATTCACCATTGCAGTGAAAAGAATAAAATATTTAGGAATATATCTACCTAAAGAAACTAAAGACCTATATATAGAAAACTATAAAACACTGGTTAAAGAAATCAAAGAGGACACTAATAGATGGAGAAATATATCATGGTCATGGATTGGAAGAATCAATATAATGAAAACGAGTATACTACACAAAGCAATCTATAGATTCAATGCAATTCCTATCAACCTACCAACGGTATTTTTCGAGCTAGAACAAGTAATTTCACAATTTGCATGGAAATACTAAAAACCTCAAATAGCCAAAGCAATCTTGAGAAAGAAGAATGAAACTGGAGGAATCAGCCTGCCTGACTTCAGGCTCTACTACAAAGCCACAGTCATCAAGACAGTGGCGTACTGGCACAAGGACAGAAATATAGATCAATGGAACAAAATAGAAAGCCCAGAGATAAATCCATTCACGTATGGACACCTTATCTTTGACAAAGGAGGCAAGAATATACAATGGGTTAAAGACAATCCCTTTAAAAAGTGGTGCTGGGAAAACAGGTCAACCACTTGTAAAAGAATGAAACTAGAACACTTTCTAACACCATACACAAAAATAAACTCAAATGGATTAAAGATCTAAACGTAAGACCAGAAATTATAAAACTGCTAGAGAAGAACATAGGCAAAACACTCTCTGACATACATCACAGCAGGATCCTCTATGATCCACCTCCCAGAATACTGGAAATAAAAGCAAAAATAAGCAAATGGGATCTAATTAAAATTAAAAGTTTCTGCACAACAAAGGAAAATATAAGCAAGGTGAAAAGACAGCCTTCAGAATAGGAGAAAATAATAGCCAATGAAACAACTGACAAACAACTAATCTCAAATATATACAAGCAACTCCTACAGCTCAATTCCAGAAAAATAGACGACCCAATCGAAAAATGGGCCAAAGAACTAAATAGACATTTCTCCAAAGAAGACATACAGATGGCTAACAACCACATGAAAAGATGCTCAACATCACTCATTATCAGAGAAATGCAAATCAAAATCACAATGAGGTACCTTTTTATGCCAATCAGAATGGCTGTGATCCAAAGTCTACAAGCAACAAATGCTGGAGAGGGTGTGGAGAAAAGGGAACCCTCTTAACACTGTCGATGGGAATGCAAACTAGTACAGCCACTATGGAGAACAGTGGGGAGATTCCTTAAAAAACTGGAAATAGAACTGCCTCATGACCCAGCAATCCCACTGCTGGGCATGCATACTGAGGAAACCAGAATTGAAAGAGAGATATGTACCCCAACGTTCATCGCAGAACTGTTTATAATAGCCAGGACATGGAAGCAACCTATATGTCCATCAGCAGATGAATGGATAAGAAAGCTGAGGAACATTTACACAATGGAGTATTACTCAGCCATTAAAAAGAATGCATTTGAATCAGTTGTAATAACGTGGATGAAACTGGAGCCTATTATACAGAGTGAAGTAAGCCAGAAAGAAAAACACCAATACAGTATCAGTTCTGTACAGTTCAGTCACTCAGTCGTGTCCAACTCCTTGCGACCCCATGAATCGCAGCACGCCAGGCCTCCCTGTTCATCACCATCTCCCGGAAATCACTCAGGGTCATGTCCATCGACTCAGTGATGCCATCCAGCCATCTCATCCTCTGTCGTCCCCTTCTCCTCCTGCCCCCAATCCCTCCCAGCATCAGAGTCTTTTCCAATGAGTCAACTCCTCGCATGAGGTGGCCAAAGTACTGGCGTTTCAGCTTTAGCATCATTCCCTCCAAAGAAATCCCAGGGCTGATCTCCTTCAGAATGGATTGGTTGGATCTCCTTGCAATCCAAGGGACTCTCAAGAGTCTTCTCTAACACCACAGTTCAAAAGTATCAATTCTTCTGCGCTCAGCCTTCTTCACAGTCCAACTCTCACATCCATACATGACCACAGGAAAAACCATAGCCTTGAATAGACAGACCTTAGTTGGCAAAGTTAATGTCTCTGCTTTTGAATATACTCTCTAGGTTGATCATAACTTTCTTTCCAAGAAGTAAGCGTCTTTTAATTTCATGGCTGCAATCACCATCTGCAGTGATTTTGGAGCCCCAAAAAATAAAGTCTGACACTGTTTCCACTGTTTCCCCATCTATTTTCCATGAAGTGATGGGACTGGATGCCATGACCTTCATTTTCTGAATGTTGAGCTTTAAGCCAACTTTTTCACTCTCCTCTTTCACTTTCATCAAGAGGCTTTTTAGCTCCTCTTCACTTTCTGCCGTAAGGGTGGTGTCATCTGCATATCTGAGGTTATTGATATTTCTCCCGTCAATCTTGATTCCAGCTTGTGTTTCTTCCAGTACAGCATTTCTCATGATGTACTCTGCATAGAAGTTAAATAAGCAGGGTGATAATATACAGCCTTGACATACTCCTTTTCCTATTTGGAACCAGTCTGTTGTTCCATGTCCAGTTCTAACTATTGCTTCCTGACCTGCACACAGATTTCTCAAGAGGCAGGTCAGGTGGCCTGGTATTCCCATCTCTTTCAGAATTGTCCACAGTTTATTGTGACCCACACAGTCTAAGGCATATATATGGAATTTAGAAAGATGGTAACAATAACCCTGTATGTGAGACAGCAAAAGAGACACAGATGTATAGCACAGTCTTTTGGACTCTGTGGGAGAGGGTGATGGTGGGATGATTTGAGAGAATGGCCTTGAAACATGTATAATATCATATAAGAAATGAATCGCCAGTCCAGGTTTGATGCAGGATACAGGATGTTTGGGGCTGGTGCACTGGAATGACCCAGAGGGATGGTACGGGGAGGGAGGTGGGAGGGGTTTCAGGATTGGGAACTTTCGTGTACACCCATGCAGATTCATGTTGATGTATGGCAAAATACAATATTGTAAAGTAACTGGCCTCCAATTAAAATAAATAAATTTATTTTTTTAAAGAAGGAAAAAAGAAATATCACAAATTTTTAACCCCGATATAACTTTTAAAATATAATTTTTAAAATATAACTATTTATTTATCTGGCTATGCTGTGTCTTCCATACTGCATGGGCTTTTTCTAGCTGCATCAAGTGGAGCTCCTCTCTAGTAGCAGTGGGTGAGCTTCTCACTGCAGTGGCTTCTCTTGTGTGTTCACTCTAGGGCTTGCGAGCTTCAGCAGTTGTGCTACATGGGTTTAGTAGCTGTGGCTCCTAGGCTCAAGAGCACAGGCTCAAGTTGTGTCACAAGGGGTTGCTCTGTGCCAATTGGGGTATTTCTGCATCAGGGATAGAGCCTGTGTCTCCTGCATTGGCAGGCAGAGTCTTTACAACTGAGCCACTGAAAGGGCTCCGGGAAGCCCTGAAATAACAGCTTTTAACAATCAGGTAAGAATCTTCTAACGTTTCTATGTATATAGATAAATAGATTGATAGAGGGAGAGAGACCAATGATAGATATATATTGTGTTCCTCCCACCTCCCAGAAATAGAACTACATTTTACATGCCACTTGGTAACCTGTTACTGTTACTACTATATTCTGGCCTTTTTTCATTGTCAAGAAATATACATTTACATCCTCATGTTTAAAGGTTACAGTCAGTGAGTCAACAATATTTACTCAGTTCCTACTAAATGAAGACATGCTGTATTTCATTGCACATATACATCATGGTAGATTTAACCAGTTCTCTATGGTCAGATATTTTACATTGTTTGTAATAATTCATTATTATAATCAAGCCTACAACAAATATCCTTGTAATCCTACAACTCAACTGATAGCAATAGATGTGTCCAGACACACTAGAGAAGAGGCAATGTCTTTGGAAATATTGTAATTTTACCAAGGCAAATTGCATGCACATTTCCAATTTTTATTCATATTACTAGATATTCAATCAATAGTCTATAAAAAGACTAGTCAGTCAGTGAGTCACCAGACCATTTCATCTCATTATTGCTGACACCTCTTTCAGCTTGTAGTCTATTTATAAGTACAATTACACTCCCATGAGAAAACAAGCAAGGGGGAAGAAAAGAGGCTAATAAAACCAATCTCAGAAGGTTTCCAGCGTTTAGGCACATACAGTGTTCCATTCATTATATATTTGATGATTGTCAACTATGTGCCAAGTCCTCTTCTGGGTATAGCACATAATAAGAACAGAATGGCTCCTTCCACATGTCTTATGGTATGATCAGAGGCACTTTGTTTACCACTTCCAAAAGCTACATACTTCAACTATTAGAGCAGGGGTCCCCAACCTCCAGGATTTAATGTCTGATGATCTGAGGTGGAGCTGATGTACTAATAATAGAAATAAAGTGCACAATAAATGTAATGTGCTTGAATCATCCCCAAACCATTCCTCCAACCCCAATCCATGGAAAAACTGTCTTCCAAGAAAACTATTCCTGGTGCCAAAAAGGTTGGAGACCACTATATGAGAGTATACAGAGACTGCTCATCTTCTCATATGCTCTCTAATGCCAGGTGTGTGCCCTTTGCCAACAATAATATACTCGTAAAATGCTACTGTCACAAGTAGCTGCAGGCTAACTTAAAAAGTTGACATAAAACAAGAAATCATAAATGTAATACATGAGTATCAACCATTTAAAATTATTTAAAATAAATTTAGATGCATTGATTCTTCAAATTTTGAAGTACAGCCAAAGCCATTTCTATCTTGGGCATGCATCTGTTAAGACAAACTTCTCAAGTGAATTACAAATACATTTCAAAGTATTGTTTTGGGTATGCTATGAAATAAGTAGTTCCAAATAATACCAGTTCAAATACTTATTTATGAGTAAGGATCATCTTCGGTGGGGAAAATGGAATACTAGGTACATGCTCCAGACAAAGTATAAAAAAGGAACATCTTTTTAAAACTGACACTAGTCCTCTAGTTAGTTAAAAGCTGGATTAGTCTGACTTCTCTGCAATAATCATGTAAAAAAACGAAATAAGTCTCAATACCTTCAACAACACCTAGTTGTCTCATGCATCACAGTTCATGGGTTAGCTGTGACTTAGTTCAACTTGGCCCAGCTTAGCTGGCTCATCACCTGATTCCAGGCGGCTGCTCAGATTCAGTTTTCCTCCCTATGTCTCTCATTTTGAAAGTCAGGCTAATAGGAAAACTTCAGTCTGGGATATGATCTTCTCATGATGGATGTCAGATGCTCAAGAGAATTCCCAGAAATTGGCCAAACCTTATAAGGCCTTAGCTCAGAATTGACACATTGTCACTTCTATTCCTTTCTAGTGACTAAAATAAGTCACATGGGCAAGTCTAAGTCAGTGGAATGGGGAAATAAACTCATCTATGGAGGAGAAGAAGTATGGATGGATAGTTGCCAAACATAACACAATCAGTCACACTCATTATCAGCTGTGCAAATGAAAAGCTAACATCAAAGATGGACCAGTTAATCAGATATACTGCAAATTAGTACAGACATCACACAACAAAGTGCTGCTTCAAACAAGCTGAACATAAATTGCTGAGGCATGTTATTAGAAATGCTAGATAGCAGAACTATGACTTCTTTCAGGATTAGAAGGTTTTTTTTTTTTTTTTGTACATGATTGGATTTTCTTGCATAAATTACTGCTATAATTGGTCTTCTAGGATTTCCATTCTCTATTATAAAATGGAGAGAAGATCTAAAGTGCTCTAAACACAAAGTCCTAAATTCTTATTGTTTTCATTTTTCTTACAGTTGTATATATATTGCATATTTCAAGACCAGTAATATTTTTTCCTAATTCATTTTTAGTAAGACTTTCTAGACACACTCAACATAGAAGTAACAATAACGATTTCTTCTTTAGTTGTACATAATTAATAAAACCAAATTATGTGATTTCAATGACAAGCATTGCTATTATAAAATGATTTGAAAACAAACATAACTGACTCATAGTATTATAAGTATGGGGCTCAACTGCTAAGAGCGCAAGTGCACTGCCACTTGCCATAGAGTTCCATTTCCTTCCCATTAATTAATCAATTAAATCAAATACATCTATTACTGATTATGTAGTACAATGGAAATGGAGGGGCTTAATCTGCTAAGTCAGTTAAGTGGAGAATGTTGATTTAATTTTTATGTCTGTTTACCAAAGAAAGCATTTTAAAATTTATATATTAATTAGTCATATATATTTCCTAAAGAATGTATTGTTCTGTTTATAGAAATAAAATCTTAACTTTTGTAATTAAGTAATCCATAGCAATGTTATGTGTTAAGTTAAGGGAATGAATTTGATGAGCTTCAAAGGCAAGAAATGTATTGGAAAATAACATTCAAAATTCAATCATCAACAACATACTAGTTGCAAAACCTAATGTTTTGTATGTAAATATACATTTAAATTGAGTAGTATTTTATATAGTAGGTATACTAGTTTATATTCAAACTTTGAATTTAATAAAGTTTTAATGTAAATAAACATCTGCTCATTTCATTAATGTATATTAGGCATTCAATAAGTTTCTTAAAGAAATCCTCAATTCTCTATGTTGCTTGGCTCTTTCTCTCCTTCTAAATAATTTATTCTCTCCTTTTTCTCTAAAGATAAACTGTTGGAATCAAGTCTTTTATCTGGCTGGACCTATGTCAAAAGTAAAGATTAGGAGGAGCTGCGGAGATCTGCTTGAATCAAGACTCTATACTCTGAAAGGCAGTATCCATTCCTCACCAAAGAGGGAGGCAAGTGGCATTTGTGGAACTCCTGCCAAGTTAGGTTACTTTATCTGAGATCCATCTGACTTTTCTTAATGGTAGGTAGCAAAATTGAGCTTCCAATTCAACATAAATTTCTCCGAGGTAGGAACTGGAAAAGACGTGCTATAGTGTCTAGCTATTTATGATGATCAGATGTGATAGGTTCAGGTCAGCCTGAATACATTTCTATTTCACCTCTCATAGATTATTTTTGCTCAGTGCATTACTGAAAGTTGAGACACTAACAGCCCTTGAATTAAAATAGACCTAACAATGTCCAGGCTCAGAGAGAAAATAAAAGGCCTGCAGTTTCAAGATGGGTTGCACATCTTTACATAGAATAAGTGGTTCATAACAGATATAACTGAGAAATATAATTTTTGTTGCTGGAGGATTTCAGGTGACAGACTGACTTTTTATTATTTGTATTTATCACAGGCAATTGAACTTGGTGAGTTAGGAAATTAAGCTAAGGGGGAAAAATTAGTTCCAAGTAAAGCTTAGGAAGCAATTTCCACCCATGAAGTAATTAAGAAGTGAAATGAGTTTCTGTACTAGCTCTTGACACAGAGTCATTTTAATGAGAAACCCTCTTGGGAAAAGTATTAAAAGTAATCTTCACCAGTGGTCAAGCAGTAGCTGATTTTGAAGTTATAGAAATACAGTCCTTTATAGACAAGGTGTCTTTTTGCTCAAGGTATTAAACAAGGTCATTTCTTCCATTTTAATAGCTACAACTACTAGAAGAAAATGGAGGAAGGATATCAAGAGATTTTAGAATTATTTATGCAATCCTTTATGTTTTTGCTTTAATAACAAAGAATGTCACCTGTGTTATATTAAAAAATATTTAAACAAACAGAACTGAAAAATGCAAGGATGAGGGGAATTCACCAAACACGCCCATGCTTGGCTGCACCTTCATATCTCTCTCAGGGATAACTGACATTCTCTCACTGAATTCATGGCTGTGAATTTCTTAAAACTCTAACTGTTTCATTGTTAAAGAAGTCACACAGCTTAGTGTTGTCAAACTACACTCATCCTCCTAACCCACTCCAGATGCACTTCCGAGAAAAACCACTGTCAACTGAAAAAATAAATAAATAAATAAAACTGTCTAACAGTTGAGAATTATCTTTATTCAGCAGACTTTCAACCTCAGGAGGTGCCAGGCATCATTCTTAGTCAACACCAGTCTGGATGCTGAAGGAAAGCTAGTCATTGGGCTAAGAACCTCTCAACCTAGGTTAAAAATCAGTGTTTAAGTAACAGAAAGGGAGAGACTTTTTCTTTCAATATCCTCTGAGGAAACATAATGATATGTGACTTTGTTACCACCGCATTGCAATAAAAATCAAATCAGTGTCCAGCGTTGCCTAGCAGTAAAGAAATTTCAAGCAATAATCCTTTGCCAAAAAAATTACTTTTCCTTCTCTTGTGTCTTCCTCAGTTTGTGTTAATTACATCTGTCTTGATTGTCTGGTTGGCTTCAGCTTGAATTCCAGAATAAATCTCTTTATGTCCAGTATATTTTCAGTTTTTCTACCAATTTTCTGCCAACCACCATCTCTTCATAACGCTGGTTCAGAATTCTGTTAAAATATATTGTAGGTGAGTTACTTAGCTCTTTGTTCACATCATTTCTACTCTTGAAACGAGTCTCTCTAAAATTGACTTCTTCTGCCAAGTGTACAATTAACCTCTCTATCCAAAACTTTCTTCACTTTCTTGCTTCTTCCAGTTCCCCTCCAGACTGAGGACTCTGGAAGGAAATGGGGAGTTGAAACTGAGCAGGAGGCTGCAGGTCTTCTGGTCCAAGCCCTCCATGTTCCAGCTTCATATTTGGCCTTCCCTGAGTTCCAAAGAGCTGACACAAGCAGTTAATAATTAGAACAATAGACTCACAGGACTTCTAGTTCCTTCTGAAGGAATAACAGGTAATAACTGAATGCATGTCTTCGAGTTCTGCAGAAACTAAGACCCTCATCCCCTACCCAGTGGGGGACTTCATGCTGATGCAAGCACTAGACCTCAGACTGGTTATAAACAGACAATTAAGATTCCAAAACATCATGCTTTTACCTCATCACAGATCAATCAGAAGAAAAGCTGCACTTAATGGAAGATAACAAAAACTCTCACCCTCCCCGCCCCCCACAAATGACTCTCCTTTTAAAAACTTTCATGGTTGAGCAGAATCTTCAGAGTTGGTTTCCAAACATAAGTTTTGCTTTCCCCGCAGGTTCCTGACCTCCTGAATGAAGCAAGCTTTGTTTTCCAACCAATACTCATCTCTCAAGTATTGACTTTTGAGCAATGAGCAGTCGAACCTGATTTCAGTAACAGTGTCAACACTTTGGTCTTGCTGCATATCAGGCAACCAGACCTGAGTTTGGTTCAGTAACACTCTGTTCCACCCAGTCACCAGGACAATTTTTCTGAAATTGGGTGTCCCTTGGGTGTCCAAAGACATCCTCTGGGTTAGGAAAATCTCTACAAGAATTGAATCCATATTTACCTTGATGATTATATTTTAAAATGTTAGGTATAAGCATAGCCCCAATTGTCTAGATGACAAATTTATAATCAAGTTGTTTGCTATTCAGTTGCTAAGTCATGTCTGATTCTTTGCTGCCCCATGAACCAGAGCATGCCAGGCTTCCCTGTCTATCATTATCTCCTTGAGTTTATTCAGACTTAGATCCATTGAGTCAGTGGACTCAACCATCTGACCAATCCATCCTTTGTCACCCCCTCTTCCTCTTACCCTCAATCTTTCCCAGCATCAAAATCTTTTCCAGTGAGTTGGCTCTTCACATCAGGTGGCCAGAGTATTGGAGCTTCAGCTTCACCATCAGTCTTTTCAATGAACATTCAGGACTGATTTCCTTTAGGATTGACTGGTTTGATCCCCTTGCAGTCCAAAGGATTCTCAAGAGTCTTCTCCAGCACCACAGTTTGAAAGCATCAATTCTTCAGTGCTCAACCTTCTTTATGGTCCAACTCACATCCATACATGACTACTGGAGAAACCATAGCTTTGACTATATGGACCTTGTCACAAAGTGATGTCTGCATTTTAATATGCTATCTTGGTTTAGTCAAGTACAGAGCCACAATTTATGTGTCCATGCTTATTCTTGGACTTCCCTGGCAGCTCAGATGGTAAAGCATCTGCTTGCAATGTGGGAGACATGAATCAAATCCTGGGTCACGAAGATTCCCTGGAGAAGGAAATGGCAACCCACTCCAGTACTCTTGCCTGGAAAATTCAATGGATTGAGGAGCCTGGTAGGCTACAGTCCATGGGATCGTGAAGAGTCAGACACGACTGAGCAACTTCACTGGTTCACTGGATGCTTTTTCTTATGTTTCTATTTGCTCTGAGGGAGCAGTTTCTAGCTTGACCTTGACTGAGTTCGTTAGCACTTGGTTGATGTAAAGAAGGCATAAACCAGTGTCAAAATGATATTAATTAGCATTCTTTGTCTTTGTCTACTTTTGTCAGCCTGTTGGCTTTTTAATAGTCATCAAGTATTATTTTTAAAAAGACATTTTTAGAGAATAGGACTCATTCTTTAATCAACTGATACTGACTTGCCATTATGAAAATGACACTAGGAAAAGATGATACAGTGTAATTAGAACTATAATGGAGAGAGGAAAAATATCTTACCAAACTGGGGATGAAGGCATTGGCCAGAGAAAATCACTGAAATTTAGGTACAAAGTGCCTTTCAGTTCAGTACAGTCACTCAGTCATGTCTGACTCTTTGCGCCACAGCACGCCAGGCCTCCCTGTCCATCACCAACTCCTGGAGTCCACATAAATCCATGTCCATTGAGTCGGTGATGCCACCCAACCATCTTATCCTCTGTCGTCCCCTTCTCCTCCTGCCCTCAATCTTTCCCAGCATCAGGGTCTTTTTAAATGAGTCAGCTCTTCACATGAGGTGGCTGAAGTATTGGAGTTTCAACTTCAACATCAGTCTTTCCAATGAACACCTAGGACTGATCTCCTATAAGATGGACTGGTTGGATCTCCTTGCAATCCAAGGGACTCTCAGGCATCTTCTCCAACATCACAGTTCAAAAGCATCAGTTCTTCTGTGCTCAGCTTTCTTTATAGTCCAAATCTCACAAACATACATGACCACTGGAAAAAAGATAGCCTTGACTAGAAGGACCTTTGTTGACAAAGTAATATGCTGTCTAGGTTGCTCAGAACTTTCCTTCCAAGGAATAAGCATCTTTTAATTTCATAGCTGCAATCACCATCTGCAGTGATTTTGGAGCCCAGAAAATTAAAATCTGACACTGTTTCCACTGTTTCCCCATTTCTTTGCCATGAAGTGATGGGACCAGATGCCATGATCTTAGTTTTCTGAGTGTTGAGAGTTAAGCGCAACTTTTTCACTCTCCTCTTTCACTGTCATCAAGAGGCTCTGTAGTTCTTCTTCACTTTCTGCCGTAATGGGTGGTGTCATCTGCATATGTGAGGTTATTGATATTTCTCCCAGCAATCTTGATTCTACCTTGCACTTCCTCCAGCCCAGCGTTTCTCATGATGTAATCTGAATATAAGTTAAATAAGCAGGGTGACAATATACAGCCTTGATCTACTCCTTTGTTGTTCCATGTTCAGTTGTAACTGTTGCTTCCTTACCTGCATACAGGTTTCTCAAGAAGCAGGTCAGGTGGTCTAGTATTCCCATCTCTTTCAGAATTTTCCACAGTTTATTGTGATCCACACAGTCAAAGGCTTTGGCATAGTCAATAAAGCAGAAATAGATGTTTTTATACAATGCTCTGGCTTTTTCAGTGATCCAGTGGATGTTGATAATTTGATCTCTAGTTCTTCTGCCTTTTTTAAAACCAGCTTGAACATCAGGAAGTTCACGGTTCATGTATTGCTGAAACCTGGCTTGAATAATTTTAAGCATCACTTTACTAGCGTGTGAGATGAGTGCAATTGTGCAGTAGTTTGAGCATTCTTTGGCACTGCCTTTCTTTGGGATTGGAATGGAAACTGCCCTTTTACAGTCTTGTGGCCACTGCTGAGTTTTCCAAATTTGCTGGCAGATTGAGTGCAGCACTTTCACAGCATTATCTTCCAGGAGTTGAAATAGCTCAACTAGAATTCCATCACCTCCACTAGCTTTGTTCATAGTGATGCTTCCTATGGCCCACTTGACTTCACATTCCAGGATGTCTGGCTCTAGGTGAATGATCACATCATCATGATTATCTGGGTCGTGAAGTTTTTTTTTTTTTTTTTTGTACAGTTTTCCGGTGTATTCTTGCCACCTCTTCTTAATATCTTCTGCTTCTGTTAGGTCCCTACCATTTCCATCCTTTATCAAGCCCATCTTTGCATGAAATGTTCCCTTGGTATCTCTAATTTTCTTGAAGAGATCTCTAGTCTTTCCCATTCTATTGTTTTCCTCTATTTATTTGCACTGGTCTCTGAGGAAGGCTTTCTTCTCTCTCCTTGCTATTCTTTGGAACTCTGTGTTCAAATGAATATACCACTTTTTCTCCTTTGCTTTTCATTTCTCTTCTTTTCACAGCTATTTGTAAGGCCTCCTCAGACAGCCATTTTTCTTTTTTGCATTTCTTTTTCTTGGGGATGGTCTTGATCCCTCTCTCCTGTACAATGTCACAAACCTCCATCCATAGTTCTCAGGCACTCTGTCTATCAGGTCTAGTCCCTTAAATCTAGTTCTCACTTCCACTGTATAGTCATAAGGGATTTGATTTAGGTCATACCTGAATGGTCTAGTGGTTTTATCTAGAAAAGTGCCTTTAGGAATTAGCATATGCAGCAGCTGGGGGGGTAGGGTGGCACAGGCAAAAAGCCTGTGGAAAGGAAACACACATGCAAAAGTGTGAATGTAGGAAAGCATGGTATTTGTCTGTTTATTGCATTTCAAAAGAACCTAAATGATTAATGCATTGTCCAAAAACCATGTAATGTGGACAGTGAATTTATTGTTATTATCCAGTTTACATATGGGGTAAAGGCTGCTCAGAGAGGAAGCGTGACTTGGCTTGGGTTATACACTTAAGAAGTAGCAGGACTGGGACTTGAAGGTATAAAATTGCTATTTTATTGAACACTTTACTAAACCATCTTTTTCTACTCCTGCACTTGAGATACTTTGAAGAACACTGCATTTCCCTAGTTTGTCTCTGTCCTGCTTACCAGCCAACCATGTAATGGACACTATTAGGTAAGCAATTACACAAACCCGGATGCCTTGTGAATTAAAAACCTGTTGAAAAGTTAATGATGAGTGAAATCCAAAAGGCCAATATATATCTAGTGTATGTTCTGTTCCAGCAACTTGGAGAGGGATAAGCTGGCCAATGTAGATGCACTGAGTCCTGTTTTCAGCATAAACTTAGATTACATCTACTTAACCTGTTACAACCTGCTTTGTTTCTAAGCTTTCTCCTTGATTTCTTCTCCAACACTTCTAGTTTATAAGATCTGTTGCATACTCACTTCTCATCTTGAACCTGATATTTTTCCTTATATTCTGTTATTACTCCTCTAGCCTGTGTACAGTGACCACTGCTCTGGCCCTGGTAAACTGAACAGCTAAGTATATTTTCTAATGGGTGTGAGTGATCAAAATAGTATTTATATAATCGAATGATAAATAAGCAGAGGGAATATAGCATGTATAAACTTGCAAATTCTCATTTGGAAGATATAAATTGTTACTTGGCTAGTTGCTTTTGAGTTGTGCCTAAAGGACAGCTCCACCCATTCTCATTGGTGTCACTCATTTTAGTAGATTTCTCATTAATAAGACTGAGTTCTCAACCTGTGTCCACTGGGAAGTCATGCTCAGTATTTCATAAACCATCCTCTCAAAAAAAAGAAAGAAAAAAAAAAGAAACAGTCAACAAAGCAAAATTTCACTTCACAAAACTTTAGTGGTTGTTATAGCTATGTGAAATGTGAACAGAGATATGAAAGAAGATTTGAATAATAAGCTGCATTAAAAAAATCTAAAATTTCTGACTAAATACCCTTGCCCATCTGGCAGCCAGCCACTTATTCAATTTCTCTTCTTTTCCTTTTCCCTTCTCCCCACAGCCTTTCAAATCACTTCTACAGCCAAGAAACTTTTTAGAAAGCAGTTTCATGGTTATGCAATCATGATGCTGGGGACTTTATGTTCCTGGAGGCTTCCCTCCAAACTGAACTATTGATTAACAGGACAAATCCATTGGAGAGTGTAGAGTCCCAGGAATGGCAGTAATGGTGAAATTGGTTTTCTAAGAAACAGAGTCATATTCCGCATTCTTACACTGATATAGAGAGCAAAGCTAATTGCATTTTCAGTTTTTATGTCTGCCTTTTTTATAATATATAAACAATCTTGTTGATATTTTAATTAACTTATACTAGGATTTTATATAAGAATATTCAAATATATTAAGAACAAATCATCCATTGCTTAACAAACATAATAAAAAACAGATGGAAATAAAGTCATGTATCAGGAAATAAAAATTTTGCTGGTGAGAATCCTTCACACATTTAGAGTGCTTTTACACACAATAGGAAATCTGGTCCTCAAAATAACCCAACGAGGTAAGTAGAGTAGGTGGCATTATATCTAGTTTATTGTCAAGAAGGTTAAGTTTTCCTAAGATTATAAAACTAGTGTGTGGCAAAATATCAATAGGACAGTTCAAACCCATGGTATCTGTGAATGTAACAGTCTCAATCATCAGTGTGGGTCCTTGAGCACTTCTGGACACAGTAGGCTTGCACTTCCCCATCTCGTTTGAAGACAGACTGTGTGACATGCTTTCACCAGTGCCACCAGGGTGAAAAAGCCACATCATTTCAGGAAAGAAACCACCATTGAGAGCCACTATTGATTGCTATCTTTCACAGTCATGAAAGAAGCATGTGTCAAAATGGGCCCTTCTTAGTCTCATCCTTGAGTATCAATAATGAGAAAGCCACCAATATCAACACACAGTTTTAAACATTTTGTGAGGTTAAATCCCTGTGATTTATGAAGTGTTCAGAGCCACAGAATAACTAAGACTATCCTGAGTTGCATATTTTTGACTTCTACCCTTTCCCCCTTTTGT
Organism: Capricornis sumatraensis; assembly: GCF_032405125.1. Lineage (NCBI taxonomy): Eukaryota > Metazoa > Chordata > Mammalia > Artiodactyla > Bovidae > Capricornis > Capricornis sumatraensis. Next base: position 54,889,399 of record NC_091076.1, read on the forward strand.
GCAAACTCTTTACATAGAATGATACAATAGTTGAATGTTAATTGGACAATAGGTTTTGATCATTGAGTCTACTATCCTGACGCTTTACACTGGCTATGACTGATAGCTCTGGCCTACGAAAAGGATTATGGTCATTTTACAGTAATCAATTTTTCCTAACATGGAAGATCAAGAACTTACTGTCTGCCATCTGCCAATGGGAAATAAAACACAACACAAAGTAACTGAGTATCATTCATGAAACACCACTATGAAGAGTTACATCCAAAATATGTGCCATAACATTCACAGGCTACTTTCTAGGTAGTGAAGGCAGCAAGGAGCAAGAGAAGAATGAAAATATGTTGTTAATGTTAAAAATTTAAAAAGAGAAAAAGATTAATAGTGGTGGGTTGAAGAAATAGAAAAACATTTTCTTTAGTGGTCCAAGCTGTGCTAGGAATGAAATAGCAATGGCTTCAGAAGATACTTATAAGTAGGAGACAAAGGATGATGATAAAATAAGTGTGGTTAAGCATAAGAATGACTCTAGAAAATTCAATATTGTTTCTTACTTGCTCCTTCTCCCACCTAGGTTAAAAATAGAGACAGTTATGAGGCCAATAAAAATTGGTGGTTTATGAAATGTCTAAGCTTGTTATATTTGTGTATATATATGCAGCACTGATTATAAAGCTCTTTTTCCTATGAGTTCTATAAAAAAAATAGTGAGGATTTCAAGATGAGGTCAAGTAAAAAGCTTCAAAAATGTGATTTGAAGCTTCACAATAGAATTTTGCCCTCATTATGTTTTTAAATGCTAACTCAGGCCATAAATTGAGTGGCCACTGGGATATCCTAATTTGAGGGGGTAAGGAAAGGCCTATCTGTCTTTCCAAATATAAAATGATTTATCCTTTTCCCTTCATTATTTCTATCTTTCATAAATAAGCTCCTTAAAAACTCCCTCTATGCTGAAAATTGCAACTACCAAGTTTTCCTGTTGACATTTTTCAGGAATAGATATTTTTACCCACAGGGAATATTTAATACATAGCAAAGATTTTTCTCTAGCATTGCTTTTTAAATCCTAATGTGCATGAGGATCTTGTTAAAACTGAAGATTCTGATTCTGTAGGTCCGGGATAGGGCTTGAGATTCTGCATTTCTAACCATCTCCCAGATGATGCTGATGCTGTTGGTCAAGGATAGCCTATTGACTGGCAAGATTCCAGATGAGGAAATCAAGTCAAACTAGTTAAGGAACTTGCTCAGGACTACACCTAGTATGTGGTAAAACCATGATTGAAGGACAAGTATGTCTGACTCCACAGCCTGTATTCTTGGTTAATAATTTAACCTACCAAAGAAAACAGCACTCTGAGGTGGGAAGCCTCCTAATATGAACAATGAGAGAGAGACACTAGAAGAGGCTAGTTCAGTTCAGTTCAGTTGCTCAGTAGTGTTCGACTCTCTGCGACCCCATGAACCGCATCACGCCAGGCCTCCCTGTCCATCACCAACTCCTGGAGTTCACTAGAGACCCCCACAAAAGGAGGACCAGGAAGAATCAAGGATTACTGTTGCATTTACCAATTTATGTAAGGCAAAACCTTAACTTTTACGCCATTGAACAACTCTTAAGAGGTTTCTTAACAGATCTAACATGCTATTTACCACTGGTGTCTACACCAGAAGCCAGAACTCCTTATCCCACCATGCCCACAGTCTTTTCATTTCTTTTCTGTGCCCTGTTCCCACTCTCTCATTAAAATTAAAAATCTTACTCCTCCTTCTTCAAGGTCCCACAGTAAGTCATGAAGAATTTTCTGATTATATTTCTCTTCACAGACTCACTCCACCTTAGCCCAAGCCATCAAAATCTCTCCTCTAGACAGTGGCAAGAGCCTTCTAATTTGTTTCCCTGCTTTAATGCTTGCCCTCCATGCGATCACTTCTGCGTGGTGCAACCATAATGATATTTAAACTTTATATTGAAGAAAAGATTCTTTAAATTGTATAGTGCTTAAAAAGCGACAGAGCTGAAATTAAAATTTTCAAAACTTTTGCACACATCAGTTCAGTGCAGTTGCTTAGTTGTGTCTGACTCTTTGTGAAACCATGAACTGCAGCATGCCAGGCCACCCTGTCCATCACCAACTCTCAAAGCTTGCTCAAACTCATGTCCATTGAGTCGGTGATGCCATCCAACCATCTCATCCCCTGTCATCCCCTTCTCCCCCTGCCTTCAGTCTTTCCCAGCATCAGGGTCTTTTCCAATTGCTCAGTTCTGCACATAAGGTGGCTGAAGTATTGGAGTTTCAGCTTCAACATCAGTCCTTCCAATGAATATTAAGGACTGATTTCCTTTAGGTTGGACTGGCTGGATCTCCTTGCAGTCCAAGGGACTCTCAAGAGTCTTCTCCAAAACCACAGTTCAAAAGCATCAGTTCTTCAGTGCTCAGCTTTATTTATGGTTCAACTCTCACATTCCTATATGACTACTGGAAAAACCATAGCTTGGACTAGATAGACCTTCATTGGCAAAGTAATGTCTCCAGTCTTCAATATGCTGTCTAAGTCATAGTTTTTCTTCCAAGGAGCAAGTGTCTTTCAATTTCATGGCAGCAGTCACCATCCGCAGTGATTTTGGAGTCCAAGAAAATAAATCAGTCACTGTTTCCATTGTTTCTTCATCTATTTGCCATGAAGTGATGGGACCAGATGCCATAATCTTGGTTATTTGAATGCTGAGTTTTAAGCCAACTTTTTCACTCTCCTCTTTCACTTTCATCAAGAGACTTTAGTTCCTCTTCACTTTCTGCCATAAGGGAGGTGTCATCTGCATATCTGAGGTTGTTGATATTTCTCCTGGCAGTCTTGATTCCAGCTTGTACTTCATCCAACCCAGCATTTCTCATAATGTACTCTGCATATAAGTTAAATAAGCATGGTGACAATATGTGATCTTGACATACTTCTTTGCCAATCTGGAACCAGTTTGTTGTTCCATGTCAGGACACAGGTCAGGTGGTCTTGTATTCCTATCTCTTTAAGAATTTTCTAAAGTTTGTTGTGATCCACACAATCAAAGGCTTTGGAGTAGTCAGTAAAGCAGTAGATGTTTTTCTGGAACTCTCTTGCTTTTTCTATGATGTTGAATGTTGACATTGGATGTTGGCATTTTGATCTCTGCCTTTACTAAATCCAACTTGCACATATGAAAGTTCTCAGTTCACATACTATTGAAGCCTGGCTTGGAGAATTTTGAGCATTACTTTGCTAGTGTGTGAGATCAGTGCAATTATGTGGCAGTTTCAACAATTTTTGGCATTGCTTTTCTTTGGGATTGGAATGAAAACTTACCTTTTTTAGTCTTGTGGCCACTGCTAAGTTTTCCAAATTTGCTGGCATATTGAGTGCAGCACATTAACAGCATCACCTTTTAGGACTTGAAAGAGCTTAGCTGGCATTCCATAACCTCCACTAGCTTTGTTCGTAGTGATGCTTCCTAAGGCCCACTTGACTTCACATCCCAGGATGTCTGGCTTTAGGTGAGTGATCACACCATCGTAGGTATCTAGGTCATGAAGAACTTTTTTGTATACTTTTGTCTGCGTATTCTTGCCACCTCTTCTTAATATCTTCTGTTTCTTTTAGTTCCATACTGTTTCTGTCCTTTATTGGGCCCATCTTGCCGGGAGAAATATCAATAACCTCAGATATGCAGACAACACCACACTTATGGCAGAAAGTGAAGAGGAACTAAAAAGCTTCTTGATGAAAATAAAAGAGGGGAGTGGAAAAGTTGGCTTAAACCTCAACATTCAGAAAACTAAGATCATGGTATCTGGCCCCATCACTTAATGGCAAATAGATGGGGGAACAGTGGAAACAGTGTCAGATTTTATTTTGGGGGGCTCCAAAATCACTGCAGATGGTGATTGCAGCCATGAAATTAAAGACGCTTACTCCTTGGAAGGGAAGTTATGACCAACCTAGATAGCATATTCAAAAGCAGAGACGTTACTTTGCCAACAAAGGTCCGTCTAGTCCAAGCAATGGTTTTTCCTGTGGCCATATATGGATGTGAGAGTTGGATTGTGAAGAAAGCTGAGTGCCAAATAATTGATGCTTTTGAACTGTGATGTTGGAGAATACTCTTGAGAGTCCCTTGGACTGCAAGGAGATCCAACCAGTCCATTCTAAAGGAGATCAGTCCTGGGTGTTCTTTGGAAGGAATGATGCTAAAGCTGAAACTCCAGTACTTTGGCCACCTCATACGAAGGGTTGACTCATTGGAAAAGACTCTGATGCTGGGAAGGATTGAGGGAGGAGGAGAATGGGATGACAGAGGATGAGATGGCTGGATGGCATCACCAACTCAATGGACGTGAGCTTAAGTGAACTCTGGGAGTTGGTGATGGACAGGGAGGCCTGGCATGCTGCAATTCATGGGGTCACAAAGAGTTAGACACGACTGAGTGACTGAACTGAACTGAACTGAACTTGCATGAAATAGTCCCTTAGTATCTATAATTTTCTTGAAGAGATCTCTAGTCTTTTTCATTCTACTGTTTTCATCTATTTCTTTACATTGATCACTGCAGAAGGCTTTCTTTTATCTCCTTGTATTCATATGAAATTCTGTATTCAGATGGGTATATCTTTCCTTTTCTCCTTTGCCTTTAGCTTCTCTTCTTTTCTCAGCTATATGTAGGCAGACATATAGCTGTCTCTTCAGACAACCATTTTGCCTTTTTGCCGCTTATGAACATTGGGGTACATGCTTCTTTTTGAATTAGTGGTAATTTTTTGGATATTTTCCAAGGAGCAGAATTGCTGGGTCATATGGTAGTCCTTTTATAGAAAATTAGAGGTACCAAGGGAACATTTCATGCAAAGATGTTCACAATAAAGGACAGAAACATTATGGATCTAACAGAAGCAGAAGATATTGAGAAGATGTGGCAAGAATACACAGAGGAACTATACAAAAAAGATCTTTGTGACCCAGATAATGTCACATAAGATCTCTTATAAAGCTTTTGTAAGGTAGCAAAGCCTGGACCCCACACCAGATTAAATATGTATGCACCGCTCCTCAGTGTAGTCAGGTTTGTGAACATCCATTCTCTGTGTTCTGGCCTGTGCCACCTCTGACTTTCATAGCACTCACTCCTCCTGATCTTTTTCTTGTTGTCTCCATGCCATCATTCATTCTCAGCCCAAAAGTCATCTTCTCAGGGAGCACCATTTAACACTTTGCTTAAATTCACCTTGCTTTCTCATGTTGGGACCTGCACTGTCCTAACTGAAAATAAGCTTCAAAGACACAGGAACCTTATCCATTATGCCTGGCCCAGTGTAGAGCAGACAACTCATTCAGTAAACATTTGTGAAGAAGTATTGAGCAAATCCCCCGAGCAGGACTAATCAGTTCTTCTTTTGTATCCTTTAAACACTTTAGAGATTGCTTTATTAAAACACACGTTCCATAGTTTATCTTGTACATGAGTCTGAGCAAACTCCGGGAGATAGTGGAGGATAGAAGAGCCTGGCATGCTGCAGTCCTTGGGATCTCAAAAAGTTGGATACAGCTTAGCAACCGAACAACAACAATAGTTTACCTAGGTACATTTGCTTCAATTTACTCTCTAAATAGTGAGCTATTGGAGTGTGGGAGCTATATCTTAATCATCTTTCTAATTTTATTTCCTAGCACTGCACTAAATATATGATAGGTGCTTAATAAAACTAAGATATTACCTTTCATTATTAAAACTGGAAATTTATGAATGGTGGTATATCAGGGATGGTAGAGCCCATCCTGCCTCATCAGTAACTGCAGCAATTATTTAAAAATTAGGCAGAAAATTTAGAGGAGAATTTTAGCACAGGTATTATTTAGAATTGCTTTCACATGGTGATAATAAAAAGTAGATGAACTCTTAGCCATTTATTATTGATTTTTAATTGCCTACAGACAACGGATCTGCAATATGCCTGCACTCCAGGCTGACCCCTATTTCTGTCTTGCCTCAAGTAGATAACTGTTGTATGAGAATTACAAACATTTCTTTGCATGACTATTGTTGTCTTCTTCTATCAAAGCCTAAGACAAGTAAGAGCTAAGCTCAAGGTAGCCCTCTTGGCTACATCTTAGTGAACAATTACATGTTCATGGCAACCTACAACTCTAGCACAATGAAGTTAATTACCTATTTGTTACAAGCCTGCAGACATTGGCACCGTGAAGATGCAAAGCAATCCAACTGTGCCAGAATAAAATAATTTTATCTGCTATATTACAGTTAAAGAAACAGCCCAGGGTCATTTTATGTGTTTGTGATTGCATTTATTTTATTGGGTATTCTTTTTTTTTTTTTTTTCCCCAGAAAAGTAATACAGTGCTTGTTGTCCAATGCAACCAATAGAAAGTATAAAAAATTTACAATATTGTATTTAACTCTCCAGTCTAACTTGAACATCTCAGTGCAACTTGTTTTAATTTGTAATTTGGCATATCTTTCTGTGCATTTACAACTATAGGTAGATGACAGAACTATAGATAGATGACATACACATATATTTTTTATGAAAATTAGGTTATCCCGTACAACTTTTCTATTAAACTTGCTTTCTGTCCCCAAGATATCCTATCCTTCCCTCTGGATCAGTACATGCAAATATAACTCATTCTTTTAAATGTATATACTCATTCACTCATCATATATTTATTGTGACTGTCTACAGATATCTGCTTTAGATATACAGATGAACAAAACAAACAGAATTCTTGTTTTCATGGAATTTGCATTCTACTGTGACAGACTGTAGACACATAAGTAAAATAACAGTCTGTCACATAGTACTGAGTGTTGTAGGGGACTCCAGAGAAAAGGGTAAGGAAGAGGCTTGCTGTTTTACATAAGTGGTTGGGGAAGGTGTGTAGTCAAGATAGGAAGGAAAAGAGCCAGCAAGAGATGACTCTAACCAGGACAAGAAGTCTCCAGGCACAGAGGACAGCAACACTGACAAAAATACCCTATTACAAATTCTCCTATGTACTGAAGCTTCTTGAATCATTAGTCAAAAGATACACATATATAAAACACACACATCAGATCCGAGGGGCATGTTTTTACCTTTCTACCACAATATATAAGGATGCTCCCTTTCACCACAAATTGATCAGCAGTGGATAGAATCTTTTTTAATTTTTGCCAAATCCATGTTTTGATTTTCATTTCTCTGTTTACTGGCAATATTATGCCCATTTCTCTCTCTCTCTCTCTTTTTTTTTTTTTTTTTTGCCAATAATAGATTCTCAGTTGGAGTCTCTAAGTACATTTCTGTTAAGGTGGTTATTACCCAACCCTAGTTCTTTGGCACAGAGCAAAGCAGGAAAGCACCGCCTATGCTGTGCAGTTGAGTTCAGGATAGGACTTTCCCCAGAGCAGTGGAAGTCCAGTTTCCTAAGATGACCAGGCAGATGGTGGCCAAACAAGAAAAGGTATTGAGTCAAGAGATACTGCTACCTGGCCTTCTAGATTGAATTGATTTTGGAGATAAATGAGGCAACCTAAAGGCAGATGGATTTTTTTTTTTTTTAATTTTAATTATAAGGAAGAAAAAGTACAGGGAGTGGTATCCTTCTACTCTGATGGTCTATGATATGGTACTAGGCTTTCCGAATAAGGATCACTCTTGGATTTCTTTAAACTCCATCAACACATAGGTGCATTCACTAACCTGTACTGACCCATAAAGCGTCAAAGAATTATCCTTTTTAACATTCACTTTCTAAATTGAAATAAATAATTCTGACATCTTAATGTAGTCTACATATTCATGTTTGGGGAAATAACCTGAAACAAAAGATTTAAGTGTTATAGACTAGCCTTGGCTAAAAGGGGTCTGACTTAGAAATTTAGGGAAATTTCTAGGACTTATTGAACTCAGTCTGCACTCCCAAACTAGGTTCCGTGGCTGCTTTGAAAATGCAATGATCTGGTCAAAAATGTATGTGCAATGCTGCAAATACAAATCCCCTTCTTGGCTATGCACAATGCACATTTTAAAGCCCTAAGTAATTCCAACAAAGAAATTTGTTTAAGTTTGTTGAATGATTTTTCAGAATTATTTATGCAGTGAACCTGTTTTTGTCTTAATGTTTTGCTTTCAAGTTAGTTGAGGAAGTATCACAACATAGAGTATGGATTCCAGAACATGCCAATAATTTTGCATTGCATATTGTCACAGATGCCCTAAAAAGCTGAATTCAAGCACAGCTTTATTTCTTCATTAATAGACACCATAATGATTTTAAATGTGATGCAAAATCTGTGATCCATCTATTCAAACTCATCTATTTTAACTCATTTGGGTCCAAGAAGTTCAATGTGACTTATTTTAAGTGCTTTCAATTAAGAATGCTTACCATAATCCTGGCTAAATGAATTATGGATTGTCTGATTTAATCTTCCTGGAAACCTTATGATGCAGGTACTAGAATTCCCATTTTACAGATGCTAAAGTTGAGGGTTAGAGAAATTAAGTACATTGCTCAAGTTTCCATGTTTAAGATTGGAGGATTGACTCCTGATGATTCAAATAGTGTTTTATCACTAAATATTATCTTACCAGGTATCAGGTTTCAGCAGCTTATTTTAACGATTACTGAGAAAATAGCAGTAACTATAGTTATCATTCACATCAGAGTACTTCTGTAACAAGACACTATATTTCCTAACTAAAAACAGCATATAGACAAGGGGTATTAGGAATCTAGAAGCTTACAACATTCAGCAAGCGGTCAGTAGGAAAGCCATAAATTAGCATCAGGAAAATAAAAAGTAGGAGAGCATAATCTCAAAATGAATGTCCATCATTTAAATTTAATAAAACCATCCTTAGCATAATTTCTCTTATCATCTTTCCAACAACCAGTAAACATGGTTTGGAATAGCAAATTTGGCACAAAATGGACAAGACAAACACTAAGAAGTTAGGTAGAACTAGGACATCAGCAGCATGTGGTCCCAAGGACAAAAGAAACCCACTCACTGAAAGCAGAGCTGCAGATCAGGCTTGTTCAGAGGCAAAGCTTGCTTGACAATGGCTGGTAAACACTCACTTAGGCCCTTTAAGTTTTACGCTGTCCCTACCTCATCCCATGACAATAGCAATAACATACACACATACACACATGCACAGACACACACACACACACACACATCCCAGAGGAAGTCATCCCAGCACGGAGATCAATTCAAGTGATATCAATGGTTCTTAAAATGTCTCTATTATTCTTATCTAACTCACCTATGGCTCCTTATTCATCTGAACCCCTTCCAGAATATCTTCAGGACTCTGGGAAATGTTCCATGTTTTCTCAACTTTAGATACAGTGCTTTCCAACTTGTTTAGGTTTCTCTAGTAATTGTAATCACTATGGTCTTTTTCTGAGTTAATAATGTCTGCTTTCTAAGCAACTTGTCCAGCTTTGGATCAGAGAATCTGAGGTCTTATTCCAAAGGGTTAGAATTGTTACCAAGCCATATTTGGCTCTGCTAACCCCTGTGCAAACTCTGGGAGTTGGTGATGGGCAGGGAGGCCTGGCGTGCTGCAGTCCATAGGGTCACAAAGAGTCAGACACGACTGAGCGCCTGAACTGAACTGAGCTGAACTGAACCCCTGTGCAGTAAAGCCAGTCTACCGACACCATGTTTTGAAGAAAAGTGCAACATTTACTATAAGGAGCCAGAAAAGGAGTCTGGGGAACTAATAATCAAAAATCTTAGGGTTTCGGGGGAACAGTTTCTATAGGTAAAACCTGTGGGAGATCTGCAGGAAGTGTGGCCTTCCTCTGACTGGTCGGTGGGGAGCTAATAGTGGGTGTTCCAGGAATCTCAATCATCAGCCTCTGGTTCCAATCAGAATGGGGTCCACATGCTTGTACTCAGCCTGAAGTTACCATCCTCCACCTGGGTGGGGGACTTAGCTCCTGGAGAAGAACTCAGAGACGTGTATGAGATTGTCCTGCACATCCCTTGCAGGGGAACCTGGACCCTGGCCACAGCGGCACTATTGCTGATCGACGTTCTCCTGCTTCCGTGCTCCCACACTCCTCTAATTAGTCACTGAACCTGCTCTTTGGAGCTCAGGGAAGGTCTAAGAGGCTGAAAACGTTTTCCTACAAACAAGAAATGAGAGTTTAAGCCCCATAGAATCCTGCTTGCTTTCAGTATCCCCTTTTCTTCAATACTCCTTAATCTTAAAGAGAAGAGCTATTGGACAAGAAAGGGAATGATGTTTTGGATAGAGAGTTTAATCCTAAACTAGCAGAGGAACTCAGTTTTAGGGGAACTCAGTTTCAGAATTTACTTCCCATGTCTAACTGAAAGATGTTGCTCCTTTCACCCATCTGGCTCCAACACTTTATAGCGCTATTTTGAGGCATATTATTTATCTCTTCTGTGCCTTGAGTTTTCACTTGCTAAGGGGGCAAACATGACACCTATCTCTTTAAGATTATGTGAAATAATCCATGGAAGGCAGTTGGAACAGTGTCTGGCACATAATAAACCCTCAGTAAAAGAGAGCCATGGTTATTATCATGTTGACTATTGTTATTTTTGTTATATATCGTTGACATATTGGCAAAGATGAGTTCTTCAGCTTGGAACTTCAGTCCCACCTGTGTACTGAATTGCTCAGAGCAGCCTTAATTTCACTCATCAGGTTGATGATTGATGCTTGTTTGCTAACACCAAGAACGTCGGCAAAGGCGGGAGGGAGGGCTGGCAGAGCAGTCGCACTAATTACTGAAGGTGCAACTCCAACATGCAGCACACTTACAAGACATAATGAGCCTTTGCTGAGGTGAAACAGGAGGTTTGCTACATACATTTGAATTAGATGCTATAATTGCTTAACATCACAAATGTGAATGATTCCTGGAGAAACTGAAGAAAACAATCCACCCACCTCCGCATGACAACAAAAAAGTCCTCTCCAGCTGGCTGATAAGCAGGGAACCAGGACAGAAGGGTAATTCAGTCAGAGCAGCCGTTGATTAGATAAGCTGCTGTCTGTTCTCAGACACCACAGGGAGAAACAGAAGAATGAGGGAGGAACGAAGTCCTTCATCAAGGAGAACCTGTAGTATTTCTTCACTGGCTGATAAGAGCATTGGGGCGGGAGGCGGGGGTTGGGGGGTGGTCTTTGTCCTTCTATTCGTTTAAAACACAGGGGTTGCATCGGCCAAATAAGTAGCAGCCATGATGGGAATTAAAACAACTGTTGGTGCATGCCTTTAAGGAATATTATGCATTACCTGAATAGGTTCAAGTAAAGTACATTAAGGTTTTTAGAATCTAAAACAAATTTAATGATGCTGAGAGAATACACATATTTATTTAATTTAGCAATTAAATCATTTAACAAATGGCTCAACAGTGCCACCTGCCGGCAAACATGTGCTCTTTTAGCAGAGCGCCAGGCAATGAGCGAGATTAAAGGATGCTTGCTCCTTGGAAGGAAAGCTATGACCAACCTAGACAGCATATTAAAAAGCAGAGACATTATTTTGCCAACAAAGGTCCATCTAGTCAAGGTTATTGTTTTTCCAGTGGTCATGTGTGGATGAGAGAGTTGGCCCATAAAGAAAGCTGAGCTCTGAGGAATTGATACTTTTGCACTGTGGTGTTGAAGACTCTTGAGAGTCCCCTGGACTCCAAGATCCAACCAGCCCATCCTAAAGGAAATCAGTCCTGAATATTTATTGGAAGGACTGATGCTGACGCTGAAACTCCAGACTTTGGCCACCTGATGCGAAGAATTGAATCACTGGAAAAGACCCTGATGCTGGGAAAGACTGAGGGCAGGAGGAGGATGAAATGGTTGGATGGCATCACCAACTCTATAGACATAAGTTTGAGTAAACTCTGGGAGTTGGCAATGGACAGGGAAGCCTAGCGTGCTGCAGTCCATGGGGTCGCAAAGAGTCGGACACAACTGAGCAACTGAACTGAACTGAGGCAGTGTGTGAGGAGAGAATTACCTCTCTTAAATTTAACCAGGCTTTCAGATTAGACTAAATTTTAATCCTAACTTTGGTGTCACTAAGTCCATGGACTTGGGCAAGTTTTTCAACATTTCTGAGTTACTCAATAATTGCTCTTGCACCTCCAGTGACAGAAAATCCATTTTTAACCGAAAAAGACTATTTCATGTTTGGACATTGGCATGGTATTTTAGTTTAAAACACAGGGGTTGCATCAGCCAAATAAGTAGCAATCATTATGGGAATTAGAACAACTGTTGGTGCTTGCCTTTAAGGAATATTATGAGGTAGGCTCATCCTTTACCACTGAACTAGGATGTTCCTTATAAAGCCTTCTTGATATAATTTTTTTCATTAGTTCAACTTCTTGGGGATATTCAAAATAAGCTTCATCTTTCATCCTTGTAGTTCTTAAAATATTAGGAGACAAATATTAGTTTCTTTTAAATCTTTCTTGCACCAGACTAGTTATTATTAGTTATCTTTAACACTATCCTATACAAAATAAAAATAATAATAATCACTTATGTAAGTAGTGACTTCATGCATTGTGAGTGCATGCTCAGGTACAGTCATGTCTGACTCTTTGCAACCCCATGGACTATAGCCTGCCAGGCTCCTTTGTCACATGATTTCTCAGGCAAGAATCCTGGAGTGGGGTGTCATTTCCTCCTCCAGGGGATCTTCTTCACTCAGGGATAGAACTCACATGTCCGGCATCTCCTGCATTGGCAGGCAGTTTCTTTACCACTGAGCCACCTGGAAAGCCCAACTTCATGCACTCTAAGCAGTTTATTTCGGAACTTTGTTATTCCTATTGTGTGTTTGTTAAATCTGCATCTCAGGTAAGCAAATTTCTTAAGATCACATGGTTACTGCTATATTTAAAAAAAAATCAGACGGCAATCAAATGTCTTGAGGCAATAATCCTTTGAAATTTGATGAAATCAACCTCTTCTCAAGTTCACATAAGTTCATAACCCTGCACATAGATTTAAACACACCTGAAAGTGAACTGAAAATGAAATCGCTCAGTCGTGTCCGACTCTTTGCGACCCGATGGACTGCATGCAGTCTACCAGCCTTCATCCATGGAATTTTCCAAGCAAGAGTACTGAGTTGCCATTTCCTTCTCCAGAAGATCTTCCCAACTCAGAGATCGAACCCAGGTCTCCCGCATTGCAGGCTTTACCATCTGAGCCACCAGGGAAGCTCAAAACACACCTTAAACTCCATCCCTAAAAAACATTGTGCACATACTCTTGATTAATATTCTACATTATTTTTATCTCAGCAATTGGAAGATCAAAAAGGAGGCAAATTGTCCCATGTTATAAATAGCTGCGCCCTGTGACAAAGCCACAGAAACCCCATCTTTGATCTCAGGTCCTCAGTAAACCTGCCAGGACCTCAATTTTAAAACTCCGTTTTTAAAGAAATCAAAGAGACAGGGCCTAAATTCTATCCCCTTACCCCCAACCTCATTTTCCATTCTCCCTCAGCAAATATTCTAACTCCACAGACTCCAATAAAAGAAACAAATCCCTTGGTTTTGTTGACCTAGTGAAGAGTACTGCGCTGGTGTTTTCACACTAGCAAATAGAATTTACTGCTAAAGAGTCAGAAGGCTACTCTGTAATTTTCAGTTTGTACAGTTCTTCAATGTGGTGTACTGCAGAAATTTCAAATCTAGGTGCTGGTGCGGGGTAAGCAGCAACCCCCTGGGCCTAGTTTCCAGAAAGAACCAACACTTTCCACACACAAAAAAGAGAGAACGCATTGTTGTCTGGTAAGAAGATAGAAAGCTCAGGGTCAGGAAGGCAGCAAATGTGCGAGTCTAAAGTGTTCAGAGGAGAGGAGGAAAGATTGCCTTTCGAGCTATAATTTTCAGCTCTGTGAAGGCACTGCAAGCTCAGATCATCACTATGCAGCTATTGTATTTCAGGCATTGATTTTTGCGATGAGGCACAAGGAATAGCAAACACTGAATTTTCATTAGCTCCTTGGGGAAAGTGAACATCCTCACCAAACCAAACTGTCCAGAACTTATTAAGGGATAATTTATATAAGCAGGCTCAATGGAACTTGAACAAATAGCAGCAATAGAAATAAAGCGTTTATAAATGACTTGCTAATTTGAACTAGAACATGCCCTTGTTAAAGAGCTACCGATTCAATGCACTTGTGTCTCCTTTACTCAAAACCTTAATAGGAGAACTGTCTTTTGCTTTCTTTTTTTCTTTTGAATATGTTTTAGACAAAAGGGCACCATGAAAACCTGAAGGGTTAAGAGATAATGCAGGACTGACAATAGCTGTAAGAAAGAGAGATGACTATATTAGAAAGCAGTCCTGGTCACTGGTATCATATCATGTACTCAGACACCTAAGCAAGCATTGGGAAGCATGTTGAGTGATGTAGAGTCGTCTCTGTGGCATTTATCAAACCCTACCTGATGCTATGCTACTTTCTGCTCCCTACAAAACCATCTGCTCCCTGAGATCAGAAATGCTGTCTAGCTCACTACAGCAGCTATGTGCTCTAGGGCTATTCTTGCAGGGAGATATTAAGAATCATTGTTTCCATAAAGTGTAAATATTATCCTGGGCATTTTGGCATATAAAATCTCAGAATTTTGTATTTTTGGTAGGATGCTTGCATAGGAATCACATTTCAAAAATAGGTGTAACTCACTACTGCATAATTTCAGGAAGGTTTAATTGATAGTAATAATAAACAACTTTGGATGATTGAAAAGAGAAAAAATTCTAAATATTTGAACAAGCTGATAGAAACCAAATCAAATAATTTGCTGATCTGATAAACTTGTACTCTCTAAAGCTGTTTTGTGCATCTCTGGACATTTCATTTCACCTATTCTCAAATCTATTTTGATGAATAGGTAGATGGCTAATACCTACTAGACTTACCTATTAGGCAGTAGCATCATCATTTGGCCATTAGGGTCATCAATAAGCAGCTACATTTTAGCAGGATATTTTACAAACACTGTTTTATTCAAATCAACTTTATTCAGCTATAACTTATAAAAAATAAAATGTACCCATTTTATGTGTAAAATTCAAAGAATTGCGATAAATATATGCAATCACACAAACGCTGCTACACTCAAGATGCAAAGAGTACCCAGACCCTCATAGAAGTTACTCATGTCCCTTTCAGAAGTTTGGTTATAATGTGCCTAGGAATAGTTTCGTTTATATTTATCTTGCCTTTTTAGGTTTTTGAATCTGTGAATTTATCTCTTTGTCAGTGTCTTCAGATATCTTTCTGTCTTCCTCCATGAACTCAAATTTTATATGTTAAAGCAAATTGTATATCTTTGAATCTCTTTATTTTTTTTTATCTTTCTTTCTCTCCATCTCCATATTGAATACTCCTTATTGTTCTATCATCAAATTTACTGATATTTTTCTTTGTCACCTACATTTTGCTCATCCAGTGAGTGAGGCATTTTTATTTCAGATACTGTATTTCCCACTTCTAAAAATTCCATTTTTAATACTGTACATATCTCAACTGAACTGATCTATTGTTTCCATTCATTACAAGCATATTTTCTCTTATATCATTGAGCATAATTATATCTTCTTTCAAATGTTTATTTGATAATTCCAACATTTTGGCTCATTCACAATCAGTTTTTTCTTAGGGATCTTTTCTCCTGAAAGAAGGATTCACAGCTTTATGCTTCTTATGTTGGGTAATCTAGATTGTATCCTAGACATATGCATTTAAAGTTGTAGAGACTCTGAATTATCTCCAAATATAGTCCAATACTCTGTGTTTATCTGCTTGTCTTATCAGGTTGCTTTGGTTAAATTCAAGCTGCACACTATCTTGGGCAGCAGTTCCGATCTTATTTCTGTCCTTTTTAATAATCAAATTATGGTAACTTCAGATGCCCCTGGCGTATCTGATGAAAACCAATTCACTTGAATGTATCACTTGACAATTACACGCAGTCATAAGTATGCCTACAGGCCAGTGTATTGACCATCTTTGCCTTGCAATGTTCACCCTCTTCCCCACTGTGTATGTTCACTGACTATAGAGTCTTTCCATGAAGTCTCACCATTGCAGCTGTCTGCCGTGTCACCCCTAACTGAGTTCTGAACAGAGGCAGACAGGTCTTTTCTAGTTCTTCCCTTAGAATCTGAAGTAGCTCCATCTGTGTCTAGGGTCCCACAAAGCATCTAATTCAGTCTGTTTTGCCCGTTTCCAGCATGATTTCTTTACCCAGATCTCAACTTTATTTCCAAAATGTCATAATCAAATATTAATAGAGTTCAGAATCTGAGGAATATAAAACATGTCTTCACTCTAATAATAATAATAATAATTCACCAAATTCTTTACTTTATTCTAGGATCTACTTGATATAGTTAGAAAGTAATACTTCAGGATTTGATCTCTATAGTCAGATTGCTTGGGTTAACATTCGTACTTTGAATATGTTTCTAAATCTCTTTGTGCTTCAGTTTCCCATCTAGAAAAGTGAGGGGGGAAAATGACCAATTTTATAGTGTTGTGAAAATTAAATGAGTTCATATACTTGATGTACTCAAAATTGTGCCAGGTCCATAGTGATCACTTAATAAATATTAGCTATTACTGTAATTGTATTGAAAAATTCTTTCAGATGGATTTTCTTTTCTTTTTATACTTCATAAATGAGAAACCCAAGATAATAAAAATTTGAATTATTTGCCCAAGTTCATTCTGGCTCCAGAACCCATGTGTTTATCTCCTCTCTTGCTATATATGCAGTCCAAGTAATTGGTTGGAGGACAGTGCTATACTCCTGTCTCTGCATGGCCTCAGAGTTCACTCATTTTTAACTGATATGAATACACACTGGGAAAAGGGGAAAGGAGATTGTATCCGGCTTTTGCTTAGCCAACTAAAATTGTCTTGTAACTCCTATGATTAATTGTTTCTAAAAATCTACTATATCTTTTGAAGATTTAAGGTCTGTTCTGAATCTTCAACTCTGAATTTTTGTTTATTTAAATCTCAGAAAAGACCTTGTTGCTGAATCATACAAGTAGATACATAAATACCACCTGCATAACTTTGATCTTACAACATTATATTGTATTGTTTTCATAATAACATTGCTCAGATGCTGACCTATATTAATTTTTAATTATCATAGTTTGGAAATACATCTCTCTACAATTGGAGTCAGAAAGAGTCAGACACAACTGAGCGACTGACCACACAGGCCTAAGTAAATATTATACTACATACAACTTAAAGTAGGAGTAAAAACAGAAATATTTTTTGTTTTGCTCCCATTAAATTTATGTTTTTTATTAAAAGTTTCAAGCTACTGTTATAAATATTACAGAGTAATATGTATTATTATAGAATGTATGAAAGAAAATGTATAATAAAAAGAAACATTTAGGGTTTCTAATTCTGCATGCTCAGTTGCTCAATTGTGTCCAGCTCTTTGCAACCCCATGACTACAGCCCACCAGGCTCCTCCATTCATGGAATTTTCCAGGCAAGTTTTGAAATTGATTGCCATTTCCCACTCCAGGGGATCTTCCCAACCCAGAGATCGAACCCTTGCCTCTATGTCTGCTTCATTGGCAAGTGGATTCTTTACCACTGTACCACCTGGGAAGCCCCTTTCTAATTTTATCTCTCACTACATTTTGCATAGCAATCCTTTCTGTGTTATCATAGGTATATAATTATCCAGACATTACATTAGATTATATTAGAAAGTTTATATTTTTTCTTATAATAGTTTTTCTATATTGAACTTAAAACTCAATTTCTATAACTGCCACTTATTAGCCTGAAATCCAGTTGCAATCAAACATGAAAATGAAGTCTCCCTTTCATGTTACAGCTACTTAAAATACTTATCCTTTCTACATAAAATTATTTTCAGACCTTTCTTAACAATAATAATTTTCTTACATATGAATTCAGGTTTGTCTATTTCCTTTTTAAAAGGCTGTAATTAAACTTAATATGATGTGTGCCATCATACAGGTGCAGAATCAACTGAACTATCACCTCTCCTGATCTGGAAATTCTACTTGAATTATTTTACTTTATTTCACTTTACAGTACTGTATTGGTTTTGCCATACATCAACATGAATCCACCACGGGTGTACATGAGTTCCCAATCCTCAACCCCCCTCCCACCTCCCTCCCCAGAAATTCTACTTGAATTAATGCAGTTTCTGATAGCCTTTTTTTTTTTAACTTGTACCACTAAACTTGCTTATTCACAGAATGCTATTAAAGTTCCTTTATTGATTTAAATATTATTAAAATATTATATCAGTCTACAAAGATATACTATTGCTTTATAGACTCAAATCAATTTAAAGCAATATACATACAATTACACTTTTTAAGCACACATATTTATATGCAAGTCATAGGAACTTAAGGTACCATTGAAGACTGAATAACTGACAGTCTGACTTTAGTTTTACCATAATTTTATACCATAAATTTAGTTTTACCATAATTGCTTTCCATTTCACAACACCAACACCAAGTGTTGTGGTATTTTATGTCTGACGCAGGATACAGCATGCTTGGGGCTGGTGCATGGGGATCACCCACAGAGATGTTATGGGGAGGGAGGTGGGAGGGGGTTTCATGTTTGGGAACACATGTAAGAATTAAAGATTTTAAAATTTAATAAAAAAAAAAAGAAAAAAAAAAATAAGGATCTGCTCATGTAAATGTCAGTGTCTTAGGTGCTATATTTTCCCTGAGTTTATCTTGCAAATGTTCTAATTTAGATGAGATACTAAGCATGTTTGTCCCTCTTCTCAATGTTGTCTCATGAATCTCTATCGGAGAAGCTGAGTCCTAACTTTCTTTTGACAGAAGATAATGCCAGACTAAGTAACTAAATTTATACCATATTAACTTTTAGTTAGGTTTCCCTAAGCTGTCGATAGTCATGTGATGAGCTTTCTCAAGAAGTTAGATGAAGCATCAGCAGCATATTAAGTGCACATTGCCTCAGCATAAGGTTTAATCACTTTGCCAGGCATTTGAGAACAGTTCCCTATCTTTACTATGCATACTGTTTACCTTCTGCAGTTCCCTAAAGTGAACTTGCTATTTTAGGTTAAGGTCCTGGAATTGTGACCCTCTCCCACTACATACCCACACAAGGGTATACTCTCCATCACATAATCACACAGGCGCTCTTCCTGATTTTTCTTGTGATATGTTTTTGTCTGAAATGTCCTCCCCTCTTCTCTCCTCCATCTGCCTTCTGTCTATGTCTCTGGTCCTGCGTATCATGTCCCACTCCTTTTGGAAAGAATCTCAAAATAACTCTAATCTACATTTCTTAAAGGCTTCCCTGGTGGCTCAGTGGTAAAGAACCCGCCTGCCAATGTAGGAGACGCAGATTCAATCCCTGGTTCAGGAAGATGCCCTGGAGAAGGAAATGGCAACCCACTCCAGTGTTCTTGCCTGGGAAATCCCATGGACAGAGGAGCCTGCTGGGCTACAGTCCACAGGGTGGCAAAAGAGCCAAACAAAACTTCATGACTAAACAGCAAAAGTTTCTTAAAACCTGAGAGAGCTAGTTCTCTTAAATAAAGGCAAAGGAAATAACTGCTTAGAAGAAATAATGCAAATAAAGGTGTTCTATGTTCTTTTTACTCCTTCCTTTAACTTACAAGAAATGGAAAGGGAAGCAGTTAAGAAGGCCACCCCACAGTGGAATTAGGGAGTGAGGTATACTAATTGCCTCATCACTGCAATTGACACCACATCAGTGACGTCAAGCACAGAGCCAGACACATCAGGAGTATGTAGCCAACATTTAGAGAATACATCTTTAGGAAAATGGGTGAGATGGAAATTGGCAAAATGCATCTCATAGTTGCCCTGCCCAACTTGAACTATAGGGAAGAGCTTGGACTAGGGTAGTTAGAGGCAGTTCAACTGGTACGGGTACAGCAATTGAATCACTAGTCCATTAAAAACATTATCTTGCATCCCAAATGGACATGCAGGCTTGTGGCGGCCAGAAGAAATGCCTGCTAAGCTCTTTTCCATGTCTCAAAACGTGACACTATGATTTTCAAAAGAACTCGGAATGCTTTACAGCTAGGAATGTTTTTGCACAAGGAATAGAAGTGTCAAAGGGGTCTGGAAAATTATCTTCTAATATATGAAAAAGGAACTGAACTTTTTACACACAGTCCTATAAGGGGAAAGACAGTGACTGTAAGGCATATGGAGAAAGACTTTGATTAGGTACAAAAAGAAACTGCAAAACAAAGCAATTTCCAATGAGAATGTTCTGGACAGATCTTAAAAAGAGACGACAGTTGGACTAGTGAGATCATTCATAAGATACCTTCTATTTTTGAGACTCTATAATTTATGAATCTTTCAAATTTCTTGCTGGAGTGAAAGAATTAGAAGCATCCCACTGTTAGCGGGAGTGTGATTTGGACAACCACCATCAGAGTCACCATAAGCGATTATTTAAAATGCAGATTTCTTCCAACAAGGATCCACTATATAGCACAGGAAATCAGAATAATGTAAAAGACCTTTAAAGCTTTTTAATAAAAAAATAAATAAAATGCAGATTTCTGAGCTCAGTCCAAAGTATACTATCTGGGGGTGTCTTGAAAAGGAAACTTGAAATCAGCATTTTCCAAAATCCTAGGCAATTCTAATGTCCATTAAAGTTATAGAACTTTCCATCTAGTGTTTGCAAATTTAAGTAAGCATCAGAAGCCGTAGGTTGATTCTAACAGGACATTATACATCCTTTGCTACTGACATTATTCCTTTGTTCCTTGGGTTCTCTGGCCTTTTGTACTTCAAAGGCATACGCTTAGAAGGAAGAGAAAATAAGTACAAAAGTCTCAGATAGGTAAGATAGTTTCTGTTGGATGCCATTCATTTTTTGCCATTTTTATAAGCAGAAAAATAAGAAAATCTGCAAACAATAGTGTCACACAGAAAACAACACTTTTTGCTAAAATGGCTTACTGTGTAAGCATCCCAGATGCTATTAATATCTGTGGCTATCTTGTAAAATATTCACAGTGTCTGTAACTCTGAATAGCAAGTGCATAGAAACATCAAAAGAACTTTCACAGAAATATTCATGCAAAAAGATACTTAGCTGTCTAATTCTCTATTTTAACAAGGAGCCCAGGGGTACCTATTCGGGAAAAAAAAAAAAAATCACCCACTGGAAGTGGGCTCAAGTCAAATTTAAAGCTTCTTGAAGCTTCTATCTGAGACCCAGACACCTCTTTTCCTACTCCCTGTTTGAATCGAGTCCCATTATTGAGTACCAGCTACCTAGAAACAAAGACATCATATACATTCAGACATCCATCCCCACTCTTGTGAATGTAGGGATCCATGCAAGCCATGATCAGTCAAGTCTCTAAAACCCTGCCTAGTGGCTTTGCTTCCCTTTTGCTTAGATCCACCATCGGATGAGCTGTCATGTAGAGGAAGTGAATCCATGCTACCAAATGTCTAAAGGTCATCTTTCCTTCACTTTTAAGGAAAGGCACTCGAAAGCGATCGTGCCAGTTAGCAAAACCTCAAATTGCACCAAGTCATGGACAACAAATTCAGTACACAGATAAAGCACATTTTCCTAACAAAAGTATTGATATCTTCTTAGCCATTGTATTCAGACATGTAACAGGTGAAAACCAGAGGGAAACCATGTGACTCTACAGAAAGATCAGTAAATTGAATGTCAGGGGAAAAGGACTTCAGATTCAATTCTGCCACAAATTCATTGTGTGACTTTAGACAAATCTCTTCTTTTTGTGTGGCTTAACTGTCTCCATCTGCAAAATTAGACAGTAGAATTCAACAACTTCTTTCATTTCTCCCAGCTCTAAGCTTTTATGGAGTTTGCTTCTCTTTTTCATGTTAACATTCCTATGATTAAAGTAAGTATATTTTACGTTCTGGGAAAAATGTCCATAAATATACAATATAAGCAAAAAGTCTCTTGCTTCCTAATTTACTTTGCCTTAAAGAGTCAAGATGATGATGGCAATTTCTTCCAATGGTAGTGGGTTTTTTTTTTCCTACTTTTAATAAAATGGGTATTAATTTACCATCTGCATTGCTTTTAGCACTGAACAATAGCTAGAATTATGATCAAGGATGATGCTACTTATACTAGTCAAGGTTCCCCAGAGAAACAGAACCACAATAGGATGTATAGAGATATACAGAAAGAGATTTATGAGGGATTGGCTCACACAACTATGGAGCCTGGAAAGTCTCACAATCTGCCATTTGCAAGCCGGAGGCCCAGGAAAGCCAGTGGTGTAGTTCCAGTCTAAACTCTAAGGTCTGAGAACCAAGGCAGCCAAGGGTATAAGTCCCAGTCCAAGTCTAAACCAAGAACACCGATATCTGGGGCCAAGAGAAAATGGATACTCCAGGTCAAGCAAAGAGCTAGTTCTATTTTCCTCCACTTCAATGTTCTCTTCAGACCCTTAAAAGATTAATGATGCCTGCCCCAATTGATGAAGGTTACCATCTTTACTAAGTCTACTGATTCAAATACTAATTCTTCCTAAAACACCATCACAGACACATCCAGCGATAATGCTTTACCAGCTATGTGGCACTCCTTAACCCAGTCAAGCTGATAACATAAATTTATCACAATGCCATTATGCCACGTTTTATATAAGGGATCCCAGAAAGGGTACTTGAGCTTCATAAGTTTCTGAGTCCTCATCTGTAAAACAAAGATAAGAGTAATACTGAACCATGTGAGGATTGAAATGAGGCAATACATGAAAAATATTGAACCCAATACCTATAAAATGTTGAGAGCAGTGCCAGTTGAATACTCAGTTTATTACATATGATTTACCAATAATAACTGTATTAGAAAGAAATAACAGATGACTTCATGATAAGAAATCTTCTACTCTCTACTTTGAAATGCATAAAAGATGATTCTATTTTCTCCAAACTAATTAGAAAGTGAAAGCCACATCAGCTTTTTAAAAGCAGGTTTTAACTAGTCAAAAGGATTCCAAAATTTATATGAGAAATCAAATATATATAGCACTCATAAACATACAATATTTTTCTACTTTCTATGACGTAGAATTTCAGAAGAGTAAATAAATATGTGGGTTACTCAGTAAGTTATGTTGAAACCAGTTGCTAAATATCTGAAAGAAAATCAACATGTCAATACTGCTTTCCCTAAAAGCAAATAAATCCCAGACTGGTCAAAGATTTTAATATAAAAAATTAAGCCATAAAAATGCTATTAAACAACAGAAAAATATATTTTAGAACATCAGAGTTCAGAAGACCTTTCTATAGCAAACAGAAAGCCTAGAATTATAAATAAAACATTCATTAGGTAGAGGAAAGATTGACTACATAAATATTAAACTTTTCTGCAAAGAAGAAGTTTGAAAGAAATGACAAAACTGGAGGGAATTATGCAATATACATGACAAGCATCTTCAGTATATAAGGAAATAATATCCTTAGTATATAAAGAAATATTATAAGGCCGAAAGGAATAAAAATAGAATTTTAAAGATTTTAATAGGTAGTACACAGAAAAGAAAATACAAATCACTTTTAGATGTTTGAAAAGATGTGCAAATTTACTTTAACTACAATTTATATTTAAATATTAATAAAATATAATTTTGACCTATTAAACTGTCAAAAACACATTTTGTTGACTGGCTTTTGGGTAGTCATTCTCTTTCATTGTTTGAGGGACTATAAATTGACACACCCTCTCTGAGGGTAATTTGACAATATATATTAACATTTAAAATTCACAAAGCCTTTGACAAACAAGAGCCTCTTCTAGGAATTTTTCCTGCAGATACACTTGACATGGATAAACAATATTCTAAATACCAAGGTACTAGATGTGGAATGTTAAGGAATTGATTATAAATTACAGTGTACCCATACAGTAGAATATCATCTAGCCATAAAAATGACAGAGAAGTACAGATTAGATAGACATAGATATAAAACGATTGTGTAATTAGGAAAACATACACCTCTCTAGACAGTTCAGCCAGAGAAGGTTTGGACATGTTTAAAGGGGCAGAAGGAAGGTGATCCCCAGATTCTAGGAAGCTACTGGATGCTAGGAGGCTAGAGTAACAAGGGAGGCAAGGGAGTGTTGCCAACTGTCAGAAACCTGCCATTCCCCGTGGCAGGAGCCCTTGATCCTTTACTGGCCACTGAGCTGCTGGAAGTGAGTTCAGTACAGCTGAACACAGTACCTCTGTTACTGTAGCTGTCATCCTAAATAGAGTGACTGTTACTGGGCCGGCTGGGACCACCGCCGCCCTTGCTGCCTCTTTGGAGTCACCAGTATTGCGTGAGTCCACAAATTCAGGAAGCTGTTTGCTGCAGCCTACAGTAGCAGACATGTAAAGACAAATCTCTCCTTGTCTCCTCCAGCCTTCTAATCTCCTGCAGGGCTTCTTCTTGGAAGACTGTAACTAGAAACCAGCTGAGAAGGCGGAGTGTAAAAGGCAGTTGTTAGGCTTCAAGTCCAATGTGCTAAAGAAGGCAATGGACGCATTTGGGGCAGTTTCCAAGATACAATTTTAAATGAAAAGACCAATTTAGAACCTCCATACTGTCTTCCACAGAGGCTGCATCACATTACATCCCAACTTTTGCTACACAAGGTTCTCCTTTCTCCATGTTCTTGGGAGCACTTATCTCGTCCTTTTCATCATAGCCATTCAGCCTGGTGTGAGGTGATATCTTATTACAGTTTGATTTGCATTTTCCTGATGTTTAGAGCTATTGAACACCTTTTCATGTACTTATAGGCTATTTGTATGTCTTCTTTAGAAAAAAATGTCTATTTAAATTCTTTTCCCATTTTAAACATTGGATTACTTTTTTTTTTTTTTTTTGCTACTGATTTGTACAAGTTCCTTATATATTTTGGATATTTGCGATATCCAAAGAGAAAGACTTTTCTTCCCACTTACTTTAAACTCTATTTTACTGTGTGCATATATTGCTTTATATATAAAAAAGAACTCTACATCCAAAAAAGCAAAAATTGTCAGGATAAATAATAAAATACACTGTCTATCCCTACAGTTACTTTTCCACTTGAAATAGTATCACCTTTTCATTTAGGGATTCTAAAAATCTTAAAGCACAGAGATCTTTTACCCTTCTCCTCAGAATTCATGGGATAACATGCAACAAAGCATGTGCTATCGCCCTTCCAAATTTCCAAATATGTTTTCTTCCTTAATCTTTGCCATAAAAATATACAAAAAAAAAAAAAAAATACAGTTACTTTATTTCTAAGGTGTACTGAGAAGTCAAAGGACTTGCTTCAAATGACTTCAAATGACTCTGCCAATGCTTTGCAGAGTTGGAGTCTGAACCCAGGTCTTCTTATTCCAGAGCCTTCACTTTTCCCAAATTGCCTCTTCTATTCTGTCTAGATTCTTCCACTGGCTTGGGTATTGTAGAATCAAATAGCCTCTCAAATAAGACAGCTATTACTTGGAGGCTAACAACACCATGGTTGTAAAAAGGGTTTTACCTTAGGTTGATATTTGTATGGCCTAGTTTGCTAAATATTAGTCATAATTAATAGAAATAATCACTGCCACAACATGAATAGTAAAAGTAACTTTCACCACCTCAAATGATGGAGTCCTAATTATGTGCTGGGCTCTGAATACCTTAGACATATTATCTCCTTTATACAGTATTATGATATTTCCACTGGCCATGGTGTTACAGGCTGAATTGTGTCTTCCAAAATTCATATGTTGAACTTATAAGCCTCCAAACTGGTGGAATGCCACTGTATTTGGAGGCAGAGTTTTTATAGGGATAAATAAGGTTAGTGGAAGTCACTCAGTTGTGTCTGACTCTTCGCAATGCCAAAAACTATACAGTCCACAGAATTCTCCAGCCCAGAGTACTAGAGTGGGAAGCCCTTTCTTTCTCCAGGGGATCTTCCCAATTCAAGGACCCAGGTCTCCTGCATTGTGGGCGGGTTCTTTACCAGCTGAGCCACAAGGGAAGCCCAAGAATACTGGAGTGGGTAACCTTTAAATAAGGTTAAGTGGGGTCTTATGGGTGGGGTGTAATCCAAGATAGCTGTTTTCCTTATAAGAAGTGACAGAGACACTGGGGATGCGAACACACAGAGAAAAGGCCACGTGAGGATGGCCTGCCATCTATGGGGTCGCACAGAGTCGGACATGACTGAAGCGACTTAGCAGCAGCAGCAGCAGCAGCAGAGGAAACGGTGAGAAGGTGGCCATTTACAAGCCAAGGAGAAAAGCCTCAGGAAAAACCAACTCTGCCAAACAAAACCTTGGCCTTCAATGACAAGCCTCCACAACTGTTAGATACAAATTTCTGCTGTTTACTAGTTTGTTGTGCTTTGTTATGGTGACTCTAATAAACTAATAAACATGTAAGACACAAATTTTGGTAAGATTTTCTTGCACTTCTGAAGTGGATTTAAAACAGGAGAAACTAATGCAACTGAACAGTCATGCATTCTAGTGCTACAGATCCTCCTGCTTTTTGGCAATCGCTACGGGATTGAGAGGTTTTTCTTTACCTACACAAGACATACAGAGCTTATAAGTATGCTTAAATCTGTAACAGTGCATCTAATAAGAGTCCATTCCCATAGCCAGTCCTGTTCTTTATTCTGTATCTGTGCTGCCGAAGCAAGCACTTCAGGGCTTCATTTAAAGGGCCCAGTGTGTGAGAAGGAGGCTGGGGGCCTGACCAGAACACAGGGGCACCAACCTGAGAACAGTCATGGGGCCAGGAGGTGGATGTTCTCCACCATTCTGACAGAAAAGCCCATTTCCCACTTGCAAAGGATGAAACAAACCTCCAAAGGGGTCAAAAAAAAACACAGATTTTTCATTAAATGTGTTGAATAAAGAGCTTCATTCGAAACAATTATTAAAGGCCAAACAGACGCTGTGAGATTTGGAGAGCAGACTGGCCTTCCCCAAGAGATCACAGCCACAGGAGGCTCAGATGGAGTCTCATTAGAGTGCTGGCATGCCACATCCTGAAACTCAAAGCCCAGAGTTATTTTTCACATATAAACTTCTGAAGGCGACAGAAAGTCTGTGGACAAAGGGTAGCTGACACAGTCAGTTCTCTTGTGGCATTTCACAGATACATGTTTTTAATCAGAAGTCTTAGATCTGCTCAAGCCCAGTAACATAAAACAAAGACAAGGATGATAACCTTATTTTCAGAACCATTAAGTTATAAGTTTGTTTAGCATTTCTGAGCATGCCTGGGTATGTGCAGTTCATCTTCTGTTGGGTTAATCATGATGGATAATTGAAGTCAGCAAAGTCAACAAGCAAAGTAACCATCATTTCTTCCTAATGAACTCCCAATAAACAGAACCAAGTGTTTTCAGATTTTAGTGATTTTAGATCAGAGAAAGCCTCTTACTTACTAAAACCATTAAAGAACAATACATAATTACTGAGAGCCTATTGGGTGTCAGATGTGGTGCCAAGGAAAACAAACATGAATAAAATCCAGTTTTTATATGCTAGACACAACAAGTCTAAAATAAGGGATAAGCAAGTGCCGAACTGAAGCTTCCCAGGTGGCTCAGTGGTAAAGAATCCACCTGTCAATGCAAGAGACATGGGGTTCAGTCCCTGGGGTGGGAAGATCCCCTGGAAGAGGAAATGGCAGCCCACTCCAGTATTCTTTCCTGGAAAATCACGTGGACAGAAGAGCCTGGTGGGCGACAGTGCATGGAGTCACAAAGAGTTGGACACAGCTGAGTGTACATACACACACACACACACACACACACACACAAAGTATTGAACTAACCTTAACTCAAAGCAGAATAGGAGATGTCACAGGAAAGATACAGAAATATGCAGAGGAAAATCAGTAAGGGAAAGGAGCCTCTGATTGCATGATGGAAGCAAACTGGGACGTGTTTCAAGGGGAGGCAGGCTTCGACATGGGTCTTAAGGAATCTGTGGGGTTTCCACAGAGGGAGCTAAGAGGAAGCCCATTTCCAGGGACAATAAGAGAGCAGGAGAAATTTGGTAAAGCAAACATATAGTTTCATTTTAAGGACTTATAAAAAGTCTAGCTTGGCAGAAGCTAACCTACATCATCCAGTTTACTAACAAAGACACAAAACCTGGATGCCAGAAAAGATAGATTTAACACAAAAATCATACATCATTTGTATAACGAAAGAGGTCATGAACAAAAGTAAAAGACAAGGGTCTGAAAATGACAATCTTTGCAATTATAGCACTTGTGGGACTCCTCTGGTGGTTAAGACTCTGAGCTCCCAATACAAGAGCTCTGGATTTGATCCCTGGTCAGCGACATAGATGCCACACACTGCAAGTAATCATTCACATGAAGCAACCAAGATCCTGCATTCCATAGCCAAGATCTTATGAAGCCAAAATAATAATTAATAACGTGGCCACATATATTAGCACAAAACAAATATACAGAAATTCCAAGGTATAGAAATTTTACAGGGAGTGTCAGTTGATGATACTGTAATCAAACCAGAAATAACCATAATGTAAGGGGAAAAATCAACTATTTGGAAAGTTTAAAACATTCCCCCAATAGCTCCAGAGATAAAGATAGAATTAAAAGTGTAATTACAAAAGATTTCTAAAACAACAATGGAATTACATATTACATTGCAAGGAATGGTTCAAACTAGCTCCAAATAATTTATAATATTCTATGCTTTTATTATTAAAAGATATTTGCAGATTTAGACACATATTCAACAATAGAAGTTAGGGATACAAAGAAAGAGAAGAGATGAATTAGGAAATCTGAAGGTAGGAATAAATACTTAAAAAAAAAAAAAAAAACAGAGTACATTTGAGAAAACCAAAATATGGTTCTTCAAAAACATAGTATAAATGTTAACTAGCTAATCAAGACAAAACTGAGTAAAAGAAATATTAAGATTTAATATCTGTAGTCTTCCCAAATGCATTTACCAGTATTGCAATTTTAATCCATATTTGAAAGAATAGTTTAGGCACTTCAAACAAAGATACCTAATTTTTTTAATAGCAAGAATGTCAGAAAACTTTACAAAGATGAGAATTATAAAGGAGATCAACTATTTCCTGATATGACTGTAAGCTCTAATGCTAGAGTAACTGAAACAGTAATTAGCAACATAATGTATACTCAGTTCAGTGAACTTGAACTGAAAGATCATAAGTTGAATAAAAATATCCAAATTGTACAGAAAAATAATGGTGATAAGAGGAAAATGATAGAAAAAAATATAGTGAAGTAATTTATATAAGCCTGGGGGGAAGGGGATAACTTTCTAAGGGCAAACCATAAAAAATGCACATATCAATGGCATAAAAATATAAAGTTCTGAGCAGAAATTCTCCATAAATTAAATGACAAGATTTTTTAGATGTGCTATTTTTGACTTATCAAATTAATAGAGGTAAAAGAGACTGAGAGCACCCAAAATTAGCAGTTTCCAGCATTCCCCTTAAATTGCTGATTCTAATGTCATTGGTGCAGTCTTTCTGGAGGGCAAGGAGATGGTAAAACTAAAAATCAGAAAGAAAGCTTAGTCTGGGGACAGAGTCATGGCTGTGTTGCAGGAATGGGAACCCCTTCCAGGGCCCAAAACTGGGCTCTTGTCTAACACTCAGAAATGAATTGTCCAAGGAGACACATGTGCTGACAAAACAAGAGATTTTATCGGGAAAGGGCACCCGGGGGGAGAGCAGTAGGGTAAGGAAACCCAGGAGAAGAAGCTGTGCCACATGGTCACAGTCTCGGTTTTATGGTGATGGGATTAGTTTCTGGGTTGTCTTTGGCCAATCATTCTAATTCAGAGTCTTTCCTGGTGGCGCACGCATCACCCAGCCAAGATGGATGCTAGCAAGAGAGATTCTGGGAAGTTGACGGACATGCAGTGTCTCCTTTTGACCTTTCCCAAACTCATCCGGTTGGTGATGGCTTATTAGTTCCATATTCCTTACCAGGATCTCCTGTCATGAAACAACTCATGTGAATGGTTACTAAAGGGCCTGACCAGGGTGGGTGGTTTCAGTCAGTGTACCACCCCTAACAGCTGTAGCTGAAGATTTTTTTTCAGTTGTGTGTTTTTCTATGTATGTTTGCCGATGCATTCACACTTGTAAGTTTGGTTAATTATTCAGAGTTTGGTCAGGTAGGCAAAAATGAATAGGAAGGGACTCAATAAAGAAGGTTGGGGCTTATCAAGCCACTACCTGTCAGAGAAGACAGCCACCTGCTTTTAGGAGGTAAAGAAGCTGCTACCTTGATTCTAAAACAAATGAGCCACAGGAGAATGCCCAGGATAGTGTGAAAACCTCACATCTGTCAATCCACTGGAAGCAGTGCCTTCACTTTTGCTCCCCGGAAGCTCTCTTTTGGTCTCTTTGGTTCTTTACTGCCTGTTATTGATGGAATCTAGCCTAGATTCTGCTGGGAAAGGAATACAGGGAAAAATTTAGAAGGGGTGCCGATGATGCTGAACTGGCATATTGGGTCTGAGTTTTCTACTTGCATGTGCGTGCATTAGAGACAGCAATTAATTCAACTCAACACCCATTTACAGAGCATCTGACATATGTCAGGCATTATGTTAGGCGGTTGGGGACATAAGCAGTCAACACAGAGTGTAGGGCCTAGACGAGGCAGACAAATAACAAACAGGACAATTGCAACATACTCGTCACCTGTTGGTATCTGCAGGGGACGGATTTCAGAACCCACCGAGGATACCTTAATTGTGGATGCTGAAGGCCCGTATATAAAACGATGCCACACTGTTAGCACTCTGGTTTGCAGGGCACTCAGCCCTCCAACAGGCAGCCTTCAGTGCTAGAGAGAAAAATAAAGGAGGATGGGGAGACGGAGGATTAGAGGGTCACGCTTTAGATGGTGTGGTATGGAAGCCTTCACTCAGGCACATCTGAGCTGAGACCTAAAATTACTGAGGAGGAAAACCATCATGATATCCTGGGACAGCGTTATACTCAGAGGGAATAGCAAGTGACTAGGCCCTGGTGTGTCCCAGAGAGGAACACGGCAGGGGAGAGAGAGCTGTTAGAGCAGAGCTCAGAGGGAAGATGTGGTAGGAAGAAGGGCCTTTGGGGCCATTGTAAGAATTTTGGATTATATCCTCAGTGAGATGGAAGCCATCAGAAGGTTTTGGGCAAAGGAGCAACGTGATTAGACTTATGCTGTCAAACGATCCCTCTGGTTTCTGGGTTTAACATAAATAAAAGGGGGTCAAGATCAGAAGCAGGGAAACCTCTGATGTATGTATTTTAATCATCTATGTGTAGCATCTGTAGTGGAGATGGTAAAAGATTGTCGGTTTCTGGATACTTTTTAAGTGGAGACCAGGATGATTCTACCATTTTACTGAGATAGATCATTTCTGAGGCTGGGAGACTGTAGGAGGAATGGTTTAATGGAGGAACAGCTGGAGATGAGTTTGGGCATGTTGGGTTTTAGATGCCAGTTAGACATCTAGTGGTAATGTCACAGAAAATACAATTCAGTCATGATCAACATGACCCTAACATTTACCTCAGCTCAACTAAACCTTGGGCAGGCTTCTTCCTGATTATAAGCTTCCTTTTCTTAGTGCATTTACTTTAGAAAACGTGGAATTGTAAATTCTTTCTGCAGCTTTAAGATGTAAATCTTCTCCCAGCCTCTTGCCAGTTTTACAACCCATGAATGTCTTTCTCCAGGAGCCATCCTTCTGAAATGCAATCATCAAGAAAGATAGCACCCCTATCTCTCAGTCACTGTGGGAGGGTAGCAACCTGACTTTGACAAGCACCAATTAGCAAATACAGATTGCAACAGTATCAGTAAAGCCTTCCTTGCCTGTTTAACTCAGCCTGGGGTTATTTTTAGGAAGGGAAAGGTCTATGTTAGAAATCAACACTTGCAAGTCATCACTGTATCCATTTAAAGGTTTATTCTTTCAACTTAAATTTCCCATAACCAGCATAACAGTTTGTTTTGCTTAAATGTTCTACTACCAGTACAAATGCATTGATTTGTTTAGCAATCACAGCAACACTTTAATTTCTAAAAATATCTAACATAAACTACCTTAATTTCTAAAAAAATAAATTCACATCTCCCTAGAGCCCAAGCATTGTATGTTATGGTTCTAATTTTACTGTAAGTCCTGGAGCACTTGAGACCCTTCTCAGGGACCTAGAGCGTAAAAATTTGATTGATGAGTTCATGGGAGATACAAAGGCTTTGCAACTTGCAGTTTTCTTAGAACTCTCCACCACTTTTCCTCTCCACTCCTTGCCTCTTCTTCTGTCTTTACTCTCAAGGTCTCTTATATTGTCAGATTCATGGTGTTCATACACTGTGCCTGCATGAAGAAAAAGAGCTCCTAACGCCAAAGATAGAGTGGAGCCCAACAGGAGACAGTAAGTGGTGGTTTAGGCCTCAAGCCATAGGCTTTGTTTCTGATTTTCCCCCTTGAGATGGTTCTCCTTTGATTTTCTGTACTGATGCTGAGAATAGTGTGGGCCTTGAGCAAACATTCCCAAGAGGCTAATATGCCAGCTTCCACTTCAGGCAACTTAAGTTCGTCTTTATTATAGGAAAAAAAAATTGTTTTCTAATCTAACACATGATTTTACCTAAGTCATTATGAGTTGTTATTGCTGTTGTTTATTTACTAAGTTAAATAACAGCAATTTTGAAAAGTTCTTTCTTTGGATGTCAGCATGGAAGAATAGGTTCAAATTGTTGGACTGTAGTCCATCAGGCTCCTCTTTCTGTGGGATTTCACAGGCAAGAATTCTGGAGTGGGTTGCCATTTCCTTCTCCAGGGGGTCATCCTGACCCAAGGATCAAACTTGCAGCTCCTGTTTAGCAGGTGAATTCTTTACCACTGAGCCACCTGGGAAGCCCACGCCATTATGAGCTGAGTTTGCAAAATGAGCTTAAGATCTTAGTTAAAACTGATAACAAATAAAAGAGAAAATGAATAAATAAAAGAATAAGAGTATCATCATAAGTTGCAAAAGTAGAAAATGGCATAAATAGTTAGGAAAAGGTTAGAAGCAGTGACAAAGGTACTTTCAAGAACACTCATTTGGGAAAGCTCGATTACTATTAGGGTCAGTCAAATTACACATTTAGGCCTCAGGCCTATGAGCCCATGCTAATTTGAACAGCTGCTCAAAAGAGGTTCCATGCTATTTGTTTGACAGATGGAGAAAATGGTACTCACTAATGGCCTAAGTTGCTTTGACACAAACTGATTTCCCTATTGTTAAAACTCACTTGCAATATCAATTCCAAATAAGTTTCAACAATGTGAACCTATTCTTCCATGCTGACATCCCAATAAAGAACTTTTCAAAATCTGAGATTCTCATTTGAAATAATATCATCCTTATTGTAACCAATTTCCACTAATTATTTTCCAAAGGAGAGCTGAGAAATGGAAAATCAACCGTAGGTCATATATATATTTCCATTGTTTGAATTAGATTTTTACACCTTTGTTTCTGATTGCATTATTTGGGGGTAATCTTTGGAAATAGAGGGGATGATTACATTTTATTCACAAGAAGAGATTTATGAGACTCATAATGTCGGAAGAAACAGATGTTTCTCTTTACTACAGCATTTCCCTTCTTTCATTGCATAGAAAGTCAGCTGGGGAATTTAGTCAGCTACTAAATGTTGTATTAAATGAAACGCCAATTAATGTTTGTTACTATTTGTATATAATTTTTCCCTAATTGGTTTTTAAGAGAGAGTGAACTGTCCTTAAAATAATATCTCATCAGGACAAAGAAGATAGAAGACACAATAGAAAGCCATTCAGTTGGAAAATATACACAAAACATATGAGAATTAATAACAATTCAAAACACTATATGTCTACAGTAGCTTTTAGGGACTCTCACAAACAGGGTCTGAGGAGTAAACCTCTTTAACTCTCTTCTAAAATAACAGATCAGGATACTTGGGATCCTCAGTCTTCTCAGATAACACTTTCTAATGAATGTTATTCATATTAACAGGATTCAGGGAAACAGATTTGTTTTTGCAACAGTCTAGCAAATGAGTAAATGGAGTTCAGGGAGAAAGTATTTTGTTGCTTTTGTTACTATTGCATTTAGTAAAATGCGATTTTTCCTTCTCACTTTCTCTAAGCATTATTTTTGTCTGTATGGAACTCAGCATCTTTCAGTTTCACTTTCATCAGCCTTTGGTATTTGGCCTCTGAAGCCACATTCTTTTGCATTTCTTTTAGGATCATTCCTCGTTTTCTCTCTTATATCTGATAAGAGAAACAATGTTAATTCTTTCTGCACTTTAAATATTTTTATGTGCCTCTATATCCACATTTAATTTGCATGCTTAAGGAATATAAAATTAATAATTATGACCATCTACTCAGTGACACTTTCTCATAAACCCATAAATGACAGGCTAATCAACTGCATCTTAGGAATCTGCATTATCTTTGGTGTTTAGCTTAGGACATGTGTCAGTCAAAGTTCTTCAGAGGAACAGAACCAGGAAGATGTCTGTTACATTGACAGAGGCTTTTATTAAGGAACTGCCTGGCATGATTATGGAGATGGGTAATTGCCATAATCTGTAAGATGAGCTGGGGACCCAGGATAGTCAATGGTTTAGTTTTAGCTTGAATCTGAAGGACTAAGAGTCAGGAGAGCCAAGAACTGGCAGACTTGGGACCCAAGAAGAAGTGTTTCCGTTAAATTAACCAACCTGTAACAAGAGAAAACCCTTGACTGCTTTTCGCATCTATTTCTTTAGCTCCAGTATTGTGCTCTGTTGTCTGTGCTTAGTCATGCTGGCTCTGCATCTTTGTGAAAGAATGCTGCCTGTAACCTGAGAAGTACATAGTAGCCTTTCTCAGGGCTTTGCCTCCCAGCCTTGACCTTTAGAGCCATAACAATTTTACATTCAAACAGAAGAAAAAAAAAAAAAAAAAAGGTGTCAGCACAGAAAATAATATTTGTCTTGTTGGAGTTTTACAGGAACATAGTGACCAGAGCTAGCGGACAGCTGAAAGAATAAAGGATTATCACATCCTCTCTGGGGTGCACCGGAAGCCTGCAACACCAGCCACACACCCTTTTAGTATGAAAGAAGCTTAAACTCTAACTCAGGTAAAATGGTTCTTTGGAACACTAGTTCACCATCTTCTAGGTCAGCTGACATTCTGAATAAATTTGCCATTCCTTACCCCAGTACCTCATTTTTTGATTGAGCTGCAGTGTGGCAAGCAGTATGAGCTTGGACTGGATAACCTAATATATTATCATTCCTAACCAGATCTAATATATTGTCATTGCCCAATAAATGTTTGTAAATCACTGTTTTCCCATTTTCTTTTTCAGAATAGTTCTGCAAGATGTTCTCATTTTCATTTTCAGGAAGGAACTTGTGCTCAAAGACTCAATTATATTTGCCCAGGCAGGTGGATCAAGGCTTGAAACCCAAGTCAATCTAGGTGGATAATATCTTACTAAAGCAGTAGTGTTTTAATTCTCTCATCTTCACAGAATGTGTTTCAATGAAAAAGTTCTTGAGATGAAACCATGGGATGAATGAATGAGGCCATAGAATGGATAACTAACTAGATGAATTTAAATAACATAGTAGATGTTATAGTGAGAATTTGTCTCAATCAAATAACTGACCTATTTTATTTATTTATTTTCTTTTTATTGGGATTTACTAAATGAAGATTATATTACATATTTCAAAAAGTTCTTTCAAAAATGAGTCTCTCTTCATTAGGGCATTAGGTATCAGATAGAGGACTGGAATGCAAACGTAGAAAGTCAGGAAACACCTGGAATAACAGGCAAATTTGGCCTTGGAATGTGGAATGAAGCAGGGCAAAAACTAATAGAGTTTTGCCAAGAAAATGCACTGGTCATAGCAAACACCCTCTTCCAACAACACAAGAGAGACTCTACACATGGACATCACCAGATGCTCAACACCGAAATCAGATTGATTATATTCTTTGCAGCCAAAGATGGAGAAGCTCTATACAGTCAACAAAAACAAGACCAGGAGCTGACTGTGGCTCAGGTCATGAACTCCTTATTACCAAATTCAGACTCAAATTGAAGAAAATAGGGAAAACTGTTAGACCATTCAGGTATGACCTAAAGCAAATCCCTTATGATTATACAGTGGAAGTGAGAAATAGATTTAAGGGACTAGATCTGATAGATAGAGTGCCTGATGAACTATGGAATGAAGTTCGTGACATTGTACAGGAGACAGGGATCAAGACCATCCCCATGGAAAAGAAATGCAAAAAAGCAAAGTGGCTCTCTGGGCAGGCCTTACAAATAGCTCTGAAAAGAAAAGAAATGAAAAGCAAAGGAGAAAAGGAAAGATATAAGCATCTGAATGCAGAGTTCCAAAGAATAGCAAGAAAAGATAAGAAAGCCTTCTTCAGTGATCAACACAAAGAAATAGAGGAAAATAACAGAATGGGAAAGACTAGAGATCTCTTCAAGAAAATTAGAGATACCAAGGGAACATTTCATGCAAAGATGGGCTCGATAAAGGACAGAAATGGTCTGGACCTAACAGAAGCAGACGATATTAAGAAGAGGTGGCAAGAATACACAGAAGAACGGTACAAAAAAGATCTTAACGACCCAGATAATGATGATGATGTGATCACTAATCTGGAGCCAGACATCTTGGAATGT
Source organism: Capricornis sumatraensis (assembly GCF_032405125.1). NCBI lineage: Eukaryota > Metazoa > Chordata > Mammalia > Artiodactyla > Bovidae > Capricornis > Capricornis sumatraensis. The sequence continues at coordinate 54,926,283 of NC_091076.1, forward strand.
GAAGTCAAGTGTGCATTAGAAAGCATCACTACGAACAAAGCTAGTGGAGGTGATGGCATTCCAGTTGAGCTGTTTCAAATCCTGAAAGATGATGCTGTGAAAGTGCTGCACTCAATATGCCAGCAAATTGGGAAAACTCAGCAGTGGCCACAGGACTGGAAAAGGTCAGTTTTCATTCCAATCCCAAAAAACGGAAATGCCAAAGAATGCTCAAACTGCTGTACAGTTGCACTTATCTCACATGCTAGTAAAGTAATGCTCAAAATTCTCCAAGACAGGCTTCAGCCATACGTGAACCGTGAACTTCCTGATGTTCAAGCTGGTTTTAAAAAAGGCAGAGGAATGAGAGATCAAATTGCCAACATCCACTGGATCATGGGAAAAGCAAGAGAGTTACAGAAAAAGATCTATTTCTGCTTTCTTGACTATGCCAAAGCCTTTGACTGTGTGGATCACAATAAACTGTGGAAAATTCTGAGAGAGATGGGAATACCGGACCACCTAACCTGCCTCTTGAGAAATGTGTATGCAGGTCAGGAAGCAACAGTTAGAACTGGACATGGAACAACAGGCTGGTTCCAAACAGGAAAAGGAGTACATCAAGGCTGTATATTGTCACCCTGTTTATTTAACTTCTATGCAGAGTACATCGTGAGAAACGCTGGACTGGAAGAAACACAAGCTGAAATCAAGATTGCTGGGAGAAATATCAATAACCTCAGATATGCAGATGACACCACCCTTATGGCAGAAAGTGAAGAGGAGCTAAAAAGCCTTTTGATGAAAGTGAAAGAGGAGAGTGAAAAAGTTGGCTTAAAGCTCAACATTCAGAAAACAAAGATCATGGCATCTGGTCCCATCATTTCATGGCAAATAGATAGGAAAACAGTGGAAACAGTGTCAGACTTTATTTTGGGGGGCTCCAAAATCATTGCAGATGGTGACTACAGCCATGAAATTAAAAGACACTTACTCCTTGGAAGGAAAGTTATGACCAACCTAGACAGTATATTCAAAAGCAGAGACATTACTTTGCCAACTAAGGTTTGCCTAGTCAAGGCTATGGTTTTTCCTGTGGTCATTTATGAATGTGAGAGTTGGACTGTGAAGAAGGCTGAGCGCCAAAGAATTGATGCTTTTGAACTGTGGTGTTGGAGAAGACTCTTGAGAGTCACTTGGACTCCAAGGAGATCCAACTAGTCCATTCTGAAGGAGGTCAGCCCTGGGATTTCTTTGGAAGGAATGATGCTAAAGCTGAAGCTCCAGTTCTTCGGACACCTCATGCGAAAAGTTGACTCATTGGAAAAGACTGATGCTGGGAGGGATTAGGGGCAGGAGCAGAAAGGGATGACTGAGGATGAGATGGCTGGATGGCATCACTGACTCGATGGATGTGAGTCTGAGTGAACTCTGGGAGATGGTGATGAACAGGGAGGCCTGGTGTGCTGCGATTCATGGGGTCGCAAAGAGTTGGTCATGACTGAGCGACTGAACTGAACTGAACTGAACTGATCTGAGCCTACTTTTTAAAAAATAATTTAAAATGTTGAATAATATTTTTAGAAAATATTCTTAAGAGCATAGAGGAACTAGTAATAAATAATTCACCACACCAAAATATATATGAAAGTAAAAAGTAAGAGAGCCCATATGTCACTTTTACCCTAAAGACTTTTGTCAAATCTCAGGAACATACTTGTAACCTTCAATGTTAAGAGAAGGTGTGCAGCAGAAAACAAAACTCATGTGCAAAAGAAGAACCTTTCCCTGTGAAGATGAAACTCCAGAGTTCTACTGCCTCTGTGAACTCAAGGGAAAAGGCCTTATTGACTAGCAGAGGGCATTATCCTTGGGAAACTATAAGAAGTCAGCCCTAACACAGATTTTCATCCAATTTCACTTCACTCATGTGGTCCAAAAATCTTAAAATCATGAACACCAGCTGTCCAGATTAGTAATGGTCCAAGTACTTGGCTGAAAATAAGTAAATCCTTTCCAAAAGAATGTACCTTAAACAGATTTCAAAAATTTATTAGATAAATAGATAATGCTTCAAGGAAAATGACGATAGAAAATCACTCAGCACACAAGGAAACAAAACACCATGTGCGAGCATCAACATAAAATCATAAAACATGCACTGAGAATTTAGATAATAGAAATTCACAGATAAACAATACTAAAGAGCTTATTTTGTATGTTCAAAGCAAATTAACAACAACTAAAAAAAAACTTCTGGAAACAGCAAATTACAAATGATAACCAAGCAGGTTTGCAAAAGAATCAAACAGAACTTTTAATTAAAATGTATACTTATTTGATGAATAGGCTTCCAACCATGATGAAGTAGAACAATGATCCAATTAAAAATGAATAGATACATCTAGATAAAATTTGAACATCTGTATAAACCCCATGTATGGAGGAGCCTGGTGGGCTGCAGTCCATGGGGTCGCTAAGAGTTGGACACGACTAAGTGACTTCACTTTCACTTTTCACTTTCTTGCATTGGAGAAGGAAATGGCAACCCACTCCAGTGTCCTTGCCTAGAGAATCCCAGGGACGGGGGAGCCTGGTGGACTGCCGTCTCCGGGGTCGCACAGAGTTGGACACGACTGAAGCGACTTAGCAGCAGCAGCAGCAGCAGCATAAAGGCCCTGGGGAATTGCAGATATTACTAGGATAAGAGGGGATAAGATTCCAGAGAGTAGAGAACTGCAGAAAAAACAGATAACATTTAAACTGCTGTTCTACTGGAACCATTTGCTGATTTAGATAGGAAAAGAAAAACAAAGAATAGGGGGTGGGAGCTGGGTTTTGACAGAAAAGCCAGTAGAGAGTTCTCACAGTCTCACTGGGTTGAAGAGACAAAAGAGCAGATTTGTGGGGCCAAGATTCCCGCAAATGAGAAGAGATAGAACAACACCCAACACACAATTTTTTTCCCCAAAATCTGTAGAATCCTGAAGCACCACAAAATGTTAGACTCATAAGTCAACTGTTTTGGATTTCCCCAGAAGCAGACCCTGAGACTCTGAGGTTTTGAGTGTCAAAGTAGTTTATTTGGAAGATAGTCTCAGAAAACAATGTCTGAGTGGAGGGAAAATAGAGAAGAGGGAGGCAAGAAAGAATGATGCCTGTTTCAAACAATTCCCCACTCTGGGTAGCTGGAGCTTCATCCAACCAGTGAACTTTGGGATGTGATATAAAACATGCACCACCCAAGTGATGAAGGAAGTGGAATGTTTATGTAGCAACCGCAGCCAGTTGTTGGATAACGAATCTTCCTGTTGTAGGAAGGGGGAGGCCCACCTTCAGGGCCCCAGGAGTGGGCTCTTGTCTAACACTTGGGAAAGAATTGTCTGAGGAGACATGTGCTGACAAAGCAAGAGACTTTATTGGGAAAGGGCACCTGGATGGAGAGCAGTAGGGTAAGGGAAGCCAGGAGAACAGCTCTGCCACATGGCTTGGGTTTTATGGTGATGGGATTAGTTTCTGGGTGGTCTTTGGCCAATCATTCTAATTCAGAGTCTTTCCTGGTGGCGCACGCATTGCTCAGCCAAGATGGATGCTAGCAAGAGGGATTCTGGGAAGTGAACGGACACACGGCATCTCCTTTTGACCTTTCCCAAACTCTTCTGGTCGGTGGTGGCTTATTAGTTCCATATTCCTTACCAGGATCTCCTGTCATAAAACAACTCATGTTCATGGTTAATAAAGGGCCTGGCCAGGGTGGGCGGTTTCAGTCATGTGCTTCCCCTAAAACTCCCAGAGCACATTCATCTCTTGGTGCTCTGGCATGCTGTGTGCATTGATAAGGCATAACCTGGTGGCCAGAGAAAGCTTTCAGGAGAAGACATGCAGATACCGGTGTTCAGAGGTTGCAGTATTGTACACTGATATGGTCAAAACTGGCGAGACAAGAACAGGACACAACTTCTGCTCCAGACAAGCCTTGCACTGCTCAGATCCACACATATCTCCTGTGAATTTCACTCTGTCCATGACTTGCTTACAATTTATGAAAAGGAAGCCTCGTGAAAGGAGAATGGATGAACGACCGTTCACACTGCTGTTGGCAGTCTTGAGGGAGTGCTGCCTTTATTGCTTCATTGCCTCTCTTCTCTCCTGCCCATTGTAGGTTTCCCACATCCTTGGCCAGATCATGCTGAGAAAGTCAATTAGATAGGCTGATAAGAAGTCCAGGGTCCCCAAGGAGGAGAGAGGAGTCTGGGGCTCTCGCAGAGGAGATAGGGGTCTGGAGTTCTCAAGCAGGAAAAAAGGACAAACTTTTTTTTTTTCTACATTCCTTAGTCTCAGTCACATAAAATAGTTTTTATTCTTTAAGCCCCCGAATGGATGATTGCACAACAAAACAACTCATCTTGCTCAAGGATATGTTTTCCCTTAAACTCTATACCAATGAGTATGTAACAACAATGTATCCTGCTTGAGGACAAGTTTCTCCTTCTTGAGAACCTTCTGACTAATCCTGTCATCTTAACATGTGTATTATGGGAGTAGATCTGGTAAGATCTTTCTACTGTTAGTTCTAATCCCATTATCTTAAAATATAAATTGTGGGAGTGGATCTGATAAGACTTTTACAACCTTGAGACATTCTTTGGATCTATTGTTAATAACCAATTGAAAAGCATACAGCTCCCTTGCTAAGACTAGCAAGGGGGGCACTCTCCATTCCTCTTCTGATGTCTATGTCAGAAGTGTTCTCTGTCCCTTTTATACTTTAATAAAACTCTGCTACACTAAAACTCTTGAGTGATCAGGCCTGGTCCCTGGTCCTGAAGCTAAATCTTCTTCTTCAGAGATCATGAGTCTGGCATCGTTCACTGTAAGCTATCAATGGTCTAGTGCTGGTTGCTTGCTGAAAAGGATAACACAGATATTTTGATCTTGGTGTCTGGGTTCCTGGTTACTGTGCATCTGTTAAGCCATGTTATTTCTGTTCCCTGTTCCTGTATATCAGTGGGCACTGAGGCATCAAGAGGCAGTCGGGTAAACCCCCCAAGTTCCAATCAGACTCCTTGCTGCTGCTGAAACCAAGCAAGACTCAGTCGTGTCTTCCCACATACAAAAGCCTTTCCATGTCCCCCATGTCTTGTTTGTAGAAAAAGGCTCCTAGATCTTCCCTGAGTTCCAAAGATCAGATTTAAGCAGATACTAATGAGAAAGGTGAGGGAATGCAAAAACAAAGGAAAGCCAGCCCATGGTAATCGTCCCCATGATTGTTAGCTTAAACTTAAAGCCTTGATTTATGACTCCAAACTGTCAAGATAATGTCCTGTGGCTTCAACCAGCTAGCCCCAAGTGGACTTAAAATTGATGATATCAGGAGGGTCAATTAAGAATTGAAATTCATGAATCACAAAGCCTCTAAGTAAATAATAAAATGCCTCAACCACTGCTTTTGCTGTCTCTTAGAAAGAAGTTAATGGATCACAAGACCATTAGATCTAGAGCCAGACATCCTGGAATGTGAAGTCAAGTGGGCCTTAGAAACCATCACTATGAACAAAGCTAGTGGAAGTGATGGAATTCCAGTTGAGCTGTTTCAAATCCTGAAAGATGATGTTGTGAAAGTGCTGCACTCAATATGCCAGCAAGTTTGGAAAACTCAGCAGTGGTCACAGGACTGGAAAAGGTCAGTTTTCATTCCAATCCCCAAAAAAGGAAATGCCAAAGAATGCTCAAACTACCACACAATTGCACTCACCTCACATGCTAGTAAAGTAATGCTCAAAATTCTCCAAGCCAGACTTCAGTAATACATGAACCGTGAACTTCCTGATGTTCAAGCTGGTTTTAGAAAAGGCAGAGGAATGAGAGATCAAATTGCCAACATCCGCTGGATCATGGAAAAAGCAAGAGAGTTTCAGAAAAACATCGATTTCTGCTTTATTTACTATGCCAAAGCCTTTGATTGTGCGGATCACAATAAACTGTGGAAAATTCTGAAAGAGATGGGAATACCAGACCACCTGACCTGCCTCTTGAGAAATCTGTATGCAGGTCAGGAAGCAACAGTTAGAACTGGACATGGAACAACAGACTGGTTCCAAATAGGAAAAGGAGTACGTCAAGGCTGCGTATTGTCACCCTGCTTATTTAACTTCTATTCAGAGTACATCATGAGAAACTCTGGACCGGAAGAAGCACAAGCTGGAATCAAGATTGCAGGGAGAAATATCAATAACCTCAGACATGCAGATGACACCACCCTTATGGCAGAAAATGAAGAGGAGCTTAAAAACCTATTGATGAAAGTAAAAGAGGAGAGTGAAAAAGTTGGCTTAAAGCTCAACATTCAGAAAACAAAGATCATGGCATCCGGTCCCATCACTTCATGGGAAATAGATGGGGAAACAGTAGAGACAGTGTCAGACTTTATTTTTTTGGGCTCCAAAATCACTGCAGATGGTGACTGCAGCCATGAAATTAAAAGACACTTACTCCTTGGAAGAAGAGTTATGACCAACCTAGATAGTATATTCAAAAGCAGAGACATTACTTTGTCGACTAAGGTTTGCCTAGTCAAGGCTATGGTTTTTCCTGTGGTCATGCATGGATGTGAGAATTGGACTGTGAAGAAGGCTGAGCACCGAAGAATTAATGCTTTTGAACTGTGGTGCTGGAGAAGACTCTTGAGGGTCCCTTGGACTACATGGAGATCCAACCAGTCCATTCTGAAGGAGATCAACCCTGGGAGTTCTTTGGAAGGAATGATGCTAAAGCTGAAGCTCCAGTACTATGGACACCTGATGCGAAGAGTTGACTCATTGGAAAAGACTCTGATGCTGGGAGGGATTGGGGGCAGGAGGAGAAGGGGACGACCCAGGATGAGATGGCTGGATGGCAACACCGACTCAATGGACGTGAGTCTGGGTGAACTCCGGGAGATGGTGATGGACATGGAGGCCTGGCGTGCTGTGATTCATGGGATCACAAAGAGTTGGACATGACTGAGCGACTGAACTGAACTGAACTAAGATTTGCAGGAAAAAGATCAATCACAATCACCAATGGCACATTGACCCACAAGACAGATCCAGGAAGCCTGCAACTGAGATCTCATCAGGAAACTGAAATCACAAAAAAACTCTCCCTTTTACCCTTTTGGCCTTTAAAAACCACAAGATAGCCAATAAGATATATTTGAGACAAGTCTAAGAGAAGGAAATGGCAACCCACTCCAGTGTTCTTGCCTGGAGAATCCCACCGGTGGGGGAGCCTGGTGGTCTGCCGTCTAGGGGGTTGCACAGAGTTGGACACAACTGAAGTGACTTAGCAGCAGCAGGTCTCCTATCTTCTGGGTTGGCACCTGTGTGACTATCAAAACTTTCTCTGCTCCAGACTCCAGCGTTTTGGTTTGTTTGGGCTCAGCTATGCATTGGGCCCATGAACCTGGGTTCAATAAGACCCTTATTGTTTCAGAGTCCAAGTTTGTACAGCTCACCACGTATGAAGGCCAGTAAATTGAGAGATGAAGTGTTGGAGCAAAGAATAGCAACTTTATTCAGAAAGCCAGAAGACTGAGAAGATGATGAACCAGTGTCCCAAACACCTGAGTTAGAAGTCAGGCTTTTTTATACTAAAAGCGAGAGAAGCAAGTGTGGCTTGTTGTCGCAGATTTCTTGGTACTGCAAAGACTTCAGAGGGGGTGTGATAATCCTTTGTTCCTGTAGCAGTCCATTATGTTTGGTCATTATGTTCCTATAAACTTCGAAGACAAATATTATTTTCTTTCTAAAATTTTTTTCTCTGTGTGTCAATGAAAGTGTTATGGCTTTAAAGATCAAGCCTGGGAGGCAGAGCCTTGAGAAAGGGCTACTGTGTATATTTCAGGCTATAGGTAGCATTCTACTACAGAGATAGTAGTAGGACTCTACTACTAGAGCCAGCAAGGCTGAGCAGAGGCAACTGATCACAGAGGAATAGATCCAAGATGGAGTCAGATTTGTTCTTCTCTGTCCTGGTATTTCTTCTACAATACTAGGAGCCATCAACCTTATCTCCTCCCTATATTATAGTAACAGTTTAGTTCAGTTCAGTTGTTTACTTGTGTCCGACTCTTTCCAACCCCATGAACCGCAGCACACCAGACCTCCCTGTCCATCACCAACTCCCGGAGTTTACCCAAACCCATGTCCATCAAGTCGGTGATGCCATCCAGCCATCTCATCCTCTGTCGTCCCCTTCTCCTCCTGCCCTCAATCCGTCCCAGCATCAGAGTCTTTTCTAATGAGTCAACTCTTTGCATGAGGTAGCCAAAATATTGGGGTTTCAGCTTCTGCATCAGTCCTTCCAATGAGTACCCAGGACTGGTCTCCTTTAGAATGGACTGGTTGGATCTCCCTGCAGTCCAAGGGACTCTCAAGAGTCTTCTCCAACACCACAGTTCAAAAGCATCAATTCTTTGGTGCTCAGCTTTCTTCACAGTCCAACTCTCACATCCATACATGACCACTAGAAAAACCATAGCCTTGACTAGACGGACCTTTGTTGGCAAAATAATGTCTCTGCTTTTGAATATGCTATCTAGGTTGGTCATAACTTTTCTTCCAAGGAGTAAGCATCTTTTAATTTCATGGCTGCAATCACCATCTGCAGTGATTTTGGAGCCCAGAAAAATAAAGTCTGACACTGTTTCCACTGTTTCCCCATCTATTTGCATGAAGTGATAGGACCAAATGCCATGACCTTTGTTTTCTGAATGTTGAGCTTTAAGTGAACGTTTTCACTCTCCACTTTCACTTTCATCAAGAGACTCTTTAGTTCTTCTTCACTCTCTGCCATAAGGGTGGTGTCATCTGCATATCTGAGGTTATCGATATTTCTCTCGCCAATCTTGCTTCCAGCTTGTGCTTCTTCCAGCCCAGCATTTCTCATGATGTACTCTGCATAGAAGTTAAATAAGCAGGGTGACAATATACAGCTTTGACGTACTCCTTTTCCTATTTGAAACCAGTTTGTTGTTCCATGTCCAGTTCTAACTGTTGTTTCCCAACCTGTATACAGGTTTCTCAAGAGACAGGTCAGATGGTCTGGTATACTGTTAATATACTGGATTAAAGAACCCCAAATGACTGAATGAAATGCATAGTGTTAGGTCTAGTGAAAGCCCTACTGTGGTCCTAATAGAATGGTCCTCTAGGAACTAGATCTGTAATGAACCTATAGTAGTGATGACAAACTTAAGATCATTTAAAAATCAAAGTGGAGTAACTATGGCTCAGACATCCAAGAAGCTGGGTGGTCATTGTGGATACAGTTTCAGACACATTTCAAAATCACAGAGAACTTGAATTTTCTCTGACTATATCAAATTTAAGGACATCACCAGCCCTTTTTCAAAACAACATCTGTTAACACCTGCTAGTGGTCTCCTAACACCTTGTAGTCTCAAAGTCCTCACCTCACCCTTTGCATCTATGTAATTACTTCAGACCCCAACTGATCCTTGCTTAACAAGAACCCTTACCTCTTTCCAGCTCAAACCCTAATTCTTGACAAACAATTCATGTAACCTTGTGGATTTTTGCCTTTACAAACCTCTCCATTTTTTAGTCCAGCAGAGCACCATTCAGATGCTTCTTGGATCTGTGTCTCCTGGGCTGCAATTCTAACAAACATCAAATAAACACATTTTTGCCTCAACCAGGTCTCTGTTCTTAGAATTCTTGGCTAACAGCAGTGAGGAAAGTTTGCACAGTTTGTTCTCAAAAGGATCCATGAAAGTGATCATGAGAGGACCACTCCCACTTCCAACCCTTGAGTTCTTTACCTCTCAGAGCACAGCAGCACACACTGGCTGTTGACTCAAATCCACATTTTAAAGAACAGTATTCCAGTCCAGAAGTGTTGTATTTAAGCACATAAGTGTGCATTTAAAAGTTCTTTCCAATTTTCTGCCAGGCTTGAAAGCTTCAGGGTGCTAAATATGGCAGGATTAGTGGATGACATGGCCATATGCCCACTGCAAGTGGGTCAATTGCCCATAGAGGAATTATGTGAGATCCTATGTCAGTAAAACAGGCATTGTCTGAATCTTTAAATAGTAGGCTGAGGCACTGCAGATAGAAGTGGAAGACTTATCCCCAGAATAGCAATTTTAGTAAGGATAAATTGCTGTCACCTCCAGTTTGGCAGTGTTTCATTACAATTAGATTGAAACCAAATAGCTGTTTCATGTCTCTTCAATGGGTGGCATAATGCTATGAGCTCAATCAGCTGGATCAGCTTCTGAGAAGGAGCCCAAGCTATTGGGACTATGAATAAATGATAGTCTAGAAAAGATAGCTGCTCCATTCATGAAATGTCTGTGCAACCACTGAGTGACCAATATCCATCCGATTTTTTGATGTCATGCCCAAAGTGCACCTTCTCTGATAGGTATTTACATGAGACACAGATTTAATTTAAGCCCATTTCTATAGGTTCATACACATGCTTCTCACCCAGACTTCTCTATCTCTGAATTTCTAATCATGTTCCTTCTAAGGCCCTGCCTAACCAGTCAGGCACTGGCCACTGACAAGGAATCCATGTACAAACTCTCTTCTGTACATTTCCCTCTAATTTAATCGATGTCAAAGTCTGTTTCTTGAAGCTCTTTCAATATCACCTTTCAGCATTGCCTCAATCAGTCTGCAGTGCAGGGGTAGTCCATTTTCAACTCACACCAACTCCCATGCTTCCAAATCCATGAACAAGGCCTGAGGTTTTCCCTTCTTCAACAAATCAAGTAGCACATGAATACAGAAGAAACAAAGGAGAAAAAATTAGAAAGAATGACTGAAAGAATCTTTCAAATTGGTGAAACACAGGAACCTACAATTAAAGAAGCTCAGTGAAGTCCAAGCAGGGTAAATATAAAGAAAATCACATCCAGGCACATCATAGTCAGACTGCTGAAAAAGAAAGATAAAGTCTTAAAGGAAACTTGAGAGGGAGGCAAAAAAAAAAAAAAACATACAGAGAAACAATGATGATCTTGATGTCTGGTTTCTCATCACAAACAATGAAAGTAAGAAAACAGTCAAAAGATGCCTTTAGAGTACTTGAAACAATGTAGGCTGAAAGATGGCCTATCTCTATTACTCCCTTCAAGGAGAGTTTGTTTCAATTACCCTTGCAGCTGTGGTGTCTCCATGCCTGCTCAGCCAATACAATATGCCTGAAGGACACTGTGTCAGCTCAGGGTCTAGCCTTTAAGAGAGCTGGCAGCTTGTGCCCCCTTTTCCTAGAACTTCTGCTCCCCACAGAACCCATCTGCCATGCAGTGAGAAGCCCAAGCTGAAAATGAGGTCACGTGTGAGAACCCCAGTCAGCAGCCCCAGCTAAGCTCCCAGCCCAAAGCCAGCATCAACAACCAGCCTTGGAAATGAGTTATCTTGGACTTCTCAAAGCACTTGTGCACTCAGACTAGTGTATCTATCTCTGTCTGATTTCACATGGATCAGAAGAACCATCCAGTCCATCCCAGTCAATCCAAAAAACCATGAAATATTATAAAGTGCTTTAAAAAAAAAAAAGCCTTTAGTTTCATAGTTATTTGTTACACAGAGCTAAATAAAAAGCAAACATGTACTTAGTGGAAGGCACTTTATTCAAAATGATAATTGCAAGGACAGAAGGGAAGAGACTATTGCAGTAGAAATAATACTGACCATAAGATATACAAGCATCTCCCACTTGGGTTAGGTAAAAAGGAATTTTTCTTCTCTTAAAAGAAAGGATTAAACAGGTTAGAAGGAACAGGGAGTAGCTACATACTACTGAAGATTGGCATGATCATGTAGTAAATCAGAGAATGTTTTATCCTGAGGCCAGTCTGTTTCCCAAACCCTTAAGAAGAGGCTGTATGCTTGCACAGGGACCTGGGGAAAGGAGAAAATCTTATCCAAGTTTAGTTAACAAGCATTTCCTTATCATTGATCATTAGATACAATTTAATTTAATCATTTATGAAGCAGAAATTAGGAATTTGAAGAATCTGTAACCAACCTTGTCATAGATAAAAGTGGGATATTCATGAGTCTTATCTCAGTCATGTGAGAAAGAATGTTCTATGAAATAAGCCATTTTCCTGAACTCATAACATCAGGAAAATTTCTTTAACTGCCATTTTCCAGGAATACAGGTCTAGGTCAAATTCAGCATCATCAGTAGCAATATTTAATAAAAACAACTGCCAACTCAGAATTCTATATTTAATAAAGATATCTTTCAAAAATGAGGGTGAGAATACATTTTAAGGAAATAAAGCTTGTGAGAATTTTTACAGTAGGCTTATAGTGTAAGAAACACTAAAAGAAAATTCTGAACTGAGTAGACATGATACTAGATGGAAACTCTGATCTATAGTAAAGAGCAAGGTGAGGCAAGAATACGTTAGAATACATTGAATAAAAGAAGTCGATGGGCATAGTGGTTGTCTCAAGGGGACAAGAAGAACATTTCTAGGATAGGAAAAATGTTATAATATCTTGTTTGGCATGTTGGTTACATTTCTCAAAATGTACTGAATTGTACATGTAATGCTTGTGCATTTAACTATGAGTAAATTTTTGATTAACTATGAGTAAATTTTTGATTAAAAAATTAAAAATAAATTTCAACTTCACTTCATATATAAAAAGTAATTAATGTAAGAAAGATACATTTTTAGAACTTCAGAAAATATTTTCATGACCTCAGGCTAGGAAAATAGATTAAAAAGCAACAATCATAAAGGGAAAGATGATAAGTTTGTTCACCTTAAATTAAGAATTTCTAGGTAAGACATCATACAGAGAATACAAGCCACAGTGTTCCAGTATATATGAAAAACTGCTGATAAATCAACATTAGAGAAACAGCATGGTAATTTACTGCCAAGTGAAAAAGTTGGCTTAAAGCTCAACATTCAGAAAATGAAGATCATGGCATCTGGTCCCATCACTTCATGGCAAATAGATGGGGAAACAGTGGAAACAGTGTCAGACTTTATATTTTTGGGCTCCAAAATCACTGCAGACGGTGACTGCAGCCATAAAATTAAAAGACACTTACTCCTTGGAAGAAAAGTTATGACCAACCTAGATAGCATATTCAAAAGCAGAGACTATTTTGCGAACAAAGGTCCGTCTAGTCAAGGCTATGGTTTTTCTAGTGGTCATGTATGGATGTGAGAGTTGGACTGTGAAGAAGGCTGAGCGCCAAAGAACTGATGCTTTTGAACTGTGGTGTTGGAGAAGACTCTTGAGAGTCCCTTGGACTGCAAGGAGATCCAACCAGTCCATTCTGAAGGAGATCAGTGCTGGGATTTCTTTGGAAGGAATGATGCTAAAGCTGAAACTCCAGTACTTTGGCCACCTCATGCGAAGAGTTGACTCATTGGAAAAGACTCTGATGCTGGGAGGGATTGGGGGCAGGAGGAGAAGGGGACGACCGAGGATGAGATGGCTGGATGGCATCACTGACTCCATGGACACGAGTCTGAGTGAACTCCGGGAGTTGGTGATGGACAGGGATGCCTGGCGTGCTGCGATTCATGGGATCGCAGAGTCGGACAAGACTGAGCGACTGAGCTGAACTGAAATGAACTGAACTGAACTGAACACAAAAAGGAAATGGCAACCCACTCCAGTACTTTTGCCTGGAAAATCCCATGGACAGAGGAGCCTGGTAGGCTGCAGTCCATGGGGTCGCTAAGGGTCGGATACAGCTGAGCGAGCGACTTCACTTTCACTTTTCACTTTCATGCACTGGAGAAGAAAATGGCAACCCACTCCCGTGTTCTTACCTGGAGAATCCCAGGGATGGCGGAGCCTGGTGGGCTGAAGTCTATGGGGTCGCACAGAGTCAAACACGACTGAAGTGACTTAGCAGCAGTAACAGCAGCAATACAAAAAACATGACATAGAAAAGAAACTAGAAGAAATTCTTTAAGTATATAAAACAGTATTCACCTGCAATAATAATCAGGCAAATAATTACAAAATACCAGTGCATGCTCTTCAGATTGGCAAAAAGCATCTACAAATCTGATAAAACTGAGTATTAACAAGAAGATTGTGCTAAGGGGTTATAATTGGCATAACCACTTTGGAGCTATTTGGAGTTATCTAACAAAGTTAAAGATGCAAATGTATTATAATTATGCATTTCAACTCTGTAGGAATATGTTCCAATAAAAATCTTGCATGAGGATATAAAGGAATGGTCATAGATAAATAATTAGGTTTTCATACAGTTGAATTTTACACAACAAATATATTATGTGAAAACAGTTCACATAGTAATATGAATGAGCCTCACAAAAAATGTTGAGTGAAAGAAAAAAAAATCTAAAGAATATATATGTTCCATTCATATAGCTTAATAACAAACTAAGCAATATTTTTTAGGTTAAGTATATGTAGATGATTCGGAACTATAAAGAAAACAGAAGCCAGGCTAGGCCTTACCCTAGGGAGTAGAAATGTAGTGTTTTTTCTGGGCACATGGAGGTCTTCTAAGATTTTACATAGCATATATATGTAATTTATGTATACTACGGCATACATATATATTTCAAAAAATTTTAATGAACATGTTCTCTGTATTATACTGACCAGGACCCTGACTTTGGCCATGTTTTAGATCAGACAGCTTTATTTTACTCTGAAACCTATTGGGCATTGGTTAGCATTTCCATGTTAGTATTTTTGTAAAATTATGAAACTATCTTGGTCATCATAATACAAGCAAAGTAACTGAATCCAAAGATGATAATTGACTTGCCTAAAGTAGAATAACTAGTGATAGAGCTAGACTAGACTCCCAACTGTTGGGCTAATGAGATGAATCACTCATTGACATTAATCCTGCAAAAGTTCTAAAAGTCAGGTGTCATATCTTGTCCATACTAATAAAGCATTCTTTACACTTGGAATATTCTATATCCTTTGTCCTGGTTGCTTACCTATATCACAGATCATTTGACCTAGCATGTTAACCCATCCAAACAAATGCTATATATTTTCAGTTTCCTAGGAAACCAAATGCTTTTTACCCAAACAAATTACAACAAAGGTCCATCTAGCCAAAACTACGGCTTTTCCAGTAGTCATGTATGGATGTGAGAACTGAACATAAAGAAGGCTGAGTACCAAAGAATTGATGCTTCTGAACTGTGGTGTGGGGGGACTTTTGAGAGTCCCTTGGACTGCAGGGAGATCAATCTAGTCCATCCTAAAGGAAATCAGTCCTGAATATTCATTGGAAGGACTGATACTGAAGCTGAAGCTCCAATACTGTGGTCACCTGATGGGAAGAGTTGACTCACTGGAAAAGATCCTGATGCTGAGAAAGACTGAGGGCAAGAGGAAAAGGAGACAACAGAGGAGGAGATGGTTTGATGGCATCACTGACGCGATGGACATGAGCTTGAGCAAGCTCCAGACATGGTGAAGGACAGGGAAGCTTGACATGCTGCAGTCCATGGGATGGCAAAGAGATGGACACAACTGAGCAACTTAACAACAACAAACAGAATATAATTGGAAAAGAAAAAAATATTGCTCAGCATTTCGATTTACTCAAAGAATTCTTAGTATTTATTATATTTGGTTATCTTCCCCACATCAGAGGGACATGATTTTTTTTTTTTTAACCTTGGTTTGATTTGTTTTTTCTAACTCATTGTTTCTCAAATGTGTCTTTGGACTCATCCACATCAAAACCAATTGGAGCATAAAACATATTTAAAGGGCAGGTCCTTAAACTTTAGCCCAGCCATGTGTGTGCATGCTCACTCATGTCTGACTGTTTTCAATCCCCTGGACTGTAGATCTCCAGGCTTCTCTGTCCCTGGGATTCTCCAGGCAAGAATACTGGAGTGGATTGTCAAGCCTTCCTCCAGGGGATCTTCCCAAGCCAGGGATCAAACTCACCTCTCCTGCACCTCCTGCATTGCAGGCAGATTCTGTACTGTTAAGCCACCAGGGAAGACTTTAGCCCAGCCATAACATAGTCTAACAGAATCTTTGAGAGAAAAACTCAAAAACCTTCATTTTAAACAAGCTCTCCAGCTGATTTTTATGCTCAATAAATTGGAAAAGTTCTACCCAAGTTTATTTTCTAGGAACTCATGATTTATTATTTTAATCTGTGTGTTTTATTATTTAATGCCTTTGATGGCAAAGCAGCAGCACTTTCTGGGGATATTATTTATTGTATACACTTCACTTAAACAAAAATATTTGATCCTTATGTAATCTTGTAACTGAGTCTCCCTTTTTCAAAATCCTAGTAGTGTAGCTGCATAGAGGCATAGTTTGTCACAGTTGCAGGAAACATTAGTGATCAGTTAATTGAATCTCATAATTTATTTTATGGGTAAAAAAATAAATCCTAAGGATGAGGACTTGTTTGCTAAGATCATATATGGAATTAATGTCTGAACCATACCAGAACTCAGTTGTCTTGTCACAGACCAGTGATTTTGTGTACAAAATCTAGTAAGGTGATATGCAAAGGTGAAAATAGGGCTTTTGTATGAGTTTTGTAGGAAGACTGATTTGGTTTTAAAGGCATTAAACTTTTATTCATTAATTCTGCTGTATGAATTTTTTACTATAAAGTAAAATAATTCCCTTGATCAATTTACTATAATCAAATATATTTTCACCATGTTTTGTTTCTACCCTCTGTTGTGTGTTAGTGTCTCAGTCATGTCTGACTCTTTGTGACCCCATGGACAGAGTAGCTTGCCAGGCTTCTCTGTTCATGGGATTCTCCAGGCAAAAATACTGGAGTGGGTTGCCCATTCCTTCTCCAGGGTATTTCTCCTTAATTAATTCTAAACAGAAGTTGTTTGTTTACAAAAAGAAAAAAATATATACATATATATATATATATATTTTAAATCTTGGTATCCTACATATATATATATGTAGGATACCAAGATTTAAAATAGACAATTGTAACTTATTTTCATTTGCTATGTCATCAGCAAAAGGGAGTCAGAATCTACCCAAATAATCTTCAGGGTTCCAACTTTCTCTACTTTAGTCAAGATATTCCACAAACGGAGGGGAGAGAGGGGAATAGGATATGTTAAAAAAAATGTCTTTATCTTTCATTATTTCTCAAAGATTGAGAGAAAAAGAAAAAATGTTCTAGGCATATTATTTCTTCTCAACATACTTCAGTTGGGCTTCTGTACCTATCACACAGATACTGTTCTTGGACAGTAATAGCCTCCTAGACATCGAATCCTAAAAGTGAGATCTTTTATACTGCTTAACTTCTTGGCAGTAGTCAACATATTGCGCTACTTTCTTCTCCTTTGACATATTCTTTTCTGAGTTTCCATGGTAACATCCTGTGATGGTTAATTTTATATGTCAGCTTGGGTAGGCCATGGTGCCCTGATATGTATTTGGTAAGACAAGTCTAGATGTTGCTGCAAAGGTATTTTTAAATGAGATTAATATTTAAATCAGTAGATTTGAGATTAATATATAAATCAGTAAATTCGAGATTAATATTTAAATCAGAAGATTTTGAGTAAAGCACGTCAGTCTTCATAAGGCAGGTGAATCTTATCCAATTAGTTGATGACATTAAGAAAAAAAAAAAAAAACCAGGTTCTCCTAAGAAGGAGGAAAATGTGCCAACAGATTGCCTTCAGACTCAAGCTGCAATATCATGTCTTTCAATGGGTCTTCAGCCTGCTGGCTTTGGAACTGCCCATCTCCAGTCTCTCTATTCTCTCTCTCTCTCACGTACACACACAGTTACATAATAGTACTGACTATTAGTTTTGTTGTTCTGCACACTCGTGAGTCATGCACACCCTTTCCACTTTGTGGGCCACAAACATGCAGTTTCTTTGTTGGCTCCTCTTTCTCTGGCTTCCAAAATGCTAGTGTACCCAGAATTATGTCCTGAGACCTACTTCTCTGTCAACATGTTCTCTCCAGGAGATGGCTGCCTCAGATGTGTGTTCCAGGGTTTTTATTTATTTTTTTTAATTTATTTATTTTTTAAATTTTAAAATCTTTAATTCTTACAGTTCCAGGGTTTTTAATGACTCTCAGCTCTCTAGCTTTGATCACTTTCTAGAACTCCAGAGGACAGATTTATCCATCCAATAGGTATGGCAGAGTTAACCAAACCCTTGATTTGCTCCTCTAGACCAGCTTCTTGCCCAGTATTTTCTCTCCCAGTAAAAGAAATCAACATTCACATGTTGCCTTCCCTTATTCCTAACATCTAATCCATAAACAAGTTCCATCTATTCTACGTGCAAACATATTTCCAATCTGTTTCCTCTTCTGCAAACTACTGTCATCTCTTGCTTGAATTGTTCCATAGGCCCTTATTCACTTAAGCTTCCAGTTATTCATTCTACACACAAAGCAAGCTGAGTAGTCATGTTCAGTGATAAATCAAATTATGTTATGCCCTTACTTAAAAGCCTCCAATGGCTTCTGACTTCATATAAAATAAAAACCAAACTCTTCATCATGGAGTAACTGGCCCTTGCCCAGCTCTTTGACCTTTTCCCTACCATCCTGCATTGTCTGCTGTAACACATTCCGGCTTTCTTTCTCTATTTTAAACACAGCAGGCTTGCTTCCCTCTAAAGGCTTTGTTAGAGTGGTCACCTTTGTTCAGAATGCTTCTTTTGCTGTATCTCCACACCCTTGAACTTACATCTAAACTTTGTTTAAATATTAGTCCTTCAGTGAGGCCATCCTTCACCTCACCAGTCTCTCTCTCTCTCATTTCACTGCTTGAATTCTCTGCATAGCAAGAAATACTCTAATATTTTCCCTTTGTTTTTCATGTTTATTTTATATTTCCATTTCCCCCACTTAGGTGCAGGTTCATGACAAGAGACCTTGTTCATCTTTTTCACAGTATCCCAGGTATCCCAGACAGTATCTAGCATGGATCATATAGCCAATAAAGAAGAATGAATGATGTAAGAACTCTGAAAGCAAAGATGGCACAATGTTAATAGTTGTTAATTTGCGAAAATTGAAATAAATGTATTTGGTATATCATGGTTTTAACTTCTCTATATTTTGGGGATATTTCAGAATTGTGTGCAGATAGAGGTATAAAATCAAGGCTTCCTAGGTGGCTCAGTGGGTAAAGAAACTGTCTGCCAATGCAGGAGACACAGGAGACACGAGTTCTATCCCTGGGTCAGGAAGATCCCCTAGAGGAGGTCATGGCAACCCACTCTAATATTCTTGCCTGGAGAATCCCACGGACAGAGGAGCCTGATGGGCTACAGTCCATAAGGTTTCAAAGAGTTGGACATGACTGAAGCGACTGAGCATGCAGGCAAAGGTCTTGTTTGAAGAATTATTTGAAAGAAGCAGCTTGTCTTATCTAGTAAGAACTTGTCAAATTGAACTGGAGTGTAATATCACTGAAAGAAAGAGCGGTGTAACTGATGCTTCATGACGTCTAGACTGGAAATTAGGAGCTGGGGCTTTCAGTTTCTATCTAAAAACAGATGGTACACTTCTTAGAAACCTTACAGACCTTCAAGTGTCACCCCCACTACTGCCTTCTCAGTTTTGCATCAAGTTGAGAAATGCATCAATGGGGTCCATGATGATTAGACACAGATGTGTAAAGGATGTTGTGAGCAGCATACTTAGTCCAGGAGACCTGGCCTTTTCCACCAGCTAGTTGGGGGTTGGAGATGAGGAAGGAATGCAGAATGGAACTTCACCTTTGTGTCTGAGTGTGTGTGTGTCCATTTTCCTCTCATACAAAAATATATATATTTAAATGGATAACAAACAAGAGCCTGTTGTATAACACATGGAACTCTGCTCAGTGTTATGTGACAGCCTGGATGGGAGGGGAATTTGGGGGAGAATGGATACATGCATGGCTGAGTCTCTACACTGTTCACCTGAAACTATCATAGCATTAGTAATCAGCTATATCTGAAAGCATTAAGGTTATATTGTCACTCCGCTACTTAACTTACATGCAGAGTGCATCATGCAAAATACCAGGTTGGAAGAAGCACAAGATGGAGTCAAGATTGCCGGGAGAAATATCAATGACCTCAGATACTCAGAGGACACCACCCTTAAGGCAGAAAGTGAGAGGAACTAAAGTGCCTCTTGATGAAAGTGAAAGAGAAGAGTGAAAAAGCTGGCTTAAAAACTCAACATTCAAAAATGAAAATCATGGCATCTGGTCCATCATATTATGGCAAATAGATGGGGAAACAGTGGAAACAGTGACAGACTTTATTTTCTTGGGGTCCTGAATCACTTCAGACAGTGACTGCAGACATGAAATTAAAAGATCATTGCTCCTTAGAAGAAAAGCTATGACCAACATAGACAGCATACTAAAAAACAGAGACATTATTTGCCAGCAAAGGTCTGTGTAGTCAAAGCTGGCGTTTTCCCAGTAGTCATGTATGCATATGAGAGTTGGACCATAAAGAAGGCTGAGTGCTGAAGAATTGATGCTTTCTAACTGTGGCATTGGAGAAGACTCTTGATAGTCCCTTGGACTGCAAGGAGATCAAACCAGTCAATCCTAAAGGAAATCAACCCTGAATATTCATTGGAAGGACTGATGGTGTAGCTGAAGCTCCAATACTTTGGCCACTTGATGTGAAGAACTGACTCATTGGAAAAGACCCTGATGTTGGGAAAGACTGAGGGAAGGAGAAGAAAGGGCAACAGAGGATGAGATGGTTGGATGGAATCACTGACTCAATGGACATGAGTTTGAGCAAGCTCTGGAAGATGATGAAGGACAGGGAAGCCTGGCGTGCTGTAGCCCATGGGGTTCAAAGTATTGGACACAGCTGAGCAACTGAACAACAGCATCCCAATACAAAGTAAAAGGCTTTTTAAAAGGAGGGTGTTAAATAAAAGTATATTTTTTTCTAAATAATTGCAGTTTTCACTGAGATGATGCTTTTAGAATTTTATTTAAACATATCTGGTACTTCAGCCAAAATTTTCAAGTTCCATAAGGTACATTAACTGAAATGTTGTGATCTAGAATCTGGCTGTTAGAATGTGTCTGTGGACCAACAGCACTGGCTTACTCTGGAAGCATTGCAGATATGGGGATTTTTAAGCCCCACCCCTGATTAATTAAATTTAATATGCATTTTAACAGGCTTCCCAGGTGATTCTATGCATACTCTGAGGTTAATGTTCTAGTCTACATCACCTACTACAGGTTTCTGCATGAGCTGACTTCATTAGTCTAACCCGCTTAACAAAATTCTAGTGAGTTTTAGCACAATAATATTTAAATTTGTATCACATTTAAAATTTGTTCTTTTGTATACATTATTCTGCTAAATCCTCACAACAATACCATTAAGTTGTTAAGTGGTTCTTACTGTCACCAAATTACAGATGAGAAAAGTAATATTAAGGGAAAATGACATGCCTAAATCATATAGCTAATTGTGATAGAGGCTATACATCTGGGGAGTACATCACCAATATTATTGTTAAGATGGGAGATGCCTTAGCAACATTTCCCCCAACCCATACAGTTTATATCATGTTAGATTTGCTAGGGTTGCTGCTCAATATAGAATCTTAAAATTCCTGTAGGTACTGAAAAATAAATCACATTCTCCAAGTCATTCTGAGTTGAGCTAAAAATTCAATTATCACCTCACTGGCTGACATCATAAATCTACCACTTCCCAGCAACCAAGTGATAACCTTAAAGACACTATCTCCACTGAGCTATGACCTTCTCCTTTTGAAGTTTCTCAGCACAAGCCCTTGGAGCTTTGACTTGAGTTAGAATGTCAAGCAGAAAAACTTGGATTCAAATTCTCACCTTTACTCTGTCTTGCTAGATGTGATATAGGTGAATCAGTTAGCCTGTTTGAAAGTTAGATTTCACTTCCATAGAACAAAGATTGTTAAAGGTGTTAGGGAAGCATTGACTGAAACCACCCGCTTTGTTCAGGTACAATAATGACCGCTTGCATCCTCACAAGTTGTCTCACAACAGGAGGTCCCCATAAGGAACATAGTGCTGCTGCTGAAAACTAACTGACAGAATTTGGGAGGGGCCAAAAGGAGGGAGGAAGTGCAAGCCCATAATATGTCCTGCCAACCTCCAAGAGGCCCTCATGATAGAATCCACCTTGGCTGAGAGATGTGTGTACCGACAGGAAGGACCACGGTCATACCAAATATAGAAACAGGCAAGATGATGGGCCAGAGACAGCCTGGAAACGAATCTCATTATCCTAAAACCCGAGACTGTGAACACGTGACAAAGTAGTTCTCCTGGGTTCCCTGACCCTGCTGCTCTCTGCCTGGCCATGCCGTCCCAGTAAAGTCTTTCACTGAGTCAGCACATATCTCCTCAGACACCTCATTTCCAAGTGTTAGACAAGAGCCCACTCTGAGGCCCTGGAAGGGGTGCCCCCTCTGGTAGCAAAGGTGAAGAAATCAGAGAAGATAATGCGTGCACAGTGTTTAACACAATCTTGAACTCCCAGTATACAGACCATAATCATACTTATTGCTGTTTACCTACCAAAGAAAATTTCCTCATCTTTGAATTGAGGGAATTGAATTGAACAACCTCTAAAACTCCTCTATTTCTCACTTTTGAAAAGTTTGACTCATGCTTACACTTCATGCTTTAACCCTTCATCCAGAATTCGGAGCTCACCTTCATTTAAAAAAGGGAAAACATATTTGTATGATTGAAGTATGAAACTGTTTTCTGGTTGAATGAGATGTCAAGAACATGTGGAGGATAGAACTGGAGAAGTTATTATGTGAGTTATTATATGTTGACTTGAATTCAATAAATTCAGTGACATGGGCACGCAGAAAAAAAGAAGAAGAGAAAGAAATATGTCCTTCAAATCACTAGAGTTTTTAAATGACTTTTTCCAAACTGGGAGAATGAATATTGGTAGACATTGGCCTTATCTGAAAAGACACTGGCCTTACAAAAATTATAAGAGCAGTGGTCTATTCTGCAGCTCCTCCCAAAGAACAGAGCAGCTGACTGAGGAGAGGCATTTCCCAGTTGGTCTCATCATGTGCTACAAGAGAAAGGCAGCCATTTATTTACCTTCTTATTTATTTAGATATGAGTCTGCCCTTGAAGATGATAAATATTTTATTCCTAAAAGAAAAGAAAGAGAAAGAAGAATAAAAACCCTACAACACAGTCACCCTGTGCTTCTTTACTACAAAAATAATGAGGATGGCACTCTCTAAATCCACTTCCACTGAGGATAACTGCCTGGAACTTCCATATAGGTCCTTAAATATCTATGTTCTCTCTTTTTGGATCATTGTTGCTGATATTATTGTGACCCCACTGACACTAAAGTGTGAATCAAAATAGAACATAGAACATTTCTTATTCTTTGACCTTAGAGTAGGATTTCCAGTTCTTCCCTTTGTCTTATATGCTGTTTGAAAAAAATAACTTTTTTATTCTTATGGAAAATAAGAACTAGAGAAATTGAGTACATTATCTCACTAAACATTTGACCATCTTTCTCCAGGAAGATGCCATGCCTCTGTTATCAACTGTCTAATTAATTTTTTGGCAAAAGTATAAAAACATGATAAAGAAAAATAATAACAAAGAATAACCTTCTTTTAGATACTTAAATATGTATTGTTGGTGTTCAGGAGACAGATGCTTTCATAATTTCATCACCAAATTAAATTTGTCTTTAAGAAACAAAGAAATTCCTTTCCTAGCATAAGTCTGAGAAGAATTTGTGCAAAATGAATTTTTAAAAAAATTTCAGGAACAATTTCAATTTCACCATTCAATTATTATTTCCATTACCATTTGAATGCCCGCCTTTTGTCAGAGTTTGGGCTGCATTTGGAAACAGAATCAGTAAAATAAACAAACAAAAAGAAAAGTAAGTAAAGCAAATAATAATAATACCTTTCCTCATTTCAAGGAACTAAATTTATGTGGAAGAAAGAAACTTTATGAATCTAAACAAAATTAGTTAAATAGGAATATATTCAAAATACTTTGAAAATAGTATTTTCAAATGATGAACATGACTATATCTTGAGGTTCAGGAAAGAAATAAAACAACCTTCATATAAGGAAATATATATTTCTTGGCCTTAAGATAATTGCACCATGTGGCTTTATAATTAACTACACAGACATATCCTTTTTCTTCTTATTCACTGATTAATGCAAATTCATTGATTAATGCATTACACATGCATTTGAGGGACTGAGAGTTATTGTAACTCAAAGAGTGTGAGTGGTCAAATGGTCAAAAATAAGTTCAGTTCAGTTCAGTCGCTCAGTCGTGTGTGACACTTTGCAACCCCATGATTGCAGCACGCAGGCCTCCCTGTCCATCACCAACTCCCAGAGTTCACTCAAGCTCACAACCATCGAGTCAGTGATGCCATCCAGCCATCTCATCCTCTGTCGGCCCCTTCTCCTCCTGCCCCCAATCCCTCCCAGCATCAGAGTCTTTTCCACTGAGTCAACTCTTTGCATGAGGTGGCCAAAGTACTGGAGTTTCAGCTTTAGCATCATTCCTTCCAAAGAAATCCCAGGGCTGATCTCCTTCAGAATGGACTGGTTGGATCTCCTTGCAGTCCAAGGGACTCTCAAGAGTCTTCTCCAACACCACAGTTCAAATACATCAATTCTTCGGCGCTCAGCTTTCTTCACAGTCCAACTCTCACATCCATACATGACTACTGGAAAAATCATAGCCTTGACTAGACAGACCTTTGTTGGCAAAGTAATGTCTCTGCTTTTGAATATACTATCTAGGTTGGTCATAACTCTTCTTCCAAAGAGCAAGTGTCTTTTAACTTCATGGCTGCAGTCACCATCTGCAGTGATTTTGGAGCCCAGAAAAATAAAGTCTGACACTGTTTCCACTGTTTCCCCATCTATTTCCCATGAAGTGATGGGACCAGATGCCATGATCTTCATTTTCTGAATGCTGAGCTTTAAGCCAACTTTCTCACTCTCCTCTTTCACTTTCACTAAGAAGCTCTTTAGTTCCTCTTCACTTTTTGCCATAAGTGTGATGTCATCTGCATATCTGAAGTTATTGGTATTTCTCTTGCCAATCTTGATTCCAGCTTGTGCTTCTTCCAGTCCAGCATTTCTCATGATGTACTCTACATAGAAGTTAAATAAGCAGGGTGACAATATACAGCCTTGACATACTTCTTCTCCTATTTGTGACCAGTCTGTTGTTCCATGTCCAGTTCTAACTGTTGCTTCCTGACTTGCAGGTTAGGTGGTCTGGTATTCCCATCTCTTTCAGAATTTTTCACACTTTATTGTGATCCACACAGTCAAAGGATTTGGCATAGTCAATAAAGCAGAAATAGATGTTTTTCTGGAACTCTCTTGCTTTTTTTGTGATCCAGTGGATGTTGGCTATTTGATCTCTGGTTCCTCTGCCTTTTCTAAAACCAACTTGAACATCTGGAAGTTCACAGTTCACGTACTGCTGAAGCCTGGCTTGGAGAATTTTGAGCATTACTTTACTAGCATGTGAGATGAGTGCAATTGTGCGGTAGTTTGAGCATTCTTTGGCATTGCCTTTCTTTGGAATTGGAATGAAAACTGACCTTTTCCAGTCCTGTGGCCACTGCTGAGTTTTCCCAATTTGCTGGCATATTGAGTGCAGCACTTTCACAGCATCATTTTCCAGGATTTGAAACAGCTCAACTGGAATGCCATCACCTCCACTAGCTTTGTTCACCGTGATGCTTTCTAAGGCCCACTTGACTTCACATTCCAGGATGTCTGGTTCTAGGTGAGTAATCACACCATCGTGATTATCTTGGTCTTGAAGATCTTTTTTGTACAGTTCTTCTGTGTATTCTTGCCACCTCTTCTTAATATCTTCTGCTTCTGTTAGGTCCATACCATTTCTGTCCTTTATCAAGCGCATCTTTGCATGAAATGACCCCTTGGTATCTCTAATTTTCTTGAAGAGATCTCTAGTCTTTCCCATTCTGTTGTTTTCCTCTATTTCTTTACACTGATCGCTGAGGAAGGCTTTCTTATCTCTTCTTGCTATTCTTTGGAACTCTGCATTCCGATGCTTATATCTTTCCTTTTCTCCTTTGCTTTTGGCTTCTTTTCTTTTTGCAGCTATTTGTAAGGCCTCTCCAGACAGCCATTTTTCTTTTTTGCATTTCTTTTCCATGGGGATGGTCTTGATCCCTGTCTCCTGTACAATGTCATGAACCTCAGTCCATAGTTCATCAGGCACTCTATCTATCAGATCTAGGCCCTTAAATCTATTTCTCACTTCCACTGTATATAAATAAGTGTTCAAGTCAAATTTCATTCCAAAATAATCTTACTTTGAGACCCCAGGTTCAAACATTATGCTAGAATTACCTCTGGTATAGCACAGAATATTTATCCTACCAAAATCATTCTCAAATTATCATCTATAGACTCTGGGGTTTCCTAAAATCTTTTTTAGGGTCCCACAAAGTCAAAGATCTTTTCACAACAATACTCAGATGTAATTTACTACTTTTTGTGTGTTCCTATTTCTACTGATGGTGTGGAAATGATGGTGGGTAAACTGCTTGCAGCTTTGTGCAAATCAAGACAGGGAGGCAATTTGCATTCCTACCAACAGAGCAGAGGGCTTCCAAGTTGGCTCAGTGGCAAGGAATCCTCCTACCAATGCCAATCCTCCTGTTCAATCCCTAGGTCAGGAAGACTTCCTGGAAAAGGAAATGGCCACCCACTCTAGTATTCTTGCCTGGGAAATCCTATGGGGAGAGAAGTCTGGCAGCCTATAGCTCATGGGGTCGCAGAAGAATCAGACATGACTTAGTGACTAAACAACAATGTAGAAGATTTCCCTTCCCTCCATATCCTCTTCAGCATGTATTGTTTATAGACTTTCTAATGATAGCCATTCCGACTTGTGTGAGGTGATACTTCATTGTAGTTTTGATTTACACTTCTCTGATAATTAGTGATGTTAAGCATCTTTTCATGTGTGTGTTATCCATTTGTATGTCTTCTTTGGAGAAATGTCTATTTAAGTCTTCTGCTCTTTTTTTGATTTGGTTGCTTTTTCTATATTGAGCTATATAAGCTGTTTGTATATTTTGGAGATTAACCATTTGTCAGTTGCTTCATTGCAAGTATTTTCTCCCATTCTGAGGGGTGTCTTTGGTTTAAAAATAAACATAAACAATGGCTTCCTTTGTCACTATGGAGAACAGCATACATGTTCCTTAAAAAACTAAAAACAGAACTAGCCATATGACCAGCAATCCCATTTCTGGGCATATACCCAGAGATAATCTCAATTTAAAAAGACACATCCACTACAGTGTTCATTGCAGCACTATTTAGAATCTCTAGGACATAGAATTAACCTAAATGTCCATCAACAGAGGAATGGATAAAGAAGATGTGGTATAATACATATAAAATAGAATATTACTCAGCCATAAAAAGGAACAAAACAGGGTCATTTGTAGAGACGTGGATGGACTTAGAGGCTGTTATGCAGAGTGAAGTAAGTCTGAAAGAGAAAAAGAAACATTGTATATTAACATATATATGTGGAATCCAGAAAAACGGTATGGATGGTCTTATTTGCAAAACAGATACACAGACATAAGAGAAGAAATGTATAGACACCAAGGGGGGAAAAGAGAGGTAGTATGAACTGGAAGACTGGGATTTACATACATACACTACTTATCATGAATAAATAACTAATGAGTACCAATTATATTGCTCAAGGAACTCTACTCCGTACTCTGTGGTGACCTAACTGGGAAGGGAATCCAAAAAAAGAGGTGATATGAATCTGCCTGCAATGCAGGAGACCTGGGTTCAATCCCTAGTTTGGGAAGATCCTCTGGAGAAGGGAAAGGCTACTCACTGTAGTATTTTGGCCTAGAGAATTCCATGGACTGTATAGTCCATGGGGTCGCAATGAGTTGGACACGACTGAGCGACTTTCACTTCACTTCACTATATGTATACATAGAGCTAAGTCTCTTTGATGTATAGTAGAAATTAATACATCATTGTAAAGCAGCTATACACCAATAAAAATTAACAAAAATAAAAATAAGCTATAAAAAAGACAGGACAAAATTGTATTAGAAGTTATGTTATCAATACCACACAAAGACAGTGGGAAAAAAGGAGCTAGTTTTAGCTCCTTTTTATTAGAATGTTCTTGGTAAAGAAGTATCTGCTGTTAGTGTTATTAAATCTTGACCTTTGAGAACACATATTTTTAATATTCTGTATAAAAAAAAATGAAATACAACTAAAACACCTCTACTGCATGTTGAAGTACAATAATGCTCTTGGGAAACAGGATTTGTGAGACTGCTTGAATTGCAGACTGAACTATCCACCATTTTTACTTCCAAGAGTAACAGACAAACTCTGACCACTCAAACTTGGAATATTTGGCTGGTGTTTTCAGAAAAATAAATTAAGCCTGTCACATCAAGAAAAACAGCTACCATTATTTGTTGTCAATTATAAGACATGCACTTTCAAGTGAAAATTAAAATTTTGAAGAACTTGTATCTGCCACCATGAGCTTGAGAGCTTCCCCATAATGGAGAATTTTTTTGATGACATCTTCAGTGATATTGATTAATGTGATTCTTTTTGACATTATCTAATAAATTATCTCAACATTTGGAAGATTCTGCATATCTTAGCAAATCAATATTTTCCAAATGACAAATACACGATGTTACAAAATCATACTTGAATATAAGATTCACTAGATCTTAGATAGACCAATGAATTTTAAATTTACATTCATTGATGTGATTTCAGATTCCACATTAAAAATAACCTCTAAGAAACTACTTTGTCAAACTTCTGTATATGATCAAAGAATAATATTCACACTTGTCTGAGAAGATTATTAAAATATTCCTTCCTTTTCCAACTACCTATGTGTATGTGAAATGTGCTTCCTGCAGTTCAAGGAAAACAGCATGCTACAATCAATTCAGTTCAGTTGCTCAGTCGTGTTCAACTCTTTGTGACCCCACGGACTGCAGCCTGCCAGGCTTCCCTGTCCATCACCAACTCCCGGAGCTTGCTCAAACTCACGTCCATCGAGTCAGTGATGCCATGCTACAACCGACTCTATGTAAATGCAGATGTGGTAATACAAACCTTTTCTGTTAAACCATACATTAAAAATATTTGAAGCAATTTCAAGCAATAAAATGCTTCTTATTAATTTGTGGGGAAATATATTTTTCTATAAAATAGGTTATGTTAACATGTAATAGGTTTACATTATTGTTATATGAATTAGAAAACATTTTTAAAGATCTTCATTTTAATTCTAGTATGGGAAAATTTTGGTAATTTGTCTCTCATAAACAAAAGCTCTTTGGACTCAACAATTTTAAAAAGTAAAGGGACATCCTGAAACCAAAATGTTTAAAAACTGTTTGCCCTGTCAGATGTAAAACTATAATAATGCTAGATTAATTAAAATAATGTGTTGTTGGTGCAAGAACATTTAAACACATCATGAAGAGAACAGAGTCCAGAAATAGACTCATATATATGATAATTAAATACTATGATAAACTTTGCATTTCAAATTAGAAATTATACCAAGCAGGGTCTTGACAGGAAACAGATGGCACTGTGAAATGAGGTAACTGAAGAAATTTTTAATAAAGGAATTGTTTTCGAGGGTAAGAAATGGATGAAGGGAAGTTAGTAAGAATAGAAAAGCCCCATTTTGCTAGAAGCAGTGAGATGCTTAACCATCCTAAGTCTGAAGGTCAAACAAAGAGAACGGATTCTGGCAGCTGGGGATTGAGCTGTTTCATTAGTAGCTGCAGGAGAGGGTGACCTAAAGAGGAGAAGCAGTCTTTGTCAACAAGCACGCCAACAAGGAGAGAGCTAGAGGAACATCCGACCCTCAGTCCTCATCTCTCCTCTGATTTGCTGCTGCTGCTGCTTCTGATTCGCCAAACTCAACAGAGAGACCATTTCCGATAAAAGAAAAAGCTGAAAATAGTGGAAAGAGGATCTGGAAGGGCAAGTAGATGACACCCATCTGTGCATCCCTTTCACTCCTCAACATATTCTCTTACTCTTTGCCTAGACCTGTCCAGCTTCATTGACCATTTGCATTTAGTAATGGAGTGCTGTTGTGCATATCTCATTTTATGGTTCAGTGGATTAGATAATATGCAGCTCACTATGGGCACTATGGGCTATGGTTTTTCCAGTGGTCATGTCTGGATGTGAAAGTTGGACTGTGAAGAAAGCTGAGCGCCAAAGAACTGATACTTTTGAACTGTGGTGTTGGAGAAGACTCTTGAGAGTCCCTTGGACTGCAAGGAGATCCAACCAGTCCATTCTGAAGGAGATCAGCCCTGGGATTTCTTTGGAAGGAATGATGCTAAAGCTGAAGCTCCAGTACTTTGGCCACCTCATGTGAAGAATTGACTCATTGGAGAAGACTCTGATGCTGGGAGGGATTGGGGGCAGGAGGAGAAGGGGCCGACAGAGGATGAGATGGCTGGATGGCATCACGGACTCGATGGACGTGAGTCTGAGTGAACTCCGGAAGTTGGTGATGGACAGGGAGGCCTGGCGTGCTGCGATTCATGGGGTCGCAAAGAGTCGGACACGACTGAGCGACTGAACTGAACTGATGGGTATTTGGATGGCAGAGTCACTTAGTATTTCAGCCTCTCAGGGCACTGCTTCAGATTTAGGAAATGTATCAGGAGGGAATCGAATGAAATCTCAGGCATCCCTCTTTGACTTTTCCACCAAGATATCAAATTTTCAGATCCTCACCACACTGATAGCCTTCGCATAGACTTTTAAAAAGAACCTTAGCCCATTTTTCTGCCAGTTCTTAGTAGGAGGATTATTCTGATATGATGTACTATCTCATAACTGTGAGCAGAAGTTCTACTCTCAGGTTTTGGTTGATGATGTGGTTGTTTATGGGTGCCCAGATTGGAAATAATTTCCTGACTGTATAACAGAGACTTTGTTGTTGAGAATTGCCACTCGATTTTGATTTCTCTTCCTACTCATTTCTGTTGTTTCACTATGATTTGCATTTCATTCTGCAAGCTTTCCTTTCCTTATTTATTTTTGTCCTTAATTTTTTGAAATTTCAAGATGGTGTACCTTGGAAAAATCTTTTCTCATCCTTTGTTCATTTTAAAACCCTTTTAATTGAGAGAAGCATTCTTCAGCTTTAAGAATTTATCTTTAATTATGTACTTATAATTTTTCCATGACATTGGTAATGTCTCTTTTAAAATTCTCTTACAAAGATGTGCATTCACTCAGACTAATCATTTGCTTTATATTTCCTTTCCCATTTCATGTCTTTTTTGTCTTTTATCTTACTTCTGGGAGGGTTCCCTAACTTCATCATCTAAGATTTCTATTGATGCTTTAATTTTTACTATCATATTTTAAATTTACACAATCTCCTTCTTGTTCTCTGAAATATATTTTTTATAATATGATTTCATGAAAGAACAATTATCTTTTATCTTTCTGAACATAATGAATTCTAGTTTTTATCTCCCTGCCATTTCTGATTTCTCTCTTTTCATTGTTGTTTTGTTTATATTGGTTTCTGTCTTTCAAGTTAAAGATTTTTTTTTCAAGTTTCTGACAGCATGATCTTTGGCTGCTGCTACTGCTAAATCACTTCAGTCGTGTCTCACTCTGTGCAACCCCATAGTTGACAGCCCACCAGGGTCCCCCATCCCTGGGATTCTCCAGGCAAGAATACTGGAGTGGATTGCCATTCCCTTCTCCAGATCTTTGGCTGTTAGCTCATAATGAATAACCTGGCAATAAAAAAAGTCTTTGGAAGTTTGTGAATATGACTGGGAATTGTGCACTATGGGTTTCACTGTTGTTGCTGTTCAGTGACTCAGTCGTGTCTGACTCTTTGAGACCTGATGAACTGTAGCATGCCAGACTTCCCTGTTCTTCACTATCTCCTGGAGCTTGCTCAAACTCATGTTCATTGCATTGGTGATGCCGTCCAACCATCTCATCCTCTGCCATCCCCTTCTCCTCCTGCCTGCAATCTTTCCCAGCATCAGGATCTCTTCACATTAGATGGCCAAAGTATTGGAGCTTCAGCCTCAGCATCAGTCTCTCCAGTGAATATTCAGGATTGATTTCCTTCAGGATTGACTGGTTTGATCTCCTTGCAGTCCAAGGGATTCTTAAGTATCTACTCCAATGCCACAGTTCAAAAGTGTCAGTTCTTTGGTGCTCAGCCTTCTTTATGGTCCAAGTATCACATCTATATGTGACTACTGGAAAAAACATAGCTTTTACTATATGGACCTTTGTCAGCAAAGTAATGACTCTGCTTCTTAATATGCTTTCTAGGTTTGTTATAGTTTTTCTTCAAAGGAGCAAATGTCTTTTAATTTCATGACCACAATTTACCATGTGTGGTTATTTTGGAGCCTGAGAAAATAAAGTCTGTCTCTGTCAGGTGATCTTTTTTCCCTGAAGATAGTGAGATTACCCAAGGAAGACTTTCAGTTTCCTTCCTGCAGGTGTCGTTTGGTTTTTAGTGTCCTCGTTTTCTAGTACACTATCCTCACCCTCAGCTTCACACAGATTCCTGTAGTTCCTAGAATTTGTTGGAAATTTTCCAGAAAGAAAACCCTCATTTCTTTGCCACCCTGGATAAAAGCCAATAGTGACTTTTATGGGAGAGAATCTGGCAGTTAAGTATGTCTTAAAGAATGTCTCAATTAGAGCTTTTAAAAAACTCCTCAACTTCATCATTATTTTTCAAAGGTGCCTGATTTCAATTATGACATTTTGCAAAACAAATTAACTTGCTAGTGAGCTTGTAATAATGCCAACCTAGATTTCAATTTTCTCAAATTGGCTAATTCGGTTACCACTTGTCCACCTACTATCCTTCTTCTGGAAGTCCTTAGTATTGTTTCCTGTTTCATTCTTCATGTTTGTCATTGATACCTTTTATAAGCTATCATTTTAGTGAAATTTCAGAAGTTAGCAGATAAAGGTATGCATTCAAATCATTTTTAACTTAATACCACTATTTGATTTTAATAATAAAACATTTTGTACTGTTTAAAAAGTGCACATATTTGTCTGTTAAGTCCATCTAGTCTAATGTGACATTCAAGGCCTATGTTTCCTTATTAATTTTCTATCTGGATCATCTATACACTGATGTAAATGGGATGTTAAATTTCCTATAGTATTACTGTACTTCCCCTTGTTTTTCCATTTACGTTTGTTAAGACTCATTTTGCAGCATAATATAGAATCTATCCTGGAAAATGTTCAAAGAATGCTTGAGAAAAATATGTATTCTATTGTTTTTACAAGGAATAATCTGTTTCATTTCAAGGGAGTGATGTAAGAAGATACTGACCTCACCTCCTTCAATGGATACGCTGAGTCAGCAGCTACATATAGAGTAATTTCCTCTTAAAAAATAATCCAAAGTCTGTCTGAGTGGTGACTGCACATC
Source organism: Capricornis sumatraensis (assembly GCF_032405125.1). Classification (NCBI taxonomy): domain Eukaryota; kingdom Metazoa; phylum Chordata; class Mammalia; order Artiodactyla; family Bovidae; genus Capricornis; species Capricornis sumatraensis. Next base: position 54,959,842 of record NC_091076.1, read on the forward strand.
AGACAAAGGAGAAGAAAGCCACATAGAAATCGGTAGGATTGTTTGGGACACAATATTGCCATAAACCTAATCTTATCTTCTCACTAGAGAGACACCAGCACAGTGAGGAAGAGAAAATTATTAAGTGGGAGCTTTTCCAATTGGAGTGAAGGGTTCCAATCCCACACAGGGCACTTCAACTTTTAAGACCTGTACCTGGGAGATGAGCCCCCAAAACATCTTATTTTGTAGAGCAACAGGTTTTGTGTCCTGAGACTCACAACACTGTAATGATTTAAGAAATGCCTCTTAAAACTCATGTACAGTCACACATTCCTGGCCTGTGGCCCAGATCAGAGGCAGCCAATACTTCCCAACCTTAAAGTGAAGGAGACTCCCCTGTTTATGTTAAAGCACCTGACTAAGGAGGTAGGCATCTAATTTATCATACATATCTAGGAGCCTGCTGAAACACCACCATATATTGAAGACCTGTATATTGAAAACTGTTAGGCATTAATTTAAAAAATTAAAGAAGACACAAATAAGTGAAAGGCATTTCATGCTAATGGATTGTAAGAATTAATGTAGTTAAATATCTATATTACCAAAGGCAATCTATAAATACAATGGAATTTCTATCAATATTCCAATGGCACTTTTCACAGAACTAGAACAATTAGTACTAAAAATTTTTGTATAATCAAAAAAGACCCTGAGCACTAATGAGAAAATAACAAAGCTGGAGGCATCATGAGCCCTGATTTCAAACTATATTACAAAGCTATAATAAATAACATAGTAAGATATTGATATGAAAACAGACATAGAGATCAATGGAAGAGGATAGAAAGCCAAGAAATAAACCTTTGAATATATTCTGAACTAACTTAAGACAAAGAGTCAAAATATAGAGTAGGAAAAATACATGTCTCTTCAATAAGTGGTATTTGAAAAACAGGACAGTCATCTGCAAAAGAATGCAAATGAACCACTATATTTTACCACAAACAAAAATTAAAATTGTCAAAATGGAGGACTTGAACATGAGACCTGAAACCATAAAATTTCTAGAAGAAAACACTGGTAGTAAGTTCCTTGACATAAGCCTTGGTGATAATTTAGAAAAGACAACAAAAGCAAAAGCAACAGAACTTCAGGAAACAAAAAAACTTCTGCACAACAGAGTGAAAAGGCAACATACTGAGTGGAAAAAGTATTTGCATATCATGTTCCTTATGAAGGACCAATATTAAAAATATATGGAGAAATTATTTGCTCAACAGCAAAAAAAACTATCAAATTAAAAACTGGCCAGAAGATCTGAGGCATTTTTTCTGAAGAAAACACACAGATGTCAAACAAGTACATGAAAAGATGCTCAACATTAATCATCATGGAAATGCAAACCAAAATCACAGTGAAATATCATTTCACACCTGTTAGAATGGTTATTATCAAAAAGATAAGACATAACACATGTTGGAAAGGATAAAGAGAATACTGTTGGTGGGAATAAAAACTGATGTAGCCACTATGAAAAAAAGTAGGGAAGTTCATCAAAAATTAAAAATAGAACCACCATATGAGCCAGAAATCTCATTTCTGGATACTTTTCCAAAAAACAAAACAAAAAACAAAACTCCATGATCAAAAAAGAGATATGCACACACACACCTTCCCTTATTTAACAGAGCATTATTTACAATAACCAAGATATGGAAACAGTGTAAGTGTCCATTGATGTATGGATGAATGAAGAAATGTATGTTAAGTTTATACTAAATTTATCAGGATATTATTTAGCCATAAAAAAGAATGAAAACTTGCCATTTGCAACAAAATGAATAGACTTCAAGAGCACCATGCTAAATAAGGCAGACAGAGAAACATAAATATTGTATTTTCTCTTTTATTTGTAGTATCTTTAAAAAACCTCATATTTAGATAGGATACATGGTGGTTGCCAGAATTGAGGGTAGGGGTTGGGGAAAATGAGTGAAAGAAGCCAAAAGGTAAAGAAAAATTTTAAAAGAAAAGAAAAAAATTTTTTTAATTATTAATACGGTAAATGATGGTCACTCAGTTCAGTTCATTTGCTCAGTCATGTCCGACTCTTGGTGACCCCATGGACTGCAGCACACCAGGCCTCCCTGTCCATCACCAACTCCTGGAGTTTACTCAAACTCATGTCCCTTGAGTTGGTGATGCCATCCAACCATCTCATCCTCTGTCATCCTCTTCTCCTCCTGCCTTCAATCTTTCCCAGCATCAGGGTCTTTCCCACTGAGTCAGTTCTTTGCATCAGGTGGCCAAAGTATCCGAGGTTCAGCTTTAGCATCAGTCATTCTGATGAATATTCAGGACTGGTTTCCTTTAGGGTGGACTTTTGGGTCTCCTTGTAGTCTAAGGTACTCTCAAGTGTCTTTCTCCAACACCACAGTTTGAAGATACCAGTTCTTTGGCACTCAGCTTTCTTTACAGTTCAACTCATACATGCATACACGATTACTGGAAAAAAAACATAGCTTTGACTAGATGGACCTTTTCTGGCAAAGTAATGTCTCTGCCTTTTAATATGCTGTCTAGCTTTGTCAAAGCTTTTCTTCCAAGAAGCAAGTGTCTTTTAATTTCAAGTCTGCAGTCACCATCTGCAGTGATTTTGGAGCCCAAGAAAATAAAGTCTGTCACTGTTTCCATTTTTTTCCCATCTATTTTCATGAAGTGATGGGACTGTATACCATGAACTTGGTTTTTCTTTTAATGTTGAGCTTTAAGCCAGATTTTTCACTCTTCTTTCATCTTCATCAGGAGGTTCTTTAATTCAAAGTTAATTTAATTTAATAGCAAAGTTTTTTGACGTATAAAATTCTACATTAGACTTGAAGCAATATAGACCCCAGTAAAAAATATATCCCTACCCCTGAAAACCTTCGAACAATCCACTTGACATGAAATAATTAAACAAATAAAGTCTCAGGCATCTATCACCATATGTTGGAGTTGGCATGCAAAATGCAAACCTTGCCATCAGGATAAGTCATTTGGCAACTGAAGGCTTGGTGGGCAGTCAGGGTTATTTTGCAACCCAGCATAAATACCAAAGCAATGACTACATCACAGACTAGAAGGCCTGTTGAAGCAAGCTAGAAACTACCCATATAAACTAATTATAAGGGACCTTGAACAACAGGAAATTAGCAGTTATTAAAAGGAAATACCTTTGGGTTGGAAGTGAGGTAAGTTAAACATAAAAAGCAGTGGTAATGATCTTACTGTATGGCTGTGAAGCAACAGTAAGTGATTGTGAGAAACAGTAGAAGAAGAGAGAATGCTCTCCAAAAGCAATTTTCTTTTCGTCTTTAGGGGAAGAAATATGGTCAGAAATAGTAGTAAAATTAATGCACATTTATGAATATAACTTTTCCTGGAGAAAAACAATGGACCCTGAAACTCTGCCACCCATTTTCATTTTTTTTTATTTAAACGTTTCTAAGTTGGCTTGTTGATATAGTTCAAGAAATCAGTGTTACACAAAAAATGAATTGTTTATGTATACTATCATGTAAGAATCGAATCACCAGTCTTTGCCTGATGCAGGATACAGCATGCTTGGGGCTGGTGCACGGGGATGACCCAGAGGGATGTTGTGGGGAGGGAGGTGGGAGGGGGCTTCATGTTTGGGATCGCATGTACACCCGCGGTGGATTCATGTCAATGTATGGCAAAACCAATACAGTATTGTAAAGTAAAATAAAGTAAAAATAAAAATTAAAAAAAAATGAATTGTTTAGGTATAATAGGGCTTCCCTGATGGGTCAGCAGGTAAAGAACCCATCTGCAATGTTGAGGATGCAGGAGTTGCAGGGTTGATCCCTGGGTCGGGTAGAGCCCATGGAAAAGGAAATCGCTACCCACTCCAGTATTCTTGCCTGGACAAAGGAGCCTGGTGGGCTACAGCACAAGGGGATACAAAGAGTTGGCCATGACTGAGCACACATTGAGTGAGTATAGTCATAATACATGGTGTTCAGATCTGACTCAGTACATATAAGACATATTACCACGTGTTTATATCAGGAATATGAGCCCTGAAAGAATAGGATGACATAAAGCAAGTTTCAAAAGTAAAAATGCTGATTTTTTTTTTTTATTATAATTGAAGTTAGAAGCAAAACAAATATATTTGGGAGTTACTGGCAATTTGTTAATGACATATGAGATAACACATTTAAGTCTTGTTGACTTGAAATTTTCTATGGAGAGAAAAGTGCCTATATCATTTTTAATAGAAAGTATATTATTAAGTAAATATTTTAAAATAAAAATATTAAAGCATGAGTATATAAACTTGTTGTCGCAGAGAGTATGTGTGAGTCAGAATTGAATTTTGGGTACCCAGTACATGGGTAGCACTGGAGAGGGATTTTCAGGTACAAAATCTGAAGAAGTCTTCACACTTTCTTTATTAACAAGCATGCATTCAAAATGTGTTTAAATTTAAAATACAGCAAAATAAGGACTTTCCTGCTGGTCCAGAGGCTAAGACTCTGTGCTCTCACTGCAGGGCATGCAGGCTTGTTTCCTAGTCAGGGAATTAGATCCCACATCCGTGACTGTGAGTTTGCATGCTCCAACTAGAGATCCCACGTGATGCAAGGAAGTGTGTGCCACTAACAGCTGGTGCAGCCAAATAAGTAAATAAATATTTTTAAAATAAATAAAATATAGCTATATATATATATATATATACATATATATATATATATATATATATATATATATATACACACACAAAATATAATGGTACTTTTTGGCATGAATAAAGCTAGGTTAATGGTGGAACTGGATGAATTACTAAAGAAGATGTATATATACACACTTTTTTAACTTTTTATTTTGTATTGCAGTATAGCCAATTAACAATGTTATGATAGTTTCAGGTGAGCAGCAAAGAGACTCAGCCATACATATACATGTATCCATTCTCCCCCAAACTCCCCCCCATCCAGGCTCCCACATAACATTGAGCAGAATTCCCATGCTATACAGTAGGATCTTATTAGTTACACATTTTAAATATAGCAATGTGTACATGTCCACCCCCAACTCCCTAACTATCCTTTCCCCCATTCTTCCCCTGTGACAATGGTGAAGTTTGAAGAACATATTAATTACCCACAGTGAAATCTATGTATATGTACAATGCTTTTGTTTGAGCACACCCAAGAAACATAACACATAAATAATTTGAGAAGTTCCTATTAGATACAAGCTGAATAATTTAATGTTGGTTAAGTGTCAATTACAATGACTTCAGAATTCAAATTAGCAAAACTTCAATCAAGAATGACTTGGTAGGGAGTCTCTTGGTAGTCTAGTGGTTACAATGCAGGTTTTCATTGCTATGAACTTGGGTTTGATTCTTGGTCAGGGAACTAAGATCCTACAAGCCTCGTGGCATGGTCAAAAAAAAAAAAAAAATAGTAGAATGCCTTGGCAATGACTGCATGCCAGGCCTCACAGTCTATCACCATCTCCCAAAGTTTGCCCAACTTCATGTCCATTACACCAGTGAGGCCATCCAACCATCTCATCCTTGAACATGCTCCTCTACTTCTGCCCTCAATCTTTCCCAGCATCAAGGATTTTTCCAGTGAGTCAGCTCTTCACATCAGGTGACCAAAATACTTGAGTTTCAACTTCAGCATCCGTCCTTGTAATGAGTATTCAGGGTTGATTTACCTTAAGATTGATTGGTTTGATCTCTTTGCCATCCAAGGGACTCTCAGAAGCCTTCTCCAGTACCATGGTTCAAAGGAATCAATTTTTCAGTGTTCCACCTTCTTTACAGTCCAGCTCTCAGAACTGTACCCCTTGACTATATGGCTCTCACAACTCTCACTTGCTTTGACAATATGGAACTTTGTCAGCAATGTCTCTGATTTTCAATGCACTGTCTAGGTTTGTCATAGTTTCCTGCCAAGAGGCTTTTGATTTCAGGGCTGCAGTCACCATCTGCAGTGATTTTAGAGCCCAGTTCAGTTCAGTTCAGTCACTCAGTCATATCCGACTCTGCAACACCATGAATTACAGCATGCCAGGCCTCCCTGTCCATCACCAACTTCCGGAGTTCACTCAAACTCATGTCCATCCAGTCGGTGATGCCATCCAGCCATCTTATCCTCTGTCATCCCCTTCTCCTCCTGCCCCCAATCCCTCCCAGCATCAGAGTCTTTTCCAATGAGTCAACACTTCGCATGAGGTGGCCAAAGTACCGGAGCTTCAGCTTTAGCATCATTCCTTCCAGTGAACACCCAGGGCTGATCTCCTTCAGAATGGATTGGTTGGATCTCCTTGCAGTCCAAGGGACTCTCAAGAGTCTTCTCCAACACCACAGTTCAATAGCATCAATTCTTTGGTGCTCAGCTTTTTTCACAGTCCAATTGTCACATCCATACATGACCACTGGAAAAACCATAGCCTTGACTAGACGGACCTTTGTTGGCAAAGTAATGTCTCTGCTTTTGAATATGCTATCTAGGTTGGTCATAACTTTCCTTCCAAGGAGTAAGCGTCTTTTAATTTCATGGCTCAAGAAGAGAAAGTCTGTCACTACTTCCACATTCTGCCCTTCTATTTGCCATGAAGCAATGGGGCCAGATGCCATGATCTTAGTTTTTTAACATTTAGTTTTAAGCCCACTCTTTCACTCTCTTCCTTCACCCTCATCAAGAAGCTCTTTAGTTCCTCTTTTCTTTCTGCCATCAGAGTGGTATCATCCCCATATCTGCTGCTGCTGCTAAGTCGCTTCAGTCGTGTCCAACTCTATGCGACCCCATAGACAGCAGCCAACCAGTCTCCCCCGTCCCTGGGATTCTCCAGGCAAGAACACTGGAGTGGGTTGCCATTTCCTTCTCCAATGCATGAAAGTGAAAAGTGAAAGTGAAGTCACTCAGTCGTGTCCAACTCCTAGCGACCCCATGGATTGCAGCCTACCAGGCTCCTCCATCCATGGGATTTTCCAGACAAGAGTACTGGAGTGGGTTGCCATTGCCTACTGTGCCCCATATCTGAGACTGTTGAAATTTCTCCCATCTCTTTTGATTCCAGCTTGTAACTCAAGCTATCCACTGGGCAGAAAGGCAGGACAGTATTAATTAATTCAAGGCAGATGAAATTCCAGGGCAGGAGCCAGTCTTTGATACCTGATTTTCCCAGGTCTTCCCTGGAACTTCTTGTGCCTTGAATTAATTATTAGTGTCCTGCCTTCCTGCCCAGTGGACAGCCTCCTGACTGCTGTTTCATTTTTCATAGACAACAGTGGGTCCTCCAGATTCAAGCCCTTCTGTCTCAGCAATGCAGCAATTTTCAACTACCTGTGGTATTTCTTACAATTGTTTACTCCTTCTGGTACTCTAAGAATTTCTGTTCTTGCTTTCTAGTCCTCAAAATTTCTATATTACAAGCCTTTACAGAAACTCTAAGACAATTCCAAATCTGTCCAGAAGTGCTTTACTGGGGCTATTTGCCTACCTGTTTAAATTACACATTTCCTGGAAGAATTTTCCAATTTCCTCAAATCCTATTTGCAGTTGCATTGCCACTGATCTATCTTTTTAAACTTTACCAAGTTCAACTAGTTTTTATTAGCTCTATTTTTAATGGGAAATATTATTGAGTGTTTACCAAATGTTTGGCAGTCTATATTCCTATCTCATATGACTCTTCCAGTTCTGTGAGGTACATAGGGAAAGTTGCAAAACACAAATGGGAAACAGAGCCAGTAATTTGGGTTAAGAACCTGGTTATATCACTTACTGGCTGTGTCAGTATAGACAAGTAACTCATTTTGTAGACACTTCAGATAATAAAAGCACCCACCTTAGAGTTTTGTGAGTAGCAACTGAGCTAGTAAATGTAACACACTTAAAGCAGTGACTGCATACAATCAGCATCATATGAATTTCAACTACTTATATTTTACTCATTTTGCAAATACAAAATAGGCTCAGAAGGACTGAAGTTATTCAAGTTCAAATAACTATATCATTATTTAGATAGCTGTCTCTTTTTGAAAACCTATATTACTCTAACCTTTGATGAAAAATGCTTTATCAACACCCTATCTCTAAATCTTCATGCATGTCAGGTCCCCCCAACACATACACATACAGCTTAAAATCCATAGAACAAAGTCTGAAAGTTTACTGATATTTAAGATTTGGGAATGTATTACCAAAAAATTTCTCAATTTCATCTTTCACCAACCATAAATGAAGGTATCCATCCACCAAAACTCTTATTAACATTGAGTCATATTTACTTTTTATATCAGAATCCATTCCCACTCAATTTAACAATATTAAGAAGATGGCTTTATTTTTAAGTAATTTTTTATTTGCTAATATTTGGCAACAATTAAATAATCTCAAAATCTCTGTTTGGAAAATATAGATAAAATTCCAAACTATTGTTCCCAGTTCTGAGCATAGACTATACAATTTTTGGATGAGTGTCTCATATCTAGCATTTTGTGGTTGGAAGGACTTTGGGTTGGCATCTACAACATCATCTGAATTAGTATTTTCTTTCATTCCACTTTCTCTCATATGGTATGGTTGTAAATGGCTTACCAAGCTTGATCTCTCTCCTCTAAATGTGCTAGTTGGGATTCTAGATATATTTTCAAGGCAAACATTAATGTTTGGACATTCAGTATTTATTTTCATTTTTCCCCAAGGAATATGCCTTAAACTATTATGTTTTAGCCAAAACTACAAATACTGTTTGTCAGTCTCAGAAGGTCTTATCTTTCTGTCTGAGGCTGCAGTGAAAGTTAAAAAGTGGCTACTATGAAGAGAAGATAGGAGACAGAAGAATAAGAAAATAGATTAATTTGGGAACTCTATAGGGCTTCCCAAGTGGTGCTAGTGGTAAAGAACCTGCCTGACAATTCAGGAGACATAGAGACATGGGTTGGATCCCTGTGTCGGGAAGATCCCCTAGAGGAGGGCATGGCAACCCACTCCAGTATTCTTGCCTGGAGAATCCCAGGGAGAGAGGAGCCTGGCAGGCTACAGTCCATAGGGTCATAAAGAGTCAGACATGACTGAAGTGACTTAGCATGCATGCACAGGGATTCCATACTGAATGGATGTTTGGAGAGACTGTGCTAAAGAAATATGAATTTTTAATACCTAATATTCAAAAGTTCTTTAAGTTGTAGAAACTAAAAACAAATATAAAGTTGACCAGTAAAAGACCCAATGGAGGAGTATCAGTTTCACATGAAGACTACTGAAAAACTAACTGAATGAAAAAACAAAATCCCCATGCAGTTATGACTTTAATCTTTCTACATTCAGAAACAGTAAAGTTGTTCAATTACATTTGATACATACACAGATACACGCACACTCAGAGAGAGTAAGTGTGTTGGAACATGTTTAATACTAGCTCTCCAAAGAAGCAAAATACCCCTCTTTCTGGGTTGCAACCAGGAAAGGTGCAGGAGAAAAGAAAAAGAAGTTTCATGCTATGCCAGAAACCCTCAAGAAAAAGCTAAAGAATTTGGCAGAGCTTAAGATCAAGATTGCCGGGAGAAATATCAATAACCTCAGATATGCAGATGACAACACCCTTATGGCAGAAAGTGAAGAGGAGCTAAAAAGCCTCTTGATGACAGTGAAAGAGGAGAGTGAAAAAGTTGGCTTAAAGCTCAACATTCAGAAAATGAAGATCATGGCATCTGGTCCCATCACTTCATGGGAAATAGATTGGGGAAACAGTAGAAACAGTGTCAGACTTTATTTCTTGGGGCTCCAAAATCACTGCAGACGGTGACTGCAGCCATGAAATTAAAAGACACTTACTCCTTGGAAGAAAAGTTATGACCAACCTAGACAGTATATTCAAAAGCAGAGACATTACTTTGCCGACTAAGGTCCATCTAGTCAAGGCTATGATTTTTCCTGTGGTCATGTATGGATGTGAGAGTTGGACTGTGAAGAAGGCTTAGCGCTGAAGAATTGATGCTTTTGAACTTTGGTGTTGGAGAAGACTCTTGAGGGTCCCTTGGACTACAAGAAGATCCAACCAGTCCATTCTGAAGGAGATCAGTGCTTGGATTTCTTTGGAAGGAATGATGCTAAAGCTGAAGCTCCAGTACTTTGGACACCTCATGAGAAGAGCTGACTCATTGGAAAAGACTCTGATGCTGGGAGGGATTGAGGGCAGGAAGAGAAGGAGACGACCCAGGATGAGATGGCTGGATGGCATCACGGACTCGATGGACGTGAGTCTGAGTGAACTCTGGGAGATGGTGATGGACAGGGAGGCCTGGCATGCTGCAATTCATGGGGTCGCAAAGAGTCGGATACGACTGAGTGACTGAACTGAACAGAACTTGAAGATCAAGTGCCTGAGAAAGAACTTTGCCCAGAAAATGCTTCAAAAGGCAAGGAGGAAACTTCTCTCTGAAAAAGCTAACCACCACCACAAGGAATACAGGGAAATGTACAGAAATGAAATTTGAATTGCGAGGATAGCATGAAAAGCTGGCAACTTGTATGCACCGACTGAACCCAAATTGGCATCTTTGTCATCAAGATCAGAGGTATCAGTTGGTGTGAACCCAAATGTTTGGAAGGTGTTGCAGCTTCTTTGTCTCTGTCAGATCTTCAATGACTCCACTGCAAAGCTCAGCAAGGTTTCAGTTAACATGCTGAGAATTATGGAACCATACAGTTAACCTGAATCAACCCTGAATATTCATGGGAAGGACTGATGCTGAAACTGAAGCTCCAATACTTTGGTCACCTGATGAAAAGAGCTGACTCATTGGAAAAGACTTTGATGCTGGGAAAGATTGAAGGCGGGAGGAGAAGAGGATGACAGAGGATGAGATGGTTGGATGGCATCACCAACTCAATGGACATGAGTTTGAACAAGCTCTGGGAGATAGTGAAGGACAGGGAAGACTGGCATGCTGCAGTTCAGTTCAGTTCAGTTCAGTTCATTCACTCAGTCGTGTACGACTCTTTGCAACCCCATGAATTGCCAGTCAGACAGGACTGAGCAGCTGAACAACAGCAACAATGTTACCAAATCTGAAATCTCCAAAAGAACTGGTCTACAAGCATGGTTATGGCAAAATCAACAAGAAGCAAAATGCCCTGAAGAATAACGTCTTGATTGCTCATTCTCTTGACTAATAAAGCATCATCTACATGGAGGATTTGACTCATGAGATCTATATTGTTGGAAAATGTTTTAAGAAAGCAAACAACTATCTGTGGCCCTTCAAATTACCTTCTCCATGAGGTGGAATGAAGAAAAAGACCATGCATTTTATAGAAGGTAGAGATGCTGGCAACAGGGAAGACTAGATAAACAGGTTGAAGTGTACCTACCAGCTAAGGTATCTACATGATTATTTTTGTAATATGGTCAGTTGATAAACAGTGATTGCTTTCAAACTGAGAAAAAAAGAAGGAAAAGACCTGATTTGTGACATTTGCCAATTTCTTTGGTATAAATGCCTTCACTGTGGTCAATTTCAAGCTTCCAACAAAATATCGCCAGTGTTAGGAAGAGGTTCACAAATCAACTTTCACGAGACAGCACCAGCTGGGTCTAACACACCACTATGGAGTCTTCAAAACAAATGGCAATTTATTACATTGTCACAGGAATCTGTAACTGCAGCTTCCTACATCACTACACACAATTAAACCTGATGTGTGCTGTCAGATGCAGAAAAATGCATAACAAGGACAGAGGAATAAAGTTCCATACTTGCTCTATCCCTTAGCTTATATGGGCAGTGCTACCACTTGATCTGCATCTAAAAGTTTCCTCCTTGATCTGTGGAAAATAAATGAAAGCGACCTTCTTGAGGCTGAAGAAAATAAATGGTTAACCCCTGGGGCCACGAAAAATAAATAGGGAGGCTTTGTTCAAGCTAAAGAAAATAAATTAAACATAAAAGATGCTATTTCAGGGGCAAAGATTTATCATTTTTAAAGCTGTTTGAGGGCTAGACTAATATTGCAAAGTTCCAGAGGGTAGCTCCACACTGCTTCCCTGAAAAACTCATTATAAACCAACTACAGCCATTCTCTGAATTGCAGAATGCCTGGCAGTAGTCTGGTAGTTTGTCCCTCTGCTTATTTTTCAGGAAATAAATTGTCTTCTTTCTTTATAGAAGATGATGCCTCTGTTCTGTTTGCTTCTTAAGTTGCTTTGCATGTAAGCAGTAAACTGTCCTATTTCAGCTCAGAGACAAACTGTCAGAGAACATATTCAAAGTCATCTTTCTAGCTTCCCAGTCTCCTCTGAAAGTGTTTTGGAGTATTGGGTAATCCATTCACTACCCATACATGGCTTACAATTATTTCAGTGGCTGATTTGTGTCTCAAAAAGCCTAACTTTAAATTGTTATTTAATATGGCAGTACTTCTTGCATTATCCATAAAAACCATCAAATAACTAAGTCTGAGGGAAAGAATGCAGTACATGTAAATTTGAAAAACGGTGCATTTTAATTATTTTTTCCTATTAAAGTTTTCTCCTTTATTCTCTGAGAAACATAGAATAAATGTAAAAATGAAGATATTTTTGCCATTTGCTCCTAAACTGAGAAGTATTTTATAACTGAAAAAATTATATATCTTGTTTTCTAGTTACTGTTTTGAACAGCAACTTAATCCCAAAGCAACTATCAAGTGCACACGATATGATGGCCCTCTACTAGTTGCTAGAACAGTCTTACTCATCTTTGCACATAACAACAAATTTTATAGCATTGTTAAGTTCAGGTATTTCTCATCTGAAGTCTATACCTTATCAAGATCATAAGCACTGGAGAGATCGCGAAGTGCTGAGTCAGCATCACCCTGTTAGGTTCATCCTTTTTATAAAAATTTAAGGGGCAAAAGGAAAAAAAGTTAAAAATGGCTATGCAAAACAGAGTTTAAAGCAATATGACACGTTCAGTTTGTATGATGATTTTTAAACAGGAACTCAAATCTGACAGTGACCAGCTAAATAGGTGAAAAGATCACATGTCGTCAGGTGAAATTTGTTGTAACCAATGAGCTTGCTTCCTGATTTTGTGTAACTGAGTTTTAAATCTCTCCAGTGGCATTTATCCTTGTGCAGAAGGTGGTATTTGTTATTTCATAAATGCCTCTTTGTTCAACAAGTAGATAACTGAGGACTATGTGATTGTCCCAAATTATTAGTTTGGCAAAAATTTTCATTCAAATTTTTCCATAAGATGTTAGTTACCTGAACAAACATCTTGGTCAAGCCAATACTTTAGCCAGTGAGTCAAACGATCACCACTCAGTTGCTATTGCCTTGGCTGTAGAACCAGCCAACTCTGCTAATGTCAGAGAGATTTCTGATCAAGCATTCATTAGCACTTTTTTCCAACCCAAAGGAGGAGGACTTTCCATATGGAAGCAAACTTAGAGTTATGTATGCCTTCTGGGAGTTCTCATTGAAGGTGGCCATGGACCAGTGAGATGCTTCAGGTCTTACTTATAGCTGCTGTCAAGGAGACACCAATTGAAATTAGCAGTAGCACTTGTGACAAGTGAAAAGAATTGTTACAGTATGGACTAAAGAGTCACCATTGAAATGAACAGATAGAAATTTCTGCTGGCAAACCCAACAAATAGGTAAGTTTCCCACTTTTACAATAGATTGGAAATGTGGATATGAGCATTATTTTTCCAAGAAAAAGAAGAGGTTAAGGAAAAAGATACACAGGTCTGTTCCAATCATCTTAAGAAAGCTGTCTCCCTCAACTGACATCTGCTTCAACTTCTGGTTGGTTGGAGTCAGACATTTCCATAGCTTGTATAGAACTAGGTGTCAGATGGACTCTTCTTTACTGTGAGATGTGCACTTAAGGCTGGAGTCTCTGAAGTCTGACTGCCATCTGAGCAGTGAGGAGAACCTGGCATGATCCTTTCTAAGAAGATTTAAGGGTAATCTTGTTCTTACTGATTTCAAATCAGATGAGTGGAAGAAAAATGGAAATGTTAGTTTAGAGATTTGTAGTCAGATATTTGGAGAAACTGAAATAGTTTAGAATTCAGTCCAGCTTACAGCATATAATAAAACCTTGAAGAAAATTCAGTTCAGTTCAGTTCAGTTGCTCAGTCATGTCTGACTCTTTGCGACCCCATGGACTGCAGCAGGCCAGGCTTGCTTGTCCATCACCAACTCCTGGAGCCTACTCAAACTCATGTCCATCATATTGGTGATGCCATCTAACCATCCCATCCTCTGTCATACCCTTCTCCTCCTGCCTTCAATCTTTCCTAGCATCAGGATCTTTTCCAATGAGTCAGTTCTTCTGCATCAGGTGGCCAAAGTGCTGCAGTTTCAATTACTAGAACAAGAATCTAATATCTATATAGGTATAAACATAATTTCTTTCTCCATAATTATTCCCCCCTTTATCAAAGATAATCACAGAAAAATTAATTTGTCTATATTAAACTTGGCCTGATTATTTACATAAGTGCAGCAAGAATAGTGATTGATCATATAAGTTCTTTTCAAAATTATTTTTCTAGAATCTTGGCCATTTCTAAAAGCTGTCTGAGTCTATATCTGTCATTCTTGAATATAAAATTCAGTCAAAGCCTTGGTGATAAAACCAATATTTCCAATTGCTTTCTGTTATAAGGAGAATAGATTCTTATTAAATTTATGCAAATGCATATATTGCTATAAAAATAAGAATATTTAATGACAGTTTTCAATTTTTGGAGGGATCAGCTAGGGAAAAGACAGATAAGTCTTTGTTTACAAAAAGGTATGTTTTATTGAATTGCTGTAAGTCACAGATTCTTAAAAGAAAAAGTTTCTTAAATCTAGAAAAGTAAAACAGCAGAAAATATGTATAAGAAGTCATAAAAATTATAATCTCACTCAATCATGTCTGACTCTTTGTGACCTCATGGACTGTAGCCTACCAGGCTCCTCCATCCATGGGATTCTCCAGGCAGTAATACTGAAGTGGGTTGCCACTTCCTTCTCCAGAGGATCTTTCCGACCCAGGGATCGAACCTGGGTCTCCCGCATTGGAGGCAGACACTTTAACCTCTGAACCACCAGGGAAGCCATAATCATCCTTAGTCTCTTGTAATTAGAAGGACTAATAATTCTTGTCAGTCTTGATCTTGGGTTAACAACATTAGGAATCAATGAGTTCTCCATGAAAGTTTTAAAAAATTTACCTAGTTCAGTATTATGATCTTAGTTATCAGAAACCTTCATGCTAGAGTATACTTACCAGGGTCATTTCCATGAATCTCCTTGAAGATGAAGCATTTCTCTAGGAACAGTTTTGCAAAACATCAGAGAAAAACAATAGTGCTGTTATCTAGTTGTTATGTCTGACACTTAGGGACCCCATGGACCAACCCCATGGACCATAGCCAACCAGTCTCCTCTGCCGCTAGCATTTCTCAGGCAAGAATACTGCAGTGGGTTTCTGTTTTTTCTCAGGATATCTTCCTGACCCAGAGATCAAGCTCATGTCATCTGTATTAACAGGAGGGTTCTTTAACACTGAACCACCAGGTAAGCCATGAGTAAAACAATAACTGTCTATAAATGATAAAATACTTGAGAATAGTAAAGATTAAAGATCTCATGAGAGTAAAATGTAATGCAATTGACTAAGGAATTGGGCTATTTATCTGAAGTACAAAATTTTTTCAGGTAACATACTTTATGATAGTAGTTAGAAGAGAATAATAGTTATACCAGGATATATCAGATTTCTGAAACACTTATGATATGTATACTTATATATATATATATATATATACCTATATAGATACAATCAGTCAGTTCAGTTCAGTCACTTAGTCATGTCAGACTCTTTGCAACCACATGAATTGCAACACACCAGGCCTTCCTGTCCATCACCAACTTCCAGAGTTTATACAAATTCATGTCCATCAAGTCGGTGATGCCATCCAGCCATCTCATCCTCTGTTGTCCCCTTCTCCTCCCACCCCCAATCCTTCCCAACAACAGGGGCTTTCCAGTGAGTCAACTCTCTGCATCAGGTGGCCAAAATATTGGAGTTTCAGCTTTAGCACCAGTTCTTCCAATGAATACCCAGGACCGATCTCCTTTAGAGTGGACTGGTTGGATCTCCTTGCAGTCCAAGGGACTCTCAAGAGTCTTCTCTGACACTACAGTTCAAAATCATCAATTCTTCAGTGCTCAGCTTTCTTCACAGTCCAACTTTCACATCCATACATGACCAGTGGAAAAACCATAGCCTTGACTAGACAGACCTTTGATGGCAAAGTACTGTCTCTGCTTTAGAGTATGCTATCTAGGTTGGTCATAACTTTTCTTCCAAGGAGTAAGCGTCTTTTAGTTTCATGCCTGCAATCATCATCTGCAGTGATATTGGAGCCAAAAAAAAATAAAGTCTGACACTGTTTCCCCTGTTTCCCCACCTATTTGCCATGAAGTGATGGAACCAGATGCCATGATCTTTGTTTTCTGAATGCTGAGCTTTAAGCCACTTTTTCACTCTCCTCTTTCACTTTCATCAAGAGGCTTTTTAGTTCCTCTTCACTTCCTGCCATAAGGGTGGTTTCATCTGCATATCTGAGGTTATTGATATTTCTCCCAGAAATCTTGATTCCAGCTTCTGTTTCCTCAGCCCAAAGTTTCTCATGATGTACTCTGCATAGAAGTTAAATAAGCAGAGTGACAATATACAGCCTTGACATACTCCTTTTCCTATTTGGAACCAGTCTGTTGTTCCATGTCCAGTTCTAACTATTGCTTCCTGACCTGCATATAGGTTTATCAAGAGGCAGGTCAAGTGGTCTGGTATTCCCATCTCTTTCATAATTTTCCACAGTTTATTGTGATCCACACAGTCAAAGGCTTTGGCATAGTCAATAAAGCAGAAATAGATGCTTTTCTGGAACTCTTTTGCTTTTTCCATGATCCAGAGGATGTTGGCAATTTGATCTCTGGTTCCTCTGCCTTTTCTAAAACCAGCTTGAACATCTGGAAGTTCACGGTTCATGTATTGCTGAAGCCTGGCTTGGAGAATTTTGAGCATTACTTTACTAGCGTGTGCTGCTGCTGCTAAGTCACTTCAGTCGTGTCCAACTCTGTGCAACCCCATAGATGGCAGCCCACGAGGCTTCCCTGTCCCTGAGATTCTCCAGGCAAGAACACTGGAGTGGGTTGCCATTTCCTTCTCCAATGCATGAAAGTGAAAAGTGAAAGTGAATTCGCTCAGTCATATCCAACTCTTAGCAACCCCATGGACTGCAGCCTACCAGGCTCCTCTGCCCATGGGATTTTCCAGGCAAGAGTACTGGAGTGGGATGCCATTTATGAGTGCAATTGTGCGGTAGTTTGAGCATTTTTTGGCATTGTCTTTTCTTGGTTGGAATGAAAACTGACCTTTTCCAGTCTTGTGGCCACTGCTGAGTTTTCCAAATTTGCTGGCATATTGAGTGCAGCACTTTCACAGCTTCATCTTTCAGGATTTCAAATAGCTCAACTGGAATGCCATTACCTCCACTAGCTTTGTTTGTAGTGATGTTTTCTATGGCCCGCTTGACCTCACATTCCAGGATGTCTGGCTCTAGGTGAGTGATCACACCATCGTGATTATCTTGGTTGTGAAGATCTTTTTTGTACAGTTCTGTGTATTCTTGTGACCCCTTCTTAATATCTTCTGCTTCTATTAGGTGCATACCATTTCTGTCCTTTATCGAGTCCATCTTTGCATGAAATGATCCCTTGGTATCTCTAATTTTCTTGAAGAGATCTCTAGTCTTTCCCATTCTGTTGTTTTCCTCTATTTCTTTGCATGATTGCTGAGGAAGGCGTTCTTATCTCTTCTTGCTCTTCTTTGGAACTCTGCATTCAAATGAGTATATCTTTCCTTTTCTCCTTTGCTTTTCACATCTTTTCTTTTCACAGCTATTTGTAAGGCCTCCTCAGACAACCATTTTGCTTTTTTGCATTTCTTTTTCTTGGGGATGGTCTTGATCCCTGTCTCTTGTACAATGTCATGAATCTCCAACCATTGTTCATCAGGCACTCTATCAGATCTAGTCCTTTAAATCTATTTCTCACTTCTACTGTATAATCATAAGGGATTTCACTTAGGTCATACCTGAACGGTCTAGTGAGTTACCCTACTTTCTTCGAAATTCTGAATTTGGCAATAAGGAGTTCATGATGTGAGCCACAGTCAGCTCCCAGTCTTGCTTTTGCTGACTGTATAGAGCTTCTCCATCTTTGGCTGCAAAGAATATAATCAATCTGATTTTGATGTTGACCATCTGGTGATGTCCATGTGTAGAGTCTTCTCTTGTGTTGTTGTGTTTGCTATGACCAATGTGTTCCTTTGGTAAAACTCTATTAGTCTTTGCCCTGCTTCAGTTTGTACTCCAAGGCCAAATTTGCCTGTTCCTCCAGGTGTTTCTTGAATTGCTACATATGCAATCCAGTCCCCCTATAATGAAAAAGACATCTTTTTTGGATATTGGTTCTAAAAGGTCTTTTAGGTCTTCATAGAATCATTCAACTTCAGCTTCATCAGTGTTACTGGTTGGGGCATAGACTTGGATTACTGTGATATTGAATGGTTTGACGTGGAAACGAACAAAGATCTGTCTTTTTGAGATTGCATCCACGTACTGCATTTCTGATTCTTCTGTTGACCATGATGGCTACTCCATTTCTTCTAAGGGATTCCTGCCCACAGTAGTAGATATAATGGTCATCTGAGTTAACTTCACCCATTCCAGTACATTTTAGTTCGCTGATTCCTAGAATATCAACATTCACCCTTGCTATCTCTTGTTTGACCACTTCCAATTTGCCTTGATTCATGGACTTATCGTTTCAGGTTCCTGTGCAATATTGCTCTTTACAACATTGGACTTTGCTTCTATCAACCCAGTCACACCACAACTGGGTATTGATTTTGCTTTGCCTCCATCCTTTCATTCTTTCTGGAGTTATTTCTCTACTGATCTCCTGTAGCATATTGGGCACCTACTGACCTGGGGAGTTATTCTTTCAGTATCTTATCATTTTGCCTTTTCATACTGTTCATGGGGTTCTCAAGTCAAGAATACTGAAGTGGTTTGCCATTCCCTTCTCCAGTGGACCACGTTCTGTCAGACCTCTCCACCATGACCCGTCCGTCTTGGGTGGCCCCACATAGCATGGCTTAGTTTCATTGAGTTAGACAAGGCTGTGGTCCATGTGATCAAATTGGCTAGGTTTTGTGATTATGGTTTCAGTGTCTGCCCTCTGATGCCCTCTTGCAACACCTACTATCTTAAGTGGGTTTCTCTTACCTTGGTCGTGGGGTCTCTCTTCATAGCTGCTCCAGGAAAGCTCAACCACTTCTCCTTACCTTGGATGAAGGGTATCTCCTCAGGGCCACCTCTCCTGACCTTGAATGTGGAGTATCTCCTCTTGGCCCTCCTGCACCCGCCCAGCCGCCACTCCTTGGACATGGCGTTGCTCCTCTTGATACAGATACAATATATTACTTCATATTTGACAGTGCTTTCCATATGATTTCCCACATCAAATAACCCTAATTTATTTAATGTCTCCCTTCTTACAAGGAGAGAAAATATATATTTTGAGATATTCTAAGGATCCTAGGGGAAAATCCCAAAGTTAATTCAGGGTCACAAAGATTTCATTTAGAATTTGATTTTGTGGAGTTCGTTAAAAATATCAAAAGGTTTGGAACCTTGACTAAATTGGATTACAGTTCATTATGGAATAATACTTAATTACCTACTTAATCAACTGACAAAAAGATTTCAATGGCAAATACAAAAATTTAGATTGCTGCAAAAAGATGAATTTCTTTTAACATTGAGAAGATACAGCTTTCTGAGTTGTCAAATACATGTTAAAGACAAAACACAGAATCTTTGTTTTTCAGGCAGATTATGGTGAAGACAAAGAAACTTTCTCCTTTTAACAGAGAGGAAAAACAAATTCTAATTTTGGTTTTAATATCAACACTACCAGTGTACCTATGATACTAAAATTCACTTTAATTAAATTTATTTTAATTTTAGCCAAATTGAGCATTTACAAAAATTTCTCTTTAAAGATTCCTTTCTCATAAACCATCTATAACTTACAATTCCCATTGTCCTATCTTTTTTGTCCTTTCTTATTCTGACAAATGTTTTAGTTTAGAACATAATTTTTTTCCTCAACAGCCATGACAAGAATACATTGCTATCATTCATAATGTCTTT
The DNA here is from genome assembly GCF_032405125.1 of Capricornis sumatraensis. Lineage (NCBI taxonomy): Eukaryota > Metazoa > Chordata > Mammalia > Artiodactyla > Bovidae > Capricornis > Capricornis sumatraensis. The sequence continues at coordinate 54,980,139 of NC_091076.1, forward strand.
TACAGAAAATATGTATCTTACTTTTCATATATAGTCATTTTTTGCCTTCTTTATTTTTAGTAGTTTTATTTAAAAAAACTAAAAACTTTTTTTTGCTGACAATTTCAGCTTTGTTTTTTCAAGATGGTATTCTCTCAATTTCAAAAATTTACAAAGCTTATCTAAGAAATATATGGTGCAAGAATAACTGCAGATTTACTCTTATAGGATAGCATAATTCCCTATGCCTTAAGTTAGATATAGCTAAAATAAACCACTAAATTTTGGGAAATTTAAATATGGAATTCACTTGTATTTGAAGATATATACACTTATTGCTCTGCTAGACTGGAGTAGTAGAATAAGCAAGGGCGATAGGATCCTCACATTATTCCTGAAGAGGGTTGCTCTAAGTTGAGTAAGCAGAATAAAGATTTGAAAGATGGGATGACATCTTCTAAACTGTTAACAGAGTTATAGACATCTTGGAGGCCAAGACCAGAATTTCCAGCCTTGTAAGCAGTTAAAAGAAATGGGAGAAGTTCTTTTAAACAAAGAGTGCTACCTGGCTGTAAATCAGAAAAGACAAGGCAACAAAGCATCAGCCTGCTAAAGAGTGATTATGGGCTGGCCCTGAGGAATTGTCACTGTGTTTGTGCAAGACAGAAAGAGTAGTTGTTGTTTTATGGGCCTTTCCAGCTGATTGTATAGACTCTTCTGTTGCTCAAGTCACCGTGGTATAAGAACAGTGGCTTTCACATATGTTGGCTGATTATGTAGCAAAAAATATTAGTATGGTCCAGCATATAGTTATGCTTATACAACCAATAAGTAATTGAAATAAAAGTTTAACAAGCTGACATGTAAGTCTTATTTTTGAGTATATGCCATACATTTATTCTGTTTCTCCATTTTATAATATCACCTGTATATATGTACATAATGTGAATGTGAAAGCATTAGTCACTCAGTTGTGTCTGACTCACGGTGACCCCATGGACTTGACTGTAGCTTGCCAGGCTCCTCTGTCTATGGAATTCTCCAGGAAAAAATACTGGAGTGGGTTACCATTCCCTTCTCCAGGGGATCTTCCCAACCCAGGGATCAAACCTGGGTCTCCTGCATTGCAGGCATATTCTTTACCATCTAAACCAGCAGGGAAGGCTCATATATATAGAATAAATCTGGCATCCTGGTTTGCTGGGCAGAGGCACCTTTGTTGAGTTGTAAATGCTTTACTTGTTGTATATTAAAGGGGAGAGACAAAGGGAGCATCTTACTCCATTATGATGCTGATGTTTATCTACTGAACATATAATTTTTATAAAATTGAATATATGTTATTTACTTGTCTGTATTGATATGGATACCATATATATTTTCTACTCAAATAAATGCTAATCAGGGTGTGGCATCAGCATCATAATGAAGTGAGATACTTCCTTTGTCTCTCCCCTTTAATATACAAGTAAAACATCCATAACTCAACAAAGGTGCCTCTGCCCAACACACCAGGATGCCAGATTATTCTACACACTGGTACATCTAAAGGTATGTGGGCTGGAACACACAGAGGAGGCAGAGACAGGGAAACAGTGGAACCAGTGTCTGCAAGCCCAATCCCAGTAGCTGAACCCACAGCCCCAGAGAACCCAGTAGCAGCAGGGGAGGCAGCACACATGATTCTCACCTCTGGACCACAGGAGCACCCACGGCCACAGATAACTGGCAGCAGTGGCAGTGGGCCTGTGACCCTGCTTCTCCAGCTGGGGAGGCTCCCAAGAGTCTAGCCTCTTACCCCTTCACTGCAGTGACTGAATGCATGAACCCAGAAACACAAGATGTGGCTCACGGGCTTAGCTCCTCTTCCCCCACTTCTCCCACAGTGACAGAGCCTGTGACTTGGGACATCCTGGACACTGCAGAGGCAGGCACCATCCCAGTTCCCCAGGCAGGGACCCCAGTGACACCTGCTGCAGCAAGGCAGCAACAACCCTGGAAGCACAGTGATGATATCAAGAGAACTGTGCCACAATTCTGACTGAGATGGAAGAGGAAAGTGCATTTCTCAAAGTGACCACAGCTCAGGTTGTTGTTCAGTCACTCATCCATCTCATCCTCATCCTGGTTACCTGACAATTCAGGTAAGAGACACTAAAAACTTGTGTCAAAACACTCCCTGGAAAACAAAAGAAAGACCCCTAATTTACAACCTGTTGAAACATTAGGATCAAGTGGAGTGGGGGAAGAGTTTACCTAAAGAAGAAAGGACAATACTTACTTCAAATGTGCCAATTGTGGTGCCATCAAACACCATGAAGAGCCACAGTAACACTTTATCACAAAAGAAATGGCAAATCTTCAGAAACCAAACTTTAAGTCATAGAATATTCAATCTAAAGAATATAAAATTAAAAAATAATTGTCATGGGGACTTTTCTAGTGGTTCAGTCGTTAGAAATCTGCCTTCCAATGCAGAGGGTGTGGATTGGATCCCTGTTTGGAAAGCTAAGATGCCACATGCACCTTAGTCAACTAAGCCTACATGCCGCAAGTGGAGAGGCCACACACTCTAGAGCCCATGCATCACAACAAAAGAAGAGTGTGAGCTAAAATGAAGACCCCGTGCAGCCAGAAACAAAATATAAAATAAAATCATCTGGCAACATAAGCAGTAAAAAAAAAAAGAAGAAGAAGAAGAAGAAGCTGTTATGAAGGAATTTAGTGAGTCAAAATAAAACTCAAAAGGACAATTCATGAGCTCAGAAATAAAAAGAATGAACAGAAGAAACATTTTACCAAAGAGACTGAAATTCTAAAAGAGAACCAAACATAACTTTATGTTAGACATAAAGTTAGAGTGTTTAGAGATTTTAGAGCTTGAGAAACAAGATAACGAATGTTTTAGAAAGCATTAGAAATGGAGTAGATGACATGGAAGAGAGAATTAGCAAGCTTGAAGATAGAAATATAGAAATGATATGTGTAGAAGAGGAAAGAGAAGATATTTTAAAAATGAGAAAATTCTATGGGTGCTATCTGACTCTTTTAGGAAGGGCAATATTAGGGTAATGTCTATCCCAGAAGAAAAAGAGAATGAGAAAAGAGTAGAGTTTAAAGAAACAATACCCAACAACTTCCCAAACCTGGAAAGTAACTGGATACACAACTCCATAAAACTAAGAGAATACCTAATTGCCACAATGCAAAAAGACCTTCTCTAAGACACATTTCAATCAAATTGTCAAAAGTCAATGAAAAAGAAAGAAACTTAAAGGGGAAAATGATCCTACAAAGGAACCCTATTAGGCGTGAGAAGATTTCTCATCAGAAACTCCATATGACAGAAGAGAAGATATTCTCAAAACACTGAAACATAAACATGGTCACCCAAGAATCTCTATCCAACAAAGCTATTATTTGGATATAAAGAAGTACGTTTACAGACAAACAAAATCTGAGGGAGTTTATCAACACTAGACCTGCCTTACAAAAAAATGTTGAAAGGATCTCTTCTACTAGAATCATAACTCAAAAGTACACAAAACCTTGAGTGACATGATAAGTAGACAGAATCAGAAAATTGCTACTCTATCAGAATAGATTTTAAAACATTTTATTATAGCATAACAGTGAAGGGAGGAGAAAGTAGAAAAAATAACTATAGCTATTTCAATTTGATAACAAACTCACAACATTAAAGTCCTTAATTTAGGGAAACAAAACAAAAAGGTAAGAGGAAAAGAACAGAGCCTGTATAGGCAATTAAAGATGAGATGTTATCAGCAGGAAAAAAAGGACTACTATATCAGCAATACATTTTGTACAAACATCATGGTAACCACAAACCACAAATCTAGAGCAGAGACATGAAAGAGAAAAACATTGTATAAAGCCACTCAACAAAAATAGCAGACAGAGAATGCAAGGGGGAAAAAAAAAACAATGCAGATATTGAGCAACCAGAAGACAAAAGATAAAATGGCAATTCTAAATCCTCATCTGTGAATAGTCATCCTAACTGTAAATGGATCGATTTCCTCAACTCAAAAGCCAATTAAAATAAATAAATTTATATTTTTAAAAAACCAGAGTGGATGGATGGATTAAAGAAGAAGACACAACTGTATGTTCTCTCTGTAAGTCTCATCTCAGCTCTAAAGACAAACATGAGCTCAAAGCGAAGGGATGGAAAATGATTACCCTAAACAAATAGCAACCCTCAAAAACACATGTGTAGCTATACTCATATCAGACAAAATAGACTTTGCCAGAAAACATAACAAAAGACAAGGGTGAACATTATATAATGATAAAGGGGACAATTCAACTTAAGATGTAATAGTTGTTAATATATATGCACCTAATATAGGAGAAAAAACATATAAAGTAATGATTAACAGGACAAAAGGGGAAATTGATAGCAGTATGACAATAGTAGGGGACATTAACATCCCACTTACATGAATGGGCAAATTATCCAGACAGAAAATCAACAACGAAATAGTGGCCATAAGTGAAAATTAGACCAGATAAACTTAACAGATTTATGCAGAACATTTCATCCAAATGCATCAGACACATTCTTTTCAAGCATGCATAGACCATTCTCTAAGATACAGCATGTATCAGGTTACAAAATAATCCTCAACAAATTTAAGGGGATGGAAATTAGTTCAAGGATCTTTTCTGATCACAGAAACTAGAAGTCAACTGCAAGATCAGTTGATCTTTTCTGATCGCAGAAACTAGAAGTCAACTGCACGAAGAAAGCTGAAAAAATCACAAACGTGGAAATTGAACAATATGTTATTGAATAACTGTTTGGTCAACAAAAAACCAAAGGAAATTTTAAATATACCTGAAGATGTATGAAAATGAAAACACAATGAATTAAAATTTGTGAGATGCAATAGAAGTGGTACTTCAAGGGAATTTTATACCAAAACAGGTTTACTTGGGGGGAAAAAAAAAAAAAAGCAAGAAGAAAAAAAATCTCTAAACACTCTAACTTTATGTCTAACAGAACTAGAAAGAGAAGAATAAGCAAAGTCCAAAGTAAATTGAAGGAAGGAAATAATAAAGATCAGAGCAGAAATAAGTGAGATAGAGACAAAAAAAAAATAGAAAAGATCAGTGAAATTAAGAGCTGGTTCTCTGAAAAGATAAAATTTAGATACCTTTAGTAGACTCACTAAGTAAAAAGAGAGAATGTTCTGATAAAATCAGAAATTAAAGGGGAGAAACAATGAATACCACAGAAATACAAAGGATTATAAGAGAATGTTAAGTTGGGTATATAGAGTAATGAATTCCTTGAAACATATAACCCCCTAAGACTGAATTAAAAAGAAAAGAAAGTATAAATAGAAAATCTCTAATAAAGGGACTTAAAGGGCAATCAAAAACCTTCCAAGAAACAAAAGTCCAGAACCAGAGAGCTTCATAGGTGAATTCTATCAAACAATGAAAGAAGATTTAATATACTCTTCCCAAACTCTTCCAAAACAGAGAAGAGGAAGGATTACTTCTTAACTCATTCTAGAAGCCAATATTACCCTGATATCAAAACCAGACAAAACACATGCAAAAAAATTACAGGCAGATATATCTGATGAACACTGATGTAATAATTCTAAAAAATATTAGCAAGTCAAATACAACAATACATTTAAAGGGTCATGTGCCACAGTCAAGTGGGATTTATTCCAGGGAAGCAAGTATGGTTTAACATCTATAAATCAATCAGTGTAATACACCACATTAGCAAAATAAAGGATAAAAGTATATGATCATTTCAAAAGATGCAGAAAAAACAGTTGAGTTGACAATATTCAGCATCCATATATAATAGAAACTCTCAATAAAATGGGTACAGGTGGGATATACCTCAACACATTAAGGGTCAGATATAACAAACCCATAGCTCACATCATACTCAACGGTGAAAAACTAAAAAACTATTTATCTTTTAGAAACAGGACAAAAATACCCACTCTTGTCACTTTTATTCAACATAGTACTGAAAGTCCTACACAGAGCATCATCTAGAAAGGATAAGTTAGAGTCAATGCTCTTAATTCAGAAAAGCAAGAGAATTTATAACACTTGGAAACAACATTCCTTAAATTTTAAAGAGTTAATTTCAGTATTAACAGAGTTATGATTCCTTCAATCAGCTGAAAGCTCAAATCAAGTAAAATAAATTATCATTTTTAGAAATCAAGGTAATTATAATATCCACACCTTGGTTATAATACAAGCAATGAGTGCTATTGTATGTTTGCTTATTCATTTTTTGCTGGAGGTATATTTAATTCCTGGGTTCCTTGAAGAGGATAGTATGATAATTTTACTCTGAAACCCAGGCTCTTTCCGATATGCTATAGCAATTCTTAAAGATGCATATGAGGAGATTAACTAAGATGGGAATACTTCTTTGATATAGGTTTAAATTTCCCTGAAAAGATGTTGCTGCTGCTGCTGCTGCTGCTAAGTCACTTCAGTCGTGTCCAACTATGTGCAACCCCATAGACAGTAGCCCATCAGTCTCCCCCATCCCTAAGATTCTTCAGGCAAGAACACTGGAGTGGGGTGCTATGACCTTTTCCCGCTGAAAAGATGAGTAGGACTTATATCTGCTAAGTGTGCATAACACTTTTATGTAAGTCCTCCAACCTAGAGGTTTAAAAATTACATAAATACAAGCAACTTCCTGAAAAAGTCTCCAAATTTGTTTATTCTTCCACTAACAAAAACTGTAATCTTTCCTCTGCAAAATGGTGAGCAACTCTTTGAAAAGCTGTTTAGAGAAATCAGTTGTTGAGAGTAAATGAAGAATTTAATCATGTATAGTCAGAAACCGTAGTTGAAGATCATGCATTTCCATGTGGCCTAATTTTAGGTGTCCTAAAAAGCTGCAGTTGTTATGCTATTATAAAAGCCTTAAAGGCTTTTAAAACTTTCTGACTTAGCTAGCAATCAATAAAATTAATCAGCCTTTTCCTAAGCAATTAAGTATTGATAAGAGACTGTCATTTCATTCTATTTTTTAGACATCATTAGAATAGGTTGCAGTCCATGAGGTCGCTAAGAGTTGGACACGACTGAGCAACTTCACTTTCACTTTTCACTTTCATGCATTGGAGAAGGAAATGACAACCCACTCCAGTGTTCTTGCCTAGAGAATCCCAGGGACGGGGGAGCCAGGTGGGCTGCCATCTCTGGGGTCACGCAGAGTCAGACATGACTGAAGCCACTTAGCAGCAGCAGCAGCAGAATTTTATATTGACTGCTTTCTGCATACTTTTTTAAAAAGTTTTTCTACTGGTTATAAAATTTCTACTAGTTATACATAAAAAACAGGAAAAAAAATTAATCATTTTAATCCTACACCCAGAATCAATAACTGTTAGCATGACAGTGTACTTTAAGTTGGGTTTCCCAGGTGGCTCAGTGGTAAAGAATTCACCTGCCAATGCAGGAAATGCAGGAGACATGGGTTTGATCCCTGGGTTGGGAAGATGTCCTAGAGTAGGAAATGGCAGCTCACTCCAGTAGTCTTGCCCAAAAAACCCCCAGAAGAGCCTCGCAGGCTGCAGTCCATGGGGTCACAGAGTCGGACATGACTTAGAGACTAAACAACAACAGTCATTGATCAATCACTTAGTATATGTTTTTGATGTATTTTGTGCTGAAGTAGGAGCTTTAAAGAATGACACAGTTCTGAACTAGGAGATTTGGATATGAGTGGGAATGAGGGGGCAGTGTGATGGTCCTAAGAAATAGCATCCATATGAGCCCTGGGTTCTCATTCAAGCTGCACCTAACACTGAGCAAATAATCAAATTGCTCTGAGCCCATTCTCTTTGTCTCTAAGTGATAATTAAATGAAATGACCCACATGTAGCTCTTAGCAAGATCCCTGACCCATAAAAATATTCACTATTTGCTAGTACTATTTTTATAGTCACTTGCACTGTGATTTTAGGTAAACACTGAGATTTACAGAGTGCAGGATTCCTTAAAGCTCCCTTAAAAGTGCTGACATGTGCCAAGTCACTTCAGTCTGTCTCAGTGGTAGAGAAGTTGCAACCCTGTGGACTGTAGTCCACCAGGATCCTCTGTCCATGAGATTCTCCAAGCAAGAGCACCAAAGTGAGTTTCCATGCACTTCTCCAGGGGATCTTCCTCACCCAGGGGATCTTCCATACCCAGGGATGGAATCTGAGTTTCGTAGGTTTCCTGCATTGACGAGCAGGTTTTTTTACCACTAGCGCCATACGTACTTTAGGGACAACATACAATTTCAGCACTTCCAGGCCATTGAATGGAGAGTCAGACAGTAGACTTCTCTACCACTGAGGACATCTAGAAGTCTTATCACAAGATCTATTTAACTAAAATACACATGCTACTCTGTGGGCACAGGAGGGCCGAGAGGAGCTACTCCACATTCAAGGTCAGGAGGTGCAGCCCTGAGAAGATACCCATCATCCAAGGTAAAGAGCAGTGGCTGCACTTCCTGGAGCAGCCATGAAGAGATACCCCACAACCAAGGTAAGAGAAACCCAAGTAAGACAGTAGGTGTTGCGAGAGGGCATCAGAGGGCAGACACATTGAAACCATAATCACAGAAACCTAGCCAATCTGATCACACAGACCACAATCTTGTCTAACTCACTGAAACTAAGCCATGCCCTGTTGGGCCACCCAAGATGGATGGGTCATGGTGGAGAGGTCTGACAGAATGTGGTCCACTGGAGAAGGGAATGGCAAACCACTTCAGTATTCTTGCCTTGAGAACCCCATGAACAGTATGAAAAGGCAAAATGATAAGATACTGAAAGAGGAACTCCCCAGGTCAGTAATGACCAATATACTACTGGAGATCAGTGGAGAAATAACTGCAGAAAGAATGAAGGGATGGAGCCAAAGCAAAAATAATACCCAGCTGTGGATGTGACTGGTGATAGAGGCAAGGTGCAATGCTGTAAAGAGCTATATTGCATAGGAACCTGGAATGTTAGGTCCCTGAATCAAGGCAAATTGGAAGTAGTCAACAGGAGAAGGCAAGAGTGAATGTTGACATTCTAGGATTCAGCAAACCAAAATGCACTGAAATAGTTGAATTTAACTCAGATGACCATTATATCTACTATTGTGGGATGGAACCCCATAGAAGAAATGGAGTAGCCATCATGGTCAACAAAAGAATCCGAAATGCAGAACTTGAATGCATTCTCAAATACTACAGAATGATCTCTGTTCGTTTCCAAGACAAACCATTCAATATCACGGTAATCCAGGTCTATGCCCAACCCAGTAATGCTGAAGAAGCTGAAGTTGAACAGTTCTATGAAGACCTACATGACCTTTTAGAACTAACACCCCCCAAAAATGTCCTTTTTATTATAGGGGACTGGAATGCAAAAGTAGGAAGTCAAGAAACACCTGGAGTAACAGGCAAATTTGGCCTTGGAGTATGGAATGAAGCAGGGCAAAGATAATAGAGTTTTGCTAAGAGAACGCACAGGTCATAGCAAACACCCTCTTCCAGCAACACAAGAGAAGACTCTACACATGGACATCAACAGATGGTCAAAGCTGAAATCAGATTGATTATATCCTTTGTAGCCAAAGATGGAGAAGCTCTGTACAGTCAGCAAAAGCAAGACTGGGAGCTGACTGTGGCTCAGATGATGAACTCCTTATTGCCAAATTTTTATTTCAATTGAAGAAAGTACAGAAAACCACTACACCATTCAGGTATGGCCTAAATCAAATCCCTTATGATTATACAGTGGAAGTGAGAAATAGATGTAAAGGACTAGATCTGATAGACAGAGTGCCTGAGAACTATGGATGGAAGTTCATGACATTGTACAGGAGACAGAGATCAAGACTGTGCGCATGGAAAAGAAATTCAAAAAAGCAAAATGGTTGTCTGAGGAGGCCTTACTAATAGCTGTGAAAAAGAGAGAAGCGAACAGTAAAGTAGAAAAGGAAAGATAAAAGCATCTGAATGCTAAGTTCCAAAGAATAGCAAGGAGAGATAAGAATGCCTTTCTCAGAGATCAATACAAAGAAATAGAGGAAAACAACTGAATGGGAAAGACTAGAGATCTCTTCAAGAAAATTAGAGATACCAAAGGATCATTTCATGCAAAGATGGGCTCAATAAAGGACAGAAATGGTATGGACCTAACAGAAGCAGAAGATATTAAGAAGAAGTGGCAAGAATACACAGAAGAACTGTACCAAAAAAATCTTCACAACCCAGATAATCACGATGGTGTGATCACTCACCTAGAGCCAGACATCCTAGAATGTGAAGTCAAGCGGGCCTTAGAAAGCATCACTATGAACAAAGCTAGTGGAGGTGATGGAAATCCAGTTGAGCTCTTTCAAATCCTGAAAGATGATGCTGTCAAAGTGCTGCACTCAATATGCCAGCAAATTTGGAAAACTCAGCAGTGGCCACAGGACTGGAAAAGGTCAGTTTTCATTCCAATTCCAAAGAAAGGCTATGCCAAAGACTGCTCAAACTACTGCACAGTTGCACTCATCTCACATGCTAATAAATAATGCTCAAAATTCTCCAAGCCAGGCTTCAGCAATACGTGAACTGTGAACTTCCAGATGTTCAAGCTGGTCTTAGAAAAGGCAAGGAACCAGAGGTCAAATTGCCAACATCCTCTGGATCATCAAAAAAGCAAGAGAGTTCCAGAGAAACATCTATTTCTGCATTAGTGACTATGCCAAAGCCTTTGACTGTGTGGATCACAATAAACTGCAGAAAATTCTTCAAGAGGTGGGAATACCAGACCACCTGATCTGCCTCTTGAGAAACCTATATGCAGGTCAGGAAGCAACAGTTAGAACTGGACACGGAACAACAGACTGATCACAAATAAGAGAAGAAGTACCTCAAGGCTGTATATCGTCACCCTGCTTATTTAACTTCTATGCAGAGTACATCATGAGAAATGCTGGACTGGAAGAAGCGCAAGCTGGAATCAAGATTTCTGGGAGAAATCAATAACCTCAGATATGCAGATGACACCACCCTTATGGCAGAAAGTGAAGAAGAACTAAAAAGCCTCTTGATGAAAGTGAAAGAGGAGAGTTAAAAAGTTGGCTTAAAGCTCAAGATTCAGAAAACAAAAATCATGGCATCCAGTACTATCACTTCATGGCAAATAGATGGGGAAACAGTGGAAACAGTGTCAGACTTTATTTTTGGGGGCTCCAAAATCACTGCAAATAGTGACTGCAGCCATGACATTAAAAGACGCTTACTCCTTGGAAGGAAAGTTATGACCAACCTAGATAGCATATTCAAAAGCAAAGACATTACTTTGCCAACAAACGTCTGTCTAATCAAGGCTATGGTTTTTCCTGTGGTCATGTCTGGATGTGAAGGTTGAACTGTGAAGAAAGATGAGCACCGCAAAACTGATGCTTTTGAACTGTGGTGTTGGAGAAGACTCTTGAGAGTCCCTTGGACTGCAAGGAGATCCAACCAGTCCATTCTAAAGTAGATCATTCCTGGGTGTTCATTGGAGGGACTGATGCTAAAGCTGAAACTCCACACTTTGTTCACCTCATGCAAAAATTTGACTCATTGGAAAAGACTCTGATGTTGGGAGGGATTGAAGGCAGAATGAGAAGGGGAACAACAGAGGATGAGATGGCTGGATGGCATCACCGACTCAATGGACATGAGTTTGGGTGAACTACAGAAGTTGGTTATGGACAAGCAGGCCTGGCATGCTGCAATTCATGGTGTCGCAAAAAGTCAGACACGACTGAGTGACTGAACTGAACTGGACTGAATTGTTTTAAATAGCAGAATTTAAACTGATTAAAAATATATTTTCCAGTCCTACACATAAAATATTGATATCAAAGGCAATTGTATTTTACATTGTTTTGTTACTGTACATTCAGTAAACATTAGACTGTTCCTTAAATGGCCTCCAATTAACCAACATGCCTGATAAACTCTTGCATTCCAATCCCTCTGTAATACTCACTGACTGATGCTTATAGTAATTGAATAGTCAGAACTAGTAGACAGTTCTCTAGTAGGATTCCCTGATAGTTCAGATGGTAAAGAATCTGACTGCAATGCAGGAGACCTGGGTTCAATCCCTGGGTCAGGAAGATCCGCTGGAGAAGGGAATGCTACCCGCCCCAGTATTCTTGCCTGGAGAGCTCCATCGCAGAGAAGCCTGGTGGGCTATGATCCAAGGGTCACAAAGAGTCAACTGAGCAACTAATACTTTCACTTTTCACAACCAGTAGGCAGTTCTCTCCTGTGACCATGAACTTCTGCAACCATTAGATCAATTAGAGATGTATTTGGTGGTAAGAATCAGCAAGCCCCAAGGAACTGTTTTTCTTTCTTTCCAAGATGTCAGTTATAGTTCAGTAACTCAGGATCTCAACAGTCAAGAACATCAGATTGCACTGTTCTCTTCTTTTTTGTCCCAGAATGGTTGCTGAAACCTCAGCTATCATGTCTATGTTCATCTCATCATGGAAGGAAAAAAGCAAGCGAAAAAAAGGAGTATTATCAATTGCATTGTCTTGTTTTCTTGGTACTGTTGCTAGCTTCTTTAGAAAAGGAAAAAATTCTTCAAATGCTAAAACAACAGCTTTAAAAATGCTGAATTGTTGCATTAGGAGTATGAGGGAAACTGTAAAACATTTGGAGAGAAATCATGAAAATCTTAAAAACTTCCTTGTTCCATTCAAAGATAGCAAAAATTGGAAATTTTGAAAGATGCACTATTGATGTGTTTTATGTGAAAAAAGAAGGAACTTCATTGGGTATAACAATTCACAAAGAAAGTTCTCGACCCTATATCAAAGTACTGGCAAATAAGTGGGAACTTATATTCCTGATTAAAATAAAATAATGAAAGCTGAAAGCATATATGTTTACTTTCATAAGAGTCTCTTCTTTAACTGACTTTTGAATTAACCAGTTGCTTCATTCTTTCACTCATTCATTCATCCATTTATTTAACATACTTCATGTTGGTGTATGGCAAAACCAATACAATATTGTAAAGTAATTAACCTCCAATTAAAATAAATAAATTTGTTTTTAAAAGAAAAGAATAAAATCAATTTAAAAGTGTTTAAAAAAATCAGTGAATGACTGCTCTGTGCCAGGCAGCACAAGGTGCCAAGACTTCATATGAACAAAACATGATCCTACCTGGAAGGCACAGAAAACCAACAGGAAAGGTGTTTTTAAAATACCAGGGAAACTCGAAGTCAGTTGGAAAACTTTACTTCCTTATAGGAAAAGAGAAATAGCAACCAAACCCTGCCACCCATTACTGAATCATATGAACAACTTGTACTTCAGTGATTTGTAAGAATCACAAGGGAAACTGTAACAGAGACTTTATATATATATTTCTCTCTAAAAGTATTAGCTATGTTGTTTAAAATGCATGCCACCACATTTGAAACACGGCCATCACACGCTAACTGCAAAGAGAATAAAACTGTTTTGTTGGGCTTAGCACTTTTCAAAGCTCTCGGAGTTGATCATCAAAATAAAAACTTATTGTTCAGGGAGAGGTGAACAGGAGGAACATAAAGAGTCCTGGAGAAGATTATTCATTTGCAATCCTATTTGGCAGAATGTCAAATCTCTGAGTCTCTCTGTGCCCAGAAATGCTGAAGTCACAATGCTTGGTCTGATCAATTTCCACCTCCTTGGCCTCTCCTCACCAGTTAGGGCAATTTACCATGCCAGGCCTGCCTCCAGGCTCAGCTCGCATTTTTAATGAGGATATTGCCTCTTTCTCCCTCGCCTCTGAGGTGTCTTCACTATGCTTGAGTGGATTCAAGATCGTGTAGAAGTAATGGAATTAGTCTGTCAGCACAGCTCTGCTTAATATGTTTCTAGTCGGCTTTTGTTTGAGAGATTCATCTTTCTTAAATTCTCAGTGCTCTTCAGCACCACCGAACAGAATAACATTAGCGTGCACTTGTCATTATATCACTAGTTAGACATACCCTTCTTTCACAGGAGAAAACTCAGAGCAATAGCACTCATTAGCTACTTACATTAAAGCCTTGACAAAGCCAGGTTGGTGTATGAAAACTCATTTACACCTGCTGGAAGGGGATCATTAGCCAGCTGAATGATGAGAGGAGGTGCACGCCCAGGACTGGAAAGGACAAGAGGGCCCCAGAGTTCGACATCTCGGAGGTTTTAATGCCAGTGATGTGGGACTCTTCAGGATTCTGAGCCCAGAATTAGAATTAGTTCTGTGACAAGTCTGAAGTGACACAGCCCTGAATTACTTCAGGGATTTTTCTCCACTCTCAGAAGGGGAAGGTCAAGAATATGCTGTTGATTAGAAAGTGCCACACAATGTGACTAGCAAACCCTTCTCAAATTTGGTGTACTTTCCTTCAAGAGTCCTCACAGCATAAGGTGATTGCTTCCTCTTCTCTATCTCTCTTGTTTTCGTGCGGAATGCAGTCGGAAGACAACGTGGTCACATCGTTCTGTTTTAGTGGAACTAAGAGACGCACAGTAAGGGATGATTTATCGACCAGCTAGTCTAATGCTCTAGGTCAGCAAGTGTCTGCATGCATTCTTGCCATCAAGACAGTAGGCAAACCGGCTGCTCCTCCACCGGTCCTCCCCGCTCCTTCCCCTCATGCTAATTCTCATCTTCTCACCTACAAACGGGCAGAGAGCAGAGGTGCAAATCCGTTAGAAACACTGTGTTCATCCAGGCAGTGTGATGCCTGTTTTCCCTCCTTCTTATAGTGTCCCCCAATCTCTATAAATGACTCTCTTTAAGTTTTTCCCATCACTTATCATCAAAGCAGGATCTATGCATCATCCATGAGACACCTACTCACACACACTTCATTTTTCTGCTCTTTCGCTTCTTCTTATGTGATCTGAGAGCAGGAAAAGAGAAAAGCAAGTTCATCTGGTTCTGAACAAAGCCTGAGGGGCGTGTGCGGCCCCAGTTCTGAGGGCTCTTTCTCTTCTCTCTGCTTAGAATATTCAGGAGCTAATGCGTATTTAACCCAAGCTTTGGACCCCTGTCATCATCCGCGGGGCTCAAATGGTAAAGAATCCTCCTGCAATGCAGGAAATCCAGGTTTGATCCCTGGGTCCAGAAGATCCCCTGGAGAAGGGAATGGTAACCCACTCCAATATTTTCATCTGGAGAATCCCACGCACAAAGGAACCTTGGGGTCGCAGAGTGTGACAGGACTGAGCGACCAACACTTTCACTTTCTTTTATGATCCAGATAAAAGAGTTAAAGTCTCATCTAATATTGCTTCCATTCGTCTGACAATTGCGCAGAAGAGCCAGTCCTGCCCTTCCTGTTGGCAAGTGTAATAACACAGCCCTCCTTTGGATTCAGCAATAACGCAGCTCAAATCTTGACCCAAAGGAGCTGATGAAAAGTGGAAGTGGTTAAGAAACAGGACTCCCCAAGGAGATGGTGGAAGAACTGCCTCCACCCCCAAGCCCAGCAAACATCTGCTTCTGACAGTTTCTCAGGAATCACAACAATCTGCCTGGAAGGGAACAGAGGGAGGGAGTGTTTGACAGGTCTTTGTGTCTTTTGGTTGAATAATCACCACTATCCTATCTACTTAATTAGAGAAGAAAGAAAAAGGTTTGCTTTCAGGATGAAGGATGAAGGGAGTTACCTAGCCTGAAAAATATGGATTTTTTTTTTCTCCAGAGTTTTTTGGTTGTCATCAAAATCGCCAACCTTATTTGTTACATTTTGATAAAAGGGAAGTTGAGAATTGAGCACTGAAGACAATTTTTAAAGTTTTTCTGCAAATTTCTTTGAAGAAGTTTTGGCTGACTGCTAGTTCTGACTTGGGCTTGCACTGCAGGCAAAGGAAGGGAAGGGAGCCTTGGCAAACTTCATTTCAGTGACAGAATGAGTCTTCAAAGGAGAAATATGTAGTTGTTTTAGAGGGGTCAAAAAAACATTGCATTAGCCTTGCAAAAAGACAAAGTCTAACAAGTCTTTTTACATAAACAATTCCCTCCCCAGAGCCCCCCAAAAAATTGTAAATTGGATCCAAGTGATTTTTTTGAAATTAATTAATTTGTTTATTTTCCCAAGCAACTTTGTATTTTGCCAGAGAGAGAAAATAAGAGCACATGTGACCAGTCATAGGATGGAAGAAAACCCTCAACTCAGAAACTCTCACATTTTGTGTTTGATTAGACTATGGACAAGGGAAAATACCAACAAACAAAATCTCTACAAGAATGTGCTTAATACTTTCTCAAATTTCTGTAACTCTTCACAGATGATTAAGTACTTTCCCACATATGAAGTCATTTAGACCTTAGAACAATCCTGTAAAATTGCTGTTTGTCATCTCCAGTTTTACAGATTACTGAGCATAAAGTATAAGGGACCTGCTGACTGTCTCACAAGTTATTGGCAATGATGGGTCTGGAAACAAGGTGTCATGAACCCATTCCCCCACACTGTATTGCCCGCTTTATCATCTCATTGAATTGTCTGGTAACTTCTCTACTTATTTAGTTTTACCTGGTAAAAGTCTGATACACAAATATGACTCAAGTCGGGGCAATCACTCCAGGATTCCCTTAACAGTGACCAAGGTGGCATTAGACCTTAAATAAATGCTCATCTGATGAATGTATGCCTATTCCATTTACTGAGAACACATTTCCTTTTCTTAAATTTTATTCTTTTACTTTCTATTTTGGAAAATATTTTAAAAGCTACAGGACATACATTTTTTATTGAATAATTTTTATTGGAGTATAGTTGCTTTACAGAGTTGCATTGATATGCCTTATAAGATATTTTTACAAACAAAATATTATGTGATCCTTAAATACTTAATTAGGTATCATCTTCATAGGAGATAAAACTAAGGCCCAGAAGAGTAAGAGAACACCTACCCAAATCACGCACTAGAATGTATAGATGAATTTGTAGACTATGTTTATATCCATATGTCTTTCCTGTTCTCCCTGCATCTCTCCTTCACTTCAGTTCAGTTCGGTCACTCAGTCATGTCCGACTCTTTTCGACCCCATGAATCGCAGCACATCAGGCCTCCCTGTCCATCACCAATTCCCGGAGTTCACTCAGACTCAGGCCCATTGAGTTGGTGATGCCATCCAGCCATCTCATCCTCTGTCATCTCCTTCTTCTCCTGCCCTCAATCACTCCCAGCATCAGAGTCTTTTCCATGAGTCAACTATTCGCATGAGGTGGCCAAATTACTGGAGTTTCAGCTTTAGCATCAGTCCTTCAAAAGAAATCCCAGCACTGATCTCCTTCAGAATGGACTGGTTGGATCTCCTTTCAGTTCAAGGGACTCTCAAGAGTCCTCTCCAACACCACAGTTGAAAAGCATCAATTCTTTGGCACTCAGCCTTCTTCACAGTCCGACTCGCACATCCATACATGATCACAGGAAAAACCATAGCCTTGACTAGGCGGACCTTAGTCGGCAAAATAATGTCTCTGCTTTTGAATATGCTATCTAGGTTGGTCATAACTTTTCTTCCAAGGAGTAAGCGTCTTTTAATTTCATGGCTGTAGTCACCATCTGCAGTGATTTTGGAGCCCAAAAAAATAAAGTCTGACACTGTTTCCCCATCTATTTCCCATGAAGTGATGGGACGAGATGCCATGATCTTCGTTTTCTGAATGTTGAGCTTTAAGCCAACTTTTTCACTCTCCACTTTCACTTTCATTAAGAGGCTCTTTAGTTCCTCTTCATTTTCTGCCATAAGGGTGGTTTCATCTGCATATTTGAGGTTATTGATATTTCTCCTGCCAATCTTGATTCCAGCTTGTGCTTCTTCCAGCCCAGAGTTTCTCATGATGTACTCTGCATAGAAGTTAAATAAGCAGGGTGACAATATACAGCCTTGATGTACTCCTTTTCCTATTTGGAACCAGTCTGTTTTTCCATGTACAGCTCTAACTGTTGTTTCCTGACCTGAATATAGGTTTCTCAAGAGGCAGGTCAGGTGGTCTGGTATTCCCATCTCTAATTTTCCACAGTTTATTGTGATCCACACAGTCAAAGCCTTTGGCATAGTCAATAAAGCAGAAATCAATGTTTTTCTGGAACTCTCTTGCATTTTCCAAGATCCAGCGGATGATGGCAATTTCATCTCTCGTTCCTCTGCCTTTTCTAAAACCAGCTTGAACATCTGGAAGTTCACAGTTCACATATTGCTGAAGCCTGGCTTGGAGAATTTTGAGCATTACTTTACTAGCATGTGAGATGAGTGCAATTGTGTGGTAGTTTGAGCATTCTTTGGCATTGCCTTTCTTTGGGACTGGAATGAAAACTGACCTTTTCCAGTCCTGTGGCCACTGCTGAGTTTTCCAAATTTGCTGGCATATTGAGTACAGCACTTTCACAGCATCATCTTTCAGGATTTGGAAGAGCTCAACTGGAATTCCATCACACCTCCACTAGCTTTGTTCATAGTAATGCTTTCTAAGGCCCACTTGACTTCACATTCTAGGATGTCTGGCTCTAGGTGAGTGATCACACCATCGTGATTATCTTGGTCTTGAAGATCTTTTTTGTACAGTTCTTCTGTGTATTCTTGCCACCTCGTCTTAATATCTTCTGCTTTTGTTAGGTCCAGACCATTTCTGTCCTTTATCGAGCCCATCTTTGCCTGAAATGTTCCTTGGTATCTCTAATTTTCTTGAAGAGATCTCTAGTCTTTCCCATTCTGTTCTTTTCCTCTATTTCTTTGCATTGTTCACTGAGGAAGACGTTCTTATCTCTCCTTGGTATTCTATGGAACTCTGCATTCAGATGCTTATATCTTTCCTTTTCTCCTTTGCTTTTCACTTCTCTTCTTACCCAGACACTAAATCTTCACCATCCAATATGAGGATCACTAGTGACAGTGGAGTAGTCCAAATTGATATTTGCCATGAAGTACAGAGTATACACCATATTTCAAAGACTTAATATGAAGAAATAAATGGATGGTATTTTGCTAATATTTTATGTTGATCACACTTTGAAATTATAATCTTTCAGATAGAGTGAGCTAAGTAAAATATATCATTAATTTCCTCTGTCTCTTTTTACTTTTCATTTTATGACTACTGGAACATTTTAAATTCCATAAATGACCACATTTTGGGCTTATGTTTTATGTCCACTGCACAGTGCTGCCCTAAATATTCCTTGTGACCTTTCAAGTACTATATTCTCAAATATTCAAGCATATAGCACTTCTTTACCTTTCCAAGTTACTTGAAATATATATCTAATATATTAGAAAGCTAACACTTCCTTGCATTTTTTCCAAATTCTTCTGTAGAGAAAGAATAAAAATATTCCTATAATCATCTCCTTTAATTTGATTCAATTTTTGTATGAATCCAAGTTCTCATTTCTCATGCTGTTCCTCCTCTCCTGCATCTCTAATAATAATAAATACAATTTTTTTTAAAGTAACTACCATTGCAATAGTCAAAATGGCCAGGATATGCTAGTCACCAATGACCCAAAAAACTTAACAACATAATTTCATTTTACCACTGCCATAAAACCCAACAAAAGTGTGTATTTCTAAGTATTGACTTAACACTCCAGTTCACTTTGATTTTATAGCACTTCCATTACAACACAGGTTTCATCACATCATTAAAAATAACAGCACAGAAAATTTTAAACTTTCACTCAGAAATAATATGTATCATACACACAATATTCCACTGTTTATAGAAAGCCACATGGATAGGTTTAACTTTAATGGAATGAGAAAAGTAATTCTATGCATCTAAGATGACCCAGATAATCATGATGATGTCATCACTAATCTAGAGCCAAGCATCTTGGAATGTGAAGTCAAGTGGGCCTTAGAAAGCATCACTATGAACAAAGCTAGTGGAGGTGATGGAATTCCAGTTGAGCTGTTTCAAATCCTGAAAGATGATGCTGTGAAAGTGCTGCACTCAATATGCCAGCACATTTGGAAAATTCAGCAGTGGCCACAGGACTGGAAAAGGTCAGTTTTCATTCCAATCCCAAAGAAAGGCAATGCCAAAGAATGTTCAAACTACCACACAATTGCACTCATCTCACATGCTAGTAAAGTAATGCTCAAAATTCTCCAAGCCAGGCTTCAGCAATACATGAACCATGAACTCCCTGATGTTCAAGCTGGTTTTAGAAAAGGCAGAGGAACCAGAGATCAAATTGCCAACATCTGCTAGATCATGGAAAAAGCAAGAGAGTTCCAGAAAAACATCTATTTCTGCTTTATTGACTATGCCAAAGTCTTTGACTGTGTGGATCACAATAAACTGTGGAAAATTCTGAAAGAGATGGGAATACTGGACCACCTGACCTGCCTCTTGAGAAACCTATATGCAGGTCAGGAAGCAACAGCTAGAGCTGGACATGGAACAACAAACTGGTTCCAAATAGGAAAAGGAGTACATCAAGGCTGTATATTGTCACCCTGCTTATTTAACTTCTATGCAGAGTACATCATGGGAAATGCTGGACAGGAAGAAACACAAGCTGGAATCAAGATTGCCGGGAGAAATATCAATAACCTCAGGTATGCAGATGACACCACTCATATGGCAGAAAGTGAAGAGGAACTAAAAAGCCTCTTTATGAAAGTGAAAGAGGGGAGTGAAAAAGTTGGCTTAAAGCTCGACATTCAGAAAACGAAGATCATGGCATCTCGTCCCATCACTTCATGGGAAATAGATGGGGAAACAGTGGAAACAGTGTCAGACTTTATTTTTGGAGGGCTCCAAAATCACTGCAGATGATAACTGCAGCCATGAAATTAAAAGATGGTTACTCCTTGGAAGAAAAGTTATGACCAACCTAGATAGCATATTCAAAAGCAGAGACATTACTTTGCCGACTAAGGTCCGTCTAGTCAAGGCTATGGTTTTTCCAGTGATCATGTATGGATGTGAGAGTTGGACTGTGAAGAAGGCTGAGTGCCAAAGAACTGATACTTTTGAACTGTGGTGTTGGAGAAGACTCTTGAGAGTCCCTTGGACTGCAAGGAGATCCAACCAGTCCATTCTGAAGGAGGTCAGTGCTGGGATTTCTTTGGAAGGACTGATGCTAAAGCTGAAACTCCAGTACTTTGGCCACCTCATGTGAAGAGTTGACTCATTGGAAAAGATTCTGATGCTGGTAGGGATTGGGGGCAGGCGGAGAAGGGGACGACTGAGGTTGAGATGGCTGAATGGCATCACTGACTCGATGACGTGAGTCTGAGTGAACTCTGGGAATTGGTGATGGACAGGGAGGCCTACCATGCTGCAATCATGGGGTCGCAAAGAGTCGGACACGACTGAGCGACTGAACTGAACTGAACTGTACTGAAGGTAGCTAGTCTCCTATAATGCCTTGCTGAATTCTGCATCAGTTCAGTTCAGTTCAGTTGTTCAGCCGTGTCCAGTCAGACTCTTTGCAACCCCATGGACTGCAGCACGCCAGGCTTCCCTGTCCATCACCAACTCCTGGAGATTGCTCAAACTCATGTCCAGGGAGTCAGTGATACCATCCAACCATCCCATCCTCCGTCATCCCCTTCACTTTCTACCTTCTATCTTTCCCAGAGTCAGGATCATTTCTAATGAGGCAGTTCTTCACTTCAGGTGGCCAAAGTATTGAAGCTACAGCTTCAGCATCAGCCCTTCCAATGAATATTCAGGACTGATTTCCTTTAGGATTGACTGCTTTAATCTCCTTGCAGTCCAAGGGACTCTCAAGAGTCTTCTCCAACACCACAGTTCAAAAGCATCATTTCTTCGGGGCTCAGCTTTCTTTATGGTCCAACTTTCACATCCAAACATGACTGCTGGAAAAACCATAGCTTTGACTAGATGGACCTTTGTCGGCAAAGTAATGCCTCTGTTTTTTAATATGCTGTCTAGGTTGGTCATAGCTTTCCTTCCAAGGAACAATCATCTTTTAATTTCATGGCTGAAGTCACAATCCGCAGTGATTTTGGAGCCCAAGAAAATAAAGTATCTCACTGTTTCCACTGTTTACCCATCTTTTTGCCTATAAGTGATGAGACCAAATACCATGATCTTAGTTTTTGGAATGCTGAGCTTTAAGCTAGGTTTTTCACTCTCCTCTTTAACCTTCATCAAGAGGCTTGTTAGTTCCACTTCACTTTCTGCCATATTGGTGGTGTCATCTGCATAGCTGATGTTATTGATATTTCTCCCTGCAATCTTGATTCCAGCTTGTGATTATCCAGTATGGCGTCTTGCACAATGTGCTCTGCATATAAGTTAAATAACCAAGGTGACAATATACAGCCTTGAGGTATTCCTTTCCCAATTTTGAACCAGTCCACTGTTCTATGACTGGTTCTAACTGTTGCTTCTTAACCTGCATGCAAGTTTCACAGGAGGCAGGTTAAGGTGGTCTAGTATTCCCATCTCTTTAAGAATTTTCCACAGTTCGTTGTGAGAGTGTTCCATAGGTGGCCTTATGGTTGTTCTTCAGTTGCTCAGTTATGTCCAACTCTTTGTGAGCACGTGGATTGCAGCATGCCAGGCTTCCCTCTCCTTCACCATCTCCTGGAGCTTTCTCAAACTCATATCAATTGAGTCAGTGATGCCACCCAACTGTCTTGTCCTCTGTTATCCCCTTCTCCTCCTGCCTTCTATCTTTCCCAGCATCAGGTCTTTACCAATGATTTGGCTCTTTGCATCAGGTGGCCAAATTACTGGAGCTTCAGCTTCAACATCAATCCTTCTAAAGAATATTCATGATTGATTTCCTTCAGGATTGACTGATTTAACCTCCTTGCAGTCATTTTCTCTAACATCACAGTTCAAAAGCATCTATTCTTTGGGGTTCAGCTTTCTTTATGGTCCAACTCTCTAATCCATTTGTGACTACCTGGAAAACCATAGTTTTGACTATATGAACCTTTTTCAGCAAAGGCCTTATAGTAAATATTTATAATTCTCATAGCATTCTTCTAAAATAGGTACTAACTTCCTTAAACAGAGGAAGAAAAGAGATATTAAATAGGTTTCCCAAGTTTACAGCATATCAGTAGCTGTGTCAGGGTTTTGCCAAAACCCAGATCTTTCTAGTTTCAAAGCCTGTAAATTCCTAAATTTCTTCTTCCCTCTTGATAAGTCACTTCAGTGGTGTCTGACTCTTTGTGACCCTATGGATTATAGCCCTCCAGGCTCCTCTGTCCACGGAATTCTCCAGGTAAGAATACTGGAGTGGGCTGCTGTGTCTGCCTCTGAGGGATCTTCCTGACCCGGGGATCAAATCCACATTTCTTACGTCTCCTGCATTGGCAGGCAGGCTCTTTCCCACTAGTGCCACCTGGAAAGCCCTAGTCTAGAAGAGTTGTTTATTCCCTCTCTGAGTTTCTCTTAGCACTTATTTCAAATGTATAACCTTTTAAAATTTATACATCATAGTTAATTGCCTGTGAGTTTGATTTTCCAGCTATATTCTGAGTTCCTAAAGAAGATGATTATCTTCCTACCTGTTTCTAAAAGAGCATCCAGGGTAGAGTTGTGGCTTAAGAAAAAAAAAAAAAAATTTAAGTGAACGACTACATTGATTAATTTTCCAGGGAACACTGTGGAATCACTTAAACAAACAAAGCTTATTCCGTAGATGTTATATAATTCAGAATTCTACCTATATGAAAGGACATTTTACATGGCAATCATAAGGAGAGAGGTGTATGCAGAGTAACCAGATTCTACTTAGGAAAATAAAGGCAATTAAAAGAGTAATTCTTGAGGAAAAACTGTCAACAGTTACGCTAATCAAAACAGTCAAACCCAGTGGTCTAAACACAGCCACTGGGCTGGTCAAATTTAGCCCACTTGAAACAGCACTCCTTCTCAGGTGGAACTCGCACCTCACACTGGGACTTGAACTCTTGATCCCTGACTTGACTTGATCCCTGACTCGGAGCAGACTCAAATCCTCCATCTTTTGATCAAAACAACCTACCTAGTGTCAGGTGGTGTATTGCACTTCATCCTGTTCACAGCGCCAATTGTCTTGCTGTTCACACTGTCCACACTGTTTGCTGAACCCAGGGTAGGCGATGCTCAAGCTGGGAGGATGGAAGAAGAAGCGAGAAGCCATACGAACTGCAGATACGTTTATTCTCCTCTGGATGGCACAGCAGCAGTAGCAGCAGACATAACACAGCACAACCTCACACAACCTCCCTCCTGGCTGACACAGTGGGCATAGCAGTAACTCTCCTGGCTGATGCCAGCCGTAGAAGTAGGCAGGTGCTATTCTCTTCTCTCAGGGCTGACTCAATGGACACAGCCGGGAGGCAGCAATGATGCTACACTTTTTTTTAGATGGAGTTCACACATATCACACAAAGTGTTCTGTGACCGAGCAAGTACCTCGTGAGGCACATGCGCTGTGCTATACGTGCTCTCAGCTATTCAGTTCAGTGGCTCAGTCGTGTCCAACTCTTTGCAACCCCATGAATAGCAGCACGCCAGGTCTCCCTGTCCATCACCAACTCCCAGAGTTCACTCAAACTCATGTGCATCGAGTAGGTGATGCCATACAGCCATCTCATCCTCGGTCATCCCCTTCTCCTCCTGCGCCCAATCCCTCCCAGCATCAGAGTCTTTTCCAATGAGTCAACTCTTCGCATCAGGTAGCCAAAATACTGCTGTTTCAGTCTCAGCATCAGTCCTTCCAATGAACACCCAGGACTGACCTCCTTTAGGATGGACTGGTTGGATCTCCTTGCAGTCCAAGGGACTCTCAAGAGTCTTCTCCAACACCACAGTTCAAAAGCATCAATTCTTTGGCACTCAGCTTTCTTCACAGTCCAACTTTCACATCCATACATGACCACTGAAAAAACGATAGCCTTGACTAGACAGACCTTTGTTGGCAAAGTAATGTCTCTGCTTTTTAATATGTTACCTAAGGTGGTCATAGCTTTCCTTCCAAGGAGTAAGCGTCTTTTGATTTCATGGCTGCAGTCACCATCTGCAGTGATTTTGGAGCCTCAAAAAATAACTCTGACACTATTTTCACTGTTTCCCCATCTATTTCCCATGAAGTGATGGGATCAGATGCCATGATCTTTGTTTTCTGAATGTTGAGCTTTAAGCTAACTCTTTCACTCTCCTCTTTCACTTTTATCAAAAGGCTTTTCAGTTCCTCTGCACTTTCTGCCATAAGGGTGGTGTCATCTGCATATCTGAGGTTATTGATATTTCTCCCAACAGTCTTGATTCCAGCTTGTGCTTCTTCCAGCCCAGAATTTCTCATGATGCACTCTGCATAGAAGTTAAATAAGCAGGGTGACAATATACAGCCTTGATGTACTCCTTTTCCTATTTGGAACCAGTCTGTTTTTCCATGTCCAGTTCTAACTGTTGCTTCCTGACCTGCATACAGGTTTCTCAGGAGGCAGGTCAGATGGTCTGGTATTCCCATCTCTTTCAGAATTTTCCACAGTTTATTGTGATCCACACAGCCAAAGGCTTTGGCATAGTCAATAAAGCAGAAATAGATATTTCTCTGGAACTCCCTTGCTTTTTCCATGATCCAGTGGATGTTGGCAATTTGATCTCTCGTTCCTCTGCCTTTTCTAAAACCAGCTTGAACATCTGGAAGTTCACAGTTCACATATTGCTGAAGCCTGGCTTGGAGAATTTTGAGCATTACTTTACTAGCATGTGAGATGAGTACAATTGTGTAGTAGTTTGAGCATTCTTTGGCATTGCCTTTCTTTGGGATTGGAATGAAAACTGACCTTTTCCAGTCCTGTGGCCACTGCTGAGTTTTCCAAATTTGCTGGCATATTGAGTACAGCACTTTCACAGCATCATCTTTCAGGATTTGAAATAGCTTAACTGGAATTCCATCACCTCCACTAGCTTTATTTATAGTGATGATTTCTAAGGCCCACTTGACTTCACATTCCAGGATGTCTGGCTCATCTTGATCATCTGGGTCGTGGTACCCTTTTGGTGATACATTGTTAGTGACCTAGAAAAAAATACAGCAAAATAGCATTTAGTGTATTCTCTCAATCTTCATGGATAAAATATCTTTGAATATTTGAAAGGTTGACTATTTTTACACAACTACTAGTGATTTATAGTTCTTCTTCTATATGTTGAATATTCAGGGTTTTTGGCTATTTTTATTAGGTTAATGATTTTTCCCCTGTATTATCACACCCAAAATAAATAAAGGTTGATCATTTTTCTTTCAAAAAGTCTCTCTAGTGACATATTGACAAGGAGGAGAATCACTTTATCTGACTACTTGGCTCCTAGTTTATGGTTCATGTTGTAATGTTAAGAATGGTATGAAAATGAATAAAATTACAATTTAAAAAATTTATAATACCTAGAGGAGCTGATCTTGACTGTGCTATAGAAATTAGGCACATTGTGCCAACAAAAGGAGAATATTATGGGCCATCTGGTTTTCACTGAATTGTTCTTAGAGCTGACAAATATGTTATGAGCCATTAAAAACTCTTTAGTTCACCATACATAAATTATGGCCCTAATTAGTTGGTTCAGTTTTGATATGGGTGGTTTGTGAGGCACCAGGCGAAAAAGACCAGCTTCTGCCTGACTTCAGAATGAGTTCATATTAGAATATTGGCTGCAGAGAAAATATATCTCAATTACACATTCCAGTGATATCAGAAGAATGTGGCGTGAATTCCATATGGTGAAAAAATAGGCCAAGGAGTTTTGGGTGACATTAGAGCACAAGAAAACCTATAGGACTATGACAGGCCTACTGGAATCCTGCCATTTTAACAAATGCTCAGAAACAGATGGGATGAAATTTTTTTTTCACGTATATTTTTCTTAATGGTTGCCATGGGATACAATTAATATATTTTAAACAGTGAACCATAGCCAAGGGGTAAAAAAAAATAAAATGTGAAACATTATAATTATCTGTTTAAACAAGTTCAGAGAGCTTATGGGACACACATTCTTGTGACTTACAATTCGGGGTAGAAACTAACACCTAAGGTTTTGAAATACATAGGAGAAAGAGAAAGAAAGCAGTTTTGTTTCCTAAAAAAATAGCTCTTGGGTTGAGTTCTGGGGAAAGATATTGAAAGAATATTAATATTTCCTCATGTAAGACTCTCAGAGTTTGTGGCAGAGGCATAACTAAACAGATAGTGCAGTTTTATGACAAGAACTAAACTAAATTATATATAGGGTAAGACTAGAACACAAAACGAATGATTATCTTCTGGGAAAGATTTGTCAGAGAAGTAGATGCTGTTTTTTGAGACCCTCACCAAAACCCCTAGCTGCCGAAAGTTCTGGCAGATAACAATTTATAGCTGCCCTCTTCATTAGAAAATTAGATTCTTTGTTTAAAGGGGAACTGCCTCCTTGATACGTTCTGCATATACTCCCAGATCTTGGCTGAAGTTAGCGAAAGGGTATTTTCCTTGCCTCAAGACTGGACATAACCCCAGGGTGAAATTTGTGATCCTGACTTTCTTGACAGAAGCTGGTCTTCAGCTGATACCATCTTCTTGCTTAGCTCTTTTGCCCTGTTCTTCCTTTGCTCCCTGTCTCCTGTGAGTGCTCTCCCAACAATTCCCTTGTACAGGAATTCTCTTCTCAGGTGTCATCTCCAGCGGATCCCATCTAAGACAACTTTGTGTGTGTGTGTGTGATCCAACAGACAAAGCTAAGTTTTAACAGGCAGAGCTAAGTGTTAAGGTACATGCATCTTTTCAATCAGATAATAAATTGAATTATAGCAATGAAAATATTTTTTCCTTCAACATGTCCCCTTTTATTCTGCATAAAGGTAAATACTGCCTAGACTGTAGTGCATTAAAAGTCAATCAGTTCTTTGATATACACTTGGTCCTTTTTTTCCTCCACAAATGTTAGTATAGAAAATCTACTTGGTTCTTTGTACTTAATTTGCTTTTTTAGCCTGGGCTCCCAAATTTAATATCTAGTATATGATGCTTCTTTTATGTTTGAAAGACCAATCCTACTCTTGTCTAAAAAAAAGGCTTCATTATAATCCAGAAGCTCACGATTTTTATGACTGTAAGTAATTGAAAAGCATCACCAACTTATACTTTCAGGGGAGCCTAAAACCCTAAATAACAGATAGGAGTTCAGCTGACACTCCCAGGGGCATCTCTGAACAGCAGAATAAAAAGTAGTCGATTGTTTCCCTCAACCCTGGACGCCCATCAGCTGCTCCAGCTCTCTGTCCCTCTTTCAAAAGACAGAAGAGATTTTAACAAGTCACTTAAGCCCGAGTCCCCACCATGTGCTTGAATCCCCACCACACGCTTGAATCTACAGTTGAATGTCTTACCTGGTCATTCAACCTATGCATAAATATCCCAGGGTCAGGAAACTGTTTCAACATAATCCTTTTCATCCTAAAATTATAGAATATTTTAAAATAGAGAAGGCTAGAGATTGATAAATCCACTCTCTTCATTTCATTTTATGAGGCAGTTGGAGATCAGAGGTGAGAAATTTCTTCAGTGCTATGCAGATGCTATTTAAGATTTTCGTACAGTGCCACCAAACGATCTTTTTCTAGATTTCCAGGCTCCTGAACCTGTTCAGTTCTGCTCAAAATAATAAACCAAAACAAACAAACAAACAAACCCCAAAACTGACAAACTCATTGTAGCAGGTGACAAATTAGAAACTTTGTTGCAAAGTTTATTAATGTGAGGAACACTTCTAGTATACACACAAACTTTGGCTCTGAAGATTAAGAGTAGCTGTCAAATTTATTAGGAAATCTGCCCATGTCATGAAGCTTCCTGTTTGACAAGTCATAGTCTGACTGTGAAAGACTTCATCATTAATTTGCCTCATCTGATACTTCATAAAATAACCAGATTAAATGATATTAGCTTAAATTCCAATTTGGATCTGATTTTATTTCTCAAGGAAATCTAGTCTAAGTTATAAATACTACAGTTTTAAGGTCAAATGTGAAGTTTCTATTCTCCTATAAAGTAGCTAACTAAGGAAATAGCATCTCAAGAACACTAATTTTCTTAATGCAGAACGTATAAAAATGCATTTTTCCATTCATTCAACAAATATTAATGAGAAATTATCAGGTATCAAGCACTGTGCTGATTGAGAAGTAAAAGTGCTCTCAGTGTAGTAGGAGGATTGACAAATATAAATATAATATTTGCTATGCATAAGGGTTTTATGGAAACAAGTATATGTGTTCCAGGCACTCCTGCTACCAGACAAACCCTAGCACTGGATAGTCAGTCATTTCAGTCACTCAGTCGTGTCCAACTCTTTGCGACCCCATGGACTGAAGCACGCCAGGCCTCCCTGTCCATCATCAACTCCCAGAGTTTACTCAAACTCATGTCCATCGAGTCAGTGATACCATCCAACCATCTCATCGTCTGTCGTTCCCTTCTCCTCCTGCTTTCAATCTTTCCCAGCATCAGGGTTTTTCCAATGAGTCAGTTCATCTAATCAGATGGCCAAAGTATTGGAGTTTCAGCTTCAGCATCAGTCCTTCCAATGAACATTCAGGACTGATTTCTTTTAGGATTGATTGGTTGGATCTCTTTGCAGTCCAAGGGACTCTCAAGAGTCTTCTCCAATGCCACAGTTTGAAAACATCCATTCTTTGGTGCTCAGCTTTCTTTATAGTCCAACTCTCACATCCATATATGACTACTGGAAAACTCACAGCTTTGACTAGACAGACCTTTGTTGGTAAATTAATGTCTCTGCTTTTTAATATGCTGTCTAGGTTGGTATTAAATGTGTATATATGTGAGTGGCAAGTTAAAAAATAATTTCACTGATGATGTGCCAAGTGAAAATGGGGAAATCATTAAGTGGATTTTCACAGAGGAACAGAACTCAAACCAAGTTTCAAAAACTAGAAGGGCATATATATGCCAAGTGTACTTTGAAGGATCAGGAACGCCAGGCATGGGAATGTCATGGAAATAGATTTGAAGATGTGAAACAAGATTATTCTTTCAGGTGAAGTGTAAGGCATAGATATCAATGACAAGAGACTAAGAAGTATAGGAAAAAAGGAAAATCATGAGGGAACTTATCTCCACTGTTGAGAAATTTTGATTTCATTTTTAAACAAGAAGAGAGACATTGAAGTGTTTTAAGTATATGGGTGATATGATTAGGTTTCATGTATATATCCATACACACATACACATATATTTGTGTATATATGTATATGTTCTATCAACCTGTGTGCATGTATTATAAATATAGGTATATTTCACAGCACCATCATTATCATAATTATGTTTTAGAGTATTCAGAAATAGTGAACTTTTTAATTGATGTGTTTTAATAGCTTGTTAGTCAAGTAGGTAATAGAAAGAAGCTGGATTCCTATTAATACTTAAACAAAGATAAATTTTAGGTGTATTAAAGACCAAAGCATGAAAAGCAGAATCTTTGAAAGTCCAAAGAATATATAGGAGAATACATTTAAGACCTTAGAGAAGGGTATACTTTTTAAGAAATGAAAAAGAAAAAGACTGATAAATTTGGCTACATTAAAATGTCAAAGATCTATTCAAACAAAAGCCCTGAAAATACCTCTAAAAGACAGGCAATGTCTATGAGAGATACATCTGAGATGCATGTAACTGACAAAGGACTAGTATCCAGAATTATAAAGAACAAATCAGTAAGATGACAATCCAAAAGACAAATGGGCAAAATATCTGAATAGGCATTTCACAGAAAAGAAACCCAAAGTGGGCAATAAACAGTTTAAAAGATTTTCATCTTCACTGGTAATTTGGCAAATGCAAATTAAATCCACAATGAAGTACTTTTATTATCCACTTAAAGGCCAAAGTTTTTAAAGTAAAACAATTCTTCCTATGTATGACAAAATGGAAAATTTCAAATATTACTGGAGAGAGTAAATGTTTGTACAGTCACCATCAAGGACAACTTGGTCATACTCATGGAGCAGAAAGGGTGTGTGTCCTCTTACCCAGCATCTCCACCTGTGAGTGCAGCCCCTGAGACAATGGAAATACATGGAATAAAGGCTTCACCATAAATGCTTTTCTGTTATAGTCTTATATGCTTTAGCAAAAATATTAAAAACATCTCAAATATACATTTCCAGAATGATAGATGAATTGTAGGGAATTGTAATGTCTTAACCACTATAAAGCAATTAAACAAATAAACTGAAAATGTATTTAACAACATGAAAGAATATCAAAATAACATTAAACAAAATAAGTGTATTGTAAGATGATACATGATGTGATAACAATTATGTAGTTTTCAAATGAGTATTTTTGCTATGTAGAATACATAAATATGTAATCATATGCAAAAGTATGCATGGAAATGATAAATACCAAAATTCATGATACTTCTACCTTACCAGGAACCAGTTAGTAATTACAACATTTTTTTGAGAGTGGAATTAGTGTCATGTGCTGTTGCAAATTATTTACAGATATTTAATTCTATCATTTAACCACTGAAACAACCTTATAAAATATATGTCATTTTTTAAAGACGTATTTATTTTTGGCTGTTCTGAGTCTTTGCTGCTGCCCGAGGGCTTTCTCTGGTTGCAGAGTGGAGGTTACTCTCCAGTTATGCTGCAGGACTTTCCGATACCGTGGCTTCTCTTCTCAGGGAACACCCGTTGCAGATGCCGGGGCTTCAGTAGCTGCGCTTGCAGGCTGTAGAGCGCCAGCTCAGTAGTTGTGGTTCACGGGTTTAGTTGTCATGCAGCATGTGGAGTCTTCCCGGAGGAGCGATAAGATCCATGTCCCCTGCACTGGTAGGTGGATTCTTAACCACTGGACCACCAGGCAAGCCCCGTATATACCGTTATTATCCCAATCTTATAGATAAAAATACGGAGACACATGGACTTCCCTGGTGGCTCAGATGGTAAAGCGTCTATCTATGATGCAGGAGACCAGGGTTCGATCCCTGGGTTAGGAAGATCCCTTGGAGAAGAAAATGGCAATCCACTCCAGTACTATTGCCTGGAAAATCCCATGGACAGAGGAGCCCGGTAGGCTACAGTCCATGGGGACTCGCAAAGAGTCGGACACAACTGAGCGACTTCACGTTCACATTATATACCTAATAAATGAAAGTAAAATGCTGGAATTTTAACCCTGCTCTTAACCAGGATGGAGTAATAGTCACCTGCGAGGAAAGTTGGATCCAGGAAAGATATACAAGAGGAGTCAAAAGATCTGATTAATTTTGTTAAAACTCTGAAGAAAATATGATAAAATGTTAGGACGTGATTAAACTAAGCAAACTAAGTAGGGAAGCACAAGCCTTCATCCTATTGTTCTCTTTAACTATCTATGTATTTAAATCAGAAGGAGACAGAAAAGAAAGGAGGAAGCAGAAGATGATCCAGGAAGGCCAATTAGGACGAGGAGGGGTCAGAAGAAGTGAAGGGGGCAGTGGGGGGATGGGGGGGGGGTGAGGGGGCGGAAGACTGCCCTGGGGGCAGAGTAAGGAATGAGCTGGATCAGGGCAAGCTAGAAGCAAGGGAGCACGCAAGAGAATCTTCTCTGGCCAAGAGGCGACAGAGTCAGTCATGACATCTACTGCCACTTGGTGATGATGAACCTAAATCATTTTATTCGTAGAAAATCTAATAATACACCTTACAATATTGTATTAATTTTTATTGGGGTACAGTTGCTTTACAATGTTGTGTTTCTACTGTATGCCAAAGGGAAACAGCTATTTTGTTGTTCAGTTGCTAAGTCATGTCCAGCTCTCTGTGACCCCATGGACTGCAGCACACCAGGCTCCTCTGCCTCCCACTCTCTCCTGGAGTCTGCTCAAACTCATGTCTACAGAGTCAGTGATGCCATCTAACCATCTTATCAAGAATCTTCTCCAACATCACAATTGGAAAGCATCAATTCTTCAGTGCTCAGCCTTCTTTACAACTAATCCATACCTGACTATTGGAAAAACCATAGCTTTGACTATACAAACTTTGGTTGGCAAAGTGATAGCTCTGTTTTTTAACACATTGTCTAGGTTTGTCATAGTTTTTCTTCCAAGGAGCAAGCGTCTTTCATTGTAATTTCAAGGCTACAGTCACTGTCCACAGTGATTTTGGAGCCCAAGAAAATAAAATTTCTCACTGCTTCCACTTTTTCCCCTTCTGTTTGCCATGAAGTGATGGACTGGATGCCATGATGTTAGTTTTTTAATGTTAAGTTTCAAGCCAGCTTTTTCACTCTCCTCTTTCACACTCCTCAAGAGGATCTTTAGTTCCTCCTCACTTTTTACCATTAGAGTGGTATCATCTGTGTATCTGAAGCTGTTGATATTTCTCCTGGCAATCTTGATTCCAGCTTGTGATTCATTCAGCCTGGCATTTTGCATGATATACCCTACATATAAATTAGGTAAATAGGGTGAAAATATACAATCTTGATGTACTCCTTTCCCAGGTTTAATTTTTCCATGTCCAGTTCTAACTGTTGCTTACTGACCTGCATACACGTTTCTCAAGAGACAGGTGAGGTGGTCTGGTATTTTTATCTTTCTGTAGTTTGTTGTGATCCACATAGTCAAAGACTTAACCATAGTTAATGAAGCAGAAGTAGATGTTTTTCTGGAACTCCCTTGTTTTCTCCCTGATCTAGTAAATGTTGGCAATTCGATTTCTGGTTCATCTGCCTTTTCTAAGCCCAGCTTGTACATCTGGAAGTTCTCTGTTCATGTACTGCTGAAACCTAGCTTGAAAGATTTTGTAGATAAACTTGTTAGCATGTAAAATGAGCATAATTTTGCAGTCATTGGGACATCCTTTGGCACTGCCTTTCTTTGGGGCTGGAATCAACAATATATTTACATATAGTCCCTTCTTTGGATTTCCTTCACATTTAGGTCACCACAGAGCACTAAGTGGAGTTCCCTGTGCTATAAGTCAGATCTCATTAGTTATTTACTTTATACATCAGTTAGTTCAATCAATGAGTCATGTCCAGCTATATGCGACCCCGTGATTGCAGCATGCCAGGCCTCCCTGTCCATCACCAACTCCCGGAGTTCACTCAAACTCACGTCGATCGAGTCGGTGACGCCATCCAGTCATCTCATCCTCTGTCATCTCCTTCTCCTCTTGCCCCCAATCCCTCAAGCATCGGAGTCTTTTCCAATGAATCAACACCTCACATGAGGTAGCCAAATTACTGGAGTTTCAGCTTTACCATCATTCCTTCCTAAAAGCACCCAGGACAGATCTCCTTTAAAATGGACTGGTTGGATCTACAGGCAGTCCAAGGGACCTGAAAAAGTACCTTTTCAGGTTTTTGTTAGAAAATTAATGTCTGAGAGGGGGGTTCAGGATGGGGAACACGTGTACACCTGTGGCGGATTCCTGTTGATGTATGACAAAACCGATACAATATTGTAAAGTAATTAGCCTCCAATTAAAATAAATAAATTTATATTAAAAAAAAGAATCTTCTCCAACACCACAGTTTAAAAGCATCAAATCTTCAGCACTCAGCTTTCTTCACAGTCCAACTTTCACATGCATACATGACCACTGTAAAAACTATGGCTTTCATTAGACAGATGTTTGTTGGCAAAGTAATGTCTCTGCTTTTGAATATGCTATCTAGCTTGGTTATAACTTTCCTTCCAAGGGGTAAGTGTCTTTTAATTCATGGCTGCAATCATCATCTGCAGTGATTTTGCAGCCCCCCCAAAATAAAGTCTGACACTGTTTCCACTTTTTCCCCATCTATTTCCCATGAAGTGATAGGACCAGATGCCATGATCTTCGTTATCTGAATGTTGAGCTTTAGGCCAACTTTTTCACTCTCCTCCTTCACTTTCATCAGGAGGCTTTTTACTTCTTCCTCACTTTCTGCCATAAGGGTGGTGCCAACTGCATATCTGAAGTTATTGATACTTCTCCCAGCAGTCTTGATTCCAGTTTCTGCTTCTTCCAGCCCAGCATTTCTCATGATGCATTCTGCATAGAAGTTAAATAAGCAGGGTGACAATATACAGACTTGACGTACTACTTTTCCTATTTGGAACCAGTCTGTTGTTCCATGTCCAGTTCTAACTATTGCTTTCTGACCTGTATATAGGTTTATCAAGAGGCCAGTCAGGTGATCTGGTATTCCCATCTCTTTCAGAATTTTCCACAGTTTATTGTGATCCACACAGTCAAAGACTTTGGCATA
Source organism: Capricornis sumatraensis (assembly GCF_032405125.1). Lineage (NCBI taxonomy): Eukaryota > Metazoa > Chordata > Mammalia > Artiodactyla > Bovidae > Capricornis > Capricornis sumatraensis. The sequence goes on from NC_091076.1 coordinate 55,015,406, forward strand.
GTCAATAAAGCAGAAATAGATCTTTTTCTGGAACTCTCTTACTTTTTCTGTGATCCACTGGATGTTGGCAATTTGACCTCTGGTTCCTCTGCCTTCTCTAAAACCAGCTTGAACATCTGGAAGTTCAGGGTTCATGTATTGCTGAAGCCTAGCTTGGAGAATTTTAAGCATTACTTTACTAGCGTGTGAGATGAGTGCAATTGTGTAGTAGTTTGAGCATTCTTTGGCATTGCCTTTCTTTGGGACTGGAATGAAAACTGAACTTTTCCAGTCCTGTGGCCACTGCTGAGTTTTCCAAATTTGCTGGCATATTGAGTGCAGCACTTTCACAGCATCATCTTTCAGGACTTGAAAGAGCTCATCTGGAATTCCATCACCTGCACTAGCTTTGTTCGTAGTGATGCTTTCTAAGGCCCACTTGACTTCACATTCCAGGATGTCTGTCTCTAGGTGAGTGATCACACTATCGTGATTATCTTGGTCATGAAGATCTTTTTTGTACAGTTCTTCTGTGTATTCTTGCCACCTCTTCTTAATATCTTCTGCTTCTGTTAGGTCCATACCATTTCTGTCTTTTATTGAGCCCATCTTTGCCTGAAATGTTCCCTTGGTACTTCTAATTTTCTTGAAGAGATCTCTAGTCTTTCCCATTCTGTTCTTTTCCTCTATTTCTTTGCATTGATCTCTGAGGAAGGCTTTCTGATCTCTCCTTGCTATTGTTTGTAACTCTGCATTCAGATGCTTATATCTTTCCTTTTCTCCTTTGCTTTTTTGCTTCTCTTCTTTTCAAAGCTATTTGTAAGGCCTCCTCAGACAGCCATTTTGGCTTTTTTTTTGCATTTCTTTTCCATGGGGATGGTCTTGATCCCTGTCTGTTGTACAATGTCACGAACCTCCGTCCATAGTTCAACAGGCACTCTATCCATCAGATCTAGTCCCTTAAATCTATTTCTCACTTCCACTGTATAATCATAAGGGATTTGATTTAGGTCATACCTGAATGGTCTTGTGGATTTCCCTACTTTCTTCAATTTCACTCTGAATTTGACAATAAGGAGTTCATGATCTGAGCCACAGTCAGTTCCTGGTCTTGTTTTTGCTGACTGTATAGAGCTTCTCCATCTTTGGCTGCAAAGAATATAATCAATCTGATTTTGGTGTTGACCATCTTTTGATGTCCATGTGTAGAGTCTTCTCATGTGTTGTTAGAAAAGGGTGTTTGCTATGACCACTGGGTTCTCTTGGCAAAATTCTGTTAGCCTTTGTCCTGCTTCGTTCTGTATCCCAAGGCCAAATTTGCCTGTTACTCCAGGTGTTTCTTGACTTCCTACTTTTGCATTCAAGTCCCCCATAATGAAAACGACATCTTTTTTGGGTGTTAGTTCTAGAATTCTACCAAAATTTAGAGAAGAGCTAACACCTCCTACTCAAACTCTTCCAGAAAATTGCAGATGAAGGTAAACTTCCAAACTCATTCTATGAGGCCACCATCACCCTAATACCAAAACCTGACAAAGATGCCACACAAAAAAAGAAAACTACAGGCCAATATCACTGATGAATATAGATGCAAAAATCCTTATCAAAATCCTAGCAATCAGGATCCAACAATACATTATGAAGATCATACTCCATGACCAAGTGGGCTTTATCTGAGGGATGCAAGCATTCTTCAATATCCACAAATCAATGTAATTCACCACATTAACAAATTGAAAAATAAAAGCCATATGATTATCTCAATAGATGC